>NC_061515.1:22947500-23247500 GCF_022379125.1 Scophthalmus maximus | reverse complement strand
AAAGGAGGCCCTTGCTTTGGTCTGGGCTTCACATCATTTGGATGTCTATTTTGTTTCTGGTCTTGCTGCTGTGATAGTCTATACAGACCATAACCCACTGACCTTCCTTAACTCTTTGAAGTGTTGAGTTTGCTTGAGTGTGAGAGTTTTGTGAAGAAGTAGACGTAGAAGTTCAGAAACAGCTGTAATTGTCTGGCTGAGTAGCTCAGCGAGGTATCTCACTGTTGTGAAATCTTCAGGTTGTTGGTTCAATCCCCTGCTTGTTTAGAGAAATTTGAAGTGAAGGACCCAAAGGACACAGTCAATATTCATGATGGAACACACGCTTCAAAGTTTCAGAGCCAACACTTAACAGTCTAAGTTGATTGATCTTAAGTCCACCTTCTATTTCCTTCCAACATAGACTGTATACTTTAGGTCATAGACTTCAAATGTCTCTTAACAAGCTGGGAATCGAACCAACAATCTCAAAACTACAAATCTGACATTTACCTCACTGAGATTCAAAATTATTTTTTCCCTTTAGTTCCACCTTACTAATGTGATTTGCTTCAAACAAAACATACATTTAAACTTATTTCTGAAAAAGGTGTTGAATAGAAACTTCGTAACAGTGTTTTCATTTACATAAATCCTACAAAACACATACATGTTGAATGAAAACGTAGCAGTGCCTCCTCTCGAAAGCCGACAGGAACTTAATTGTGAAGAACTGGTCCAAAGCTTCAAGGCGAGGAGCTCAGTAGGTAAAGCGATGGACTGAGGATACATACACGTGGGTTCTAATCTTGCATCTGTTAGAGGAACTTTACTCTTAAGACCTAAACCTTTAGGTCTTCAGATCGATGCACACACTCATAGAGTGGGTGGGCAGTACCACCCATCAGCCAGAGTAGCTCACCTGGTTAAACTGCTGCATGCAAATCCAGACATGAGTTTGATCACACAAGTTCAAGTCTTGCATGAGTCGCAAATGGAACGCATCTGAGAGAACACTATACTTCCCTGTCTAGACGGCTAATGGTGCGGACGTGAAACTTAAATGTTTTCACGAAATATTGTCCACATTCAAAGTGCAGGTTGATGTACAAGGAACGTTCACTAAAGCAAGTACGTCGGGTGGCGTGGTGGGTTCGTACACGGCCTCAGGTGCGGTCGTGTCCTATTTCAAAGTGGTATCAGATCCCGGTCGGTAAAGAGAGTGAGCTGCGGATGGAGATGACAGTCGGGAGGGACCCCAGAAAAGATTGCTGAGGGTGAGTATATGAACATGATTGTGTGTATTAACATGATGTGGTACTGTGTGCAGATGAAGGTCATGAAGTCGGGGGCGGCCCCGAGAGGTTGCGGATGAAGAGTGATAATGCCGGGGAACGTCAGCCCCCCCGCCCCTCGGGACAAAGATACGTAGGGGGTTATACTAAACTTTTATCTCTAAACAACACTAAAATGAACTACAGTCCCCCTCTGCATTGTACAAAACAACAGTTAAATATACGAAGTGATGAGTCACTTCTTATACTGAACTGTTGCTTTGTACAATTTTTATGCACAAAGATCTGCAAAAAAGCAGAGAAAAAAGTTAGTAACAAGTTTCAAAGCAGACAACACAATTTTTTTTAATACTCCTATAATAATACTTTTACTTTCCTTTGCATGGCGACATCTTGTGAAGAAAAGAAAAAATAATTTTGGATTTATGCCAAGACAAACTTTTTCTTCACAAAGTTTCGACACAAAGGGAAGTAACAGAATATACTAAAGAACAAAGTTACTCAACATACTTACAACTTAATCAAAAAGTGAAACTTTATAGATTTTAACATTCATATTGGTCTGTGGAAGAACATGTACGCATGAATCATTTGGAGGTATCCTGACTGCACCATGTGACCGCATTTTAACGTTAAATATACCGTCAGACTTGTTCCAGATTTCAGTCTTGAGACCAGCTATGATGTTTTTGGTTTTTAAAGACTTTGGTTATAAAACTTTTAACGTTTGGATTTATTCTCATCGAATCCACAAACAATCAAGGAATTCTGGGACCTGCTTTGACTTTTTTGGAGTTAATATTTTATTTTGCTGGTGAATTTTTGAGCACATACTTTGAGGCCCATGAACAATGCATACAATCAGAAAGTCAGAGTAGATCTTGAGAAGTATCTGTTCAAGTAGCTCACTTGGTTGAACATCTGATTCGGGGGAATAAGTTCAACTCTTTCAGGTGATCGAAAAACTTTAGGTCTTCAGATCGATGCACACAGTCATAGAGTGGGTGGGCAGCTCTTATCATCGGGCAGAGTAGCCCACCTGGTTGAACAGCTGCATGCAAATCCTGTCACATGAGTTTGATTCAAGAACTTGCACAAAATGAGCTGTGTATAATGAAATGTTTCAACTGTCTAGTTAAAACATGACAATCAGAAATCATACAAAAGTCAAATACTGATTTCAGAGCCTAGTTTTAAGGTCTCCGTGGCTGAGATTCCTGCGTCAACCCAAACACAATGTAGGTAAATGGAATTTCATCTGAGGTTCTGAAAACAAAAACGGAACAAAAAACTACATAAAATAAATTCAATGGTTATATGTTTTTGTAAAAACAAAGTACTCAGTTTTGGGAATAATCCACTTAATCTATAGTCTAAACATTGCTGTATGTTACTGTGATGGCTGTATCCACAACCACAGTTAAAACAAAAAAAAGGTCAAATTCACAGTCTCACCACACATATTTCAGATTACCGATAGGTTCAATGATTCACACACTAGCATCATTAGGAAAGGTTTTGATTTGGAGTTCAAGTCTTACATGAGTCGGAAATCTAATGCATCTGAGAGAACACTATACTTCTCTGTCTAGACGACTAATGGTGCGGACGTGCAACTTAAATATTTTCAGGAAATATTCTAAGTCCACATTCAAAGTGCGGGTTGATGTACAACAAACGTTCACCAATGTAAGTGCGTCGGGTGGCATGGTGGGTTCAATCATGGCCTCAGGTGCGGTTGTGTCCTGTTCAAAGTGGTATCAAATCCCACCCGGTAAAAAGATGAAGATGAATATGATGGTGTACATTAATATAATGTGATATTGTGTGCAGATGAAAGTCATGCAGTCGGGGGCTGCTCGGAGAGGTTGCGGATGAAGAGTGATGATGCCCCTTGGGACAAAGGTAAGTAGTGGATCAAAGATCTGAAAAGAGCAGAGAAAAAGTTACAAGCAGACAACATAATTTTTTATTAACTACTATTAGAATACTTTAACTTCCCTTTGCATAGAGACTTCTTTCAAGAAAAAATTATAACTTTGAATGTATGCCAAGACAAACTTTCTTCACAAACTTTCGACACAAAGGGAAGTAACAGAAAATACAACAAAGTTACTCAAAATACTTAGACCTTGATCAAAAAGTTAAACTATATACATTTTAAACATTCATATTGGTCTGTGGAAGAACATGTACACATGAATCATTTGGAGTTACTGACCGCACCACGTCACCGCATTTTAACGTTGAATATAACTTTCCGTCTTGAGACCAGCTATGATGTTTTTGGTTATTAAAAACTTTGGTTATATAAAACTTTTAACGTTGTGATTTATTCTCCTCGAATCCACAAACCATCAAGGAATTCTGGGACCTGCTTTGACATTTTTAGAGTTAATATTTTATTTTGCAAGTGAATTTTTGAGCACATACTTTTTCCTACCTAGACTATGATCAGCAAATGTAAATCCACAGACCATCTTTAACACACAGTAAAGGCTTCACGACAGGACCGGGCTGCCGGTTGAAGAGGACGGCGGAGGTGCTTGATGGTCCTGCGGAGGATTTCATGTCGGTTTCAAAAGCATAACACTGTTGCCTAATAATCAAAATTTTAGCAGGAAAATGTACAATTGAGGCCCCTTTTTGATCTCCGTCTGTCTTTGTGCTTGAGAATCAAGTGACTAGAAATGAGTCTGCTGTTAAAACAAACTGGTTGCCCCAAAAGCAAAGATACAAAGAATGCTGGAGTTCACACCAAGTTCAGAATAATGAATATTAAAGCAGCAGACAAGGACATGTTGAGTGTCCGCCTGCAGGCAACAGCTTCAATCCAGTAAGGGATGCAAGAACTTGCACAAAATGAGCTGTGTATAATGAAATGTTTCAACTGTCTAGTTAAAACATGACAATCAGAAATCATACAAAAGTCAAATACTGATTTCAGAGCCTAGTTTTAAGGTCTCCGTGGCTGAGATTCCTGCGTCAACCCAAACACAATGTAGGTAAATGGAATTTCATCTGAGGTTCTGAAAACAAAAACGGAACAAAAAACTACATAAAATAAATTCAATGGTTATATGTTTTTGTAAAAACAAAGTACTCAGTTTTGGGAATAATCCACTTAATCTATAGTCTAAACATTGCTGTATGTTACTGTGATGGCTGTATCCACAACCACAGTTAAAACAAAAAAAAGGTCAAATTCACAGTCTCACCACACATATTTCAGATTACCGATAGGTTCAATGATTCACACACTAGCATCATTAGGAAAGGTTTTGATTTTTTCTTGGCAGTCATTTAAAATAACAAAAACAAACAGTAAATTTTCCTTTAGTTTCTTGTTCATTGTTATTTGACACTACACTTTTCTAAGTGAGGGGCACAAAATTGGTTTACACCGTTTTGTCAGTTTCTTGTAATATACAATTTTCTTTGTCTTTGAGTTACCGTGTCTGCTGCGTCAGTCCTTCCTTCCTGGTTTGGACAAATGGTTTGACTGAGGGTGGAGTCGACTTAAATGCAGAAGCCCAGTAATTGGACCGGACCAAGAGATGCATTTGCATGGGGGGGAATGGGGTTTCTTTCACAAACAAAAGAAATGCAACGTCTAATTCGTGCAATGGATCAATCGAAGAGAAACTCGTGGCCTCACTTATAAATGTTGCGCTTTTTATTCTGTTGCATAAACAAAACATGTTCATGAACGAGGCCGCTGATATCTACATTCAGAATGTGAAATGTCCCCAAATGCTTGTGGAGGCTCCTTGATCCATGCTCTATGTGGAAGAGCCGACTGGCAAACAGGGAGTGGATGATTCCAATTGAGTGTATGGGGGGAGAAAGGGGGCGGGGACTTGGAATGTACTGAGGAGAATGTAGAAGTAAAAAAAAAACTTTAATGTCTGGCTGAGCAGCTCAGCAAGGTAGGTAACGGGCTTGGCATTTTGAGGTTGTTGGATCAATCCCCAGCTGGTTTGGAGAATTATGAAGTCAATGACCCAAAGTAAACACTCAATACCTGGAGGAAATGGAAGGTGGACCTCTGATCAAATAGCGCAGACTGTTAAGTGTTGTGTCTGAAACTTTGAATTGTGGGTTCAATCTTGACTGTTTACTTTGGGTCTTTGACTTCTTTAAACAAGCTGGGGATTGAACCAACAATCAATGTCAAAACTTCAAATCTGATGTCTACCTCACTGTGCTACTCAGCCAGACTTCCAATTTTTTTTTTTTACCTTTACTTCTACTTCTTCCTCCTCACAAAAAACTCAAACTTTGATCCCTCTTCCTCAGATCTTCCTGTCCATCATCTAAAAGCTTGAGCCAGTCAAAGCTCAGTCAGTGTCTGCAGTCCCAACACCCAGATGAAAGACATCATGTTATCAGAGTTGCTTGAGCTTGAGATCGGTGAGGTAGATATCAGATTTGCAGTTTTAAGACTGTTGGTTTTGAATTCTGAGACTATGTCCATACTTCTCTCAATCCTACCGACAGCACCTTTAACGGTCTGAGCTAATTGATCAGATGTCAACCTTCCATTTTCTCCCAATATTATCATTTTGGTAAACTTTTGTCTGTTTATTTGTGTTATCTTCCTCCATCACTGTCCTTAACCTGCCATCACTGAAGAATTTGCACCAGGTGTGTTTCTCTTATGAAGCTATTGAGGCTGAAGCACAATCAGCAAACAAATCAATCAGGTTTTCCCCTTAAAACACACGTGAGCAGTGAAAAAGCAGCACCGACAGGTTAAATACACAGACATTCTCATAAATGCGTTGATAATTTGAAGATGTAGTCACCAAATGTTTGTTTCTTGTGTGCGCCGACTCCTGGTGGCTCCTTGATCCATTCTCCATGTGGAAGAGACGACTGGCAAACAGGAAGTGGAGGATTCCAATCGAAATTAAAGGGGAAGATGGGGGGCTGGACTTGGAATGTACTAAGTCAGGTTGAGTCCACAGGGGTGGCGTTTGTTCATGCAACATAAACAATTTAACTGTCCAAACAACCTGAAACATACTTTAATGTTTTTTAATCTGCTAGATTAACAGATCTGATAATTCAGTACAGAATATTTTCCAGTTACACATGTTTTCTATTTGTGTCCAAAACAAGACACAATACAGCAGAAGTTATTAATATATCGTCTGTTCATGTATTCACAGTTTCGTAATTTGACTGAGTGATAAGCCAGTTTGAAGAAGGTTAAATCAAAAATCTGTTGACACGTGTCCTCAATGTGTATTATTCCGATCGCTTACACATTTCAAAGCCACCTATTGAACCAGAATATTCTTTGGAAAGGTCTGAGCTATTTGGTCAGGTATTTAAATTTCTGTCAACCATTGAATGTTTACCTGGACTTCAACATTCTCCAGAGCTCAAAACTTCAGAGTTGTTCTGAACAACTCAACCAGTCAAACATCAGGTCTATTTCCTTGAATACTTAGGTCTTGAAACTGATCGTTACATCAATAATTCCTTCACCCAGCGATTCTTTCATTCTATCTTTCAGACTGTTTTGAGCCTTCACTCAGGGCTTTGGCTTTTAAAAATTACACAGATTGAATTCTGCAGGAATGGCAATCCATTTTTATGAATACTTGTGTGGGAAGCCTGACAAGGGCGGCCTTTAAATCTGTAGGAGGCAGACTCAGACAACAGAGTTTATTTACAAAAATGGTGGTCCCATGTTACACGTGTAACCCAAAAATATGTACAAATGTAAGAAACAAAATACCAGTTAACTCAGCTTAACTGAACAAAACTTAACTCACGATAAAACAACTTAAACTAATTCACTGTGTACATGGCAACACACTTATGTCCCCTCTCGATCCAAGAGAGGGCCAAAGGCCACTGCTGAAGTAGCCTCTTCCATTAACAGGTGCCAACCCTGCATTTTCCATCCTGCTAACCACGCCTCCTCTGGAACTAGGGACATGGAGGTTACCACTTCACCTGAAGTTGTAAAGGTGTCTTGCAGTACTCCTTACAAAACATACAATGAACTATTTGATTTCCGCAATATATCAATAATGAAGTGAATAATAATATTTCAAACCCACTACACCTCCCCTCACAAATAGTTTCTCCCAGTGACCAAGGGTATAAATACAGGAAGTGTTGGTTCTTGCATGGGGACTCCGGTGAAGCCTCGAACGCTGCGCTTTCGATACTATCTGGTTACGTGAACTGGGACAGGGCAGGGGACAGAGCAACCAGGTAGTTTCGAAACCGCGTTGTTCGAGCCTTCACCGGAGTCTCCATGCGATGTTGCAGCGTGTATTCCTGTTGTCTCCACATTCTGCGGCATCTTCTCATTTTCATGTTGGCTTATATTTTCTGTACAGACCATTTTGCGCGCGCGCACACACACAGTGGCTAAAAGTTGCTGGTGGCTAGACCGCGACTAAAAACTGACTAATGACAAATTGTCTTGTCTAACCCTGGATGTAGGAGGGCGTCAGACTGAAGTCGTTTCAGTGTCTTCTCAAAGTCGTCTAGTGTATGGGAGGCATTCCAGATATTCTAGTGAGACAAATAATTAACAAACGAGCGTTGTTAAATTGGATGCTATTTGGGAAATGAGGGACAAATAGTGTTGCAATGAAACCAAAAAATATTCACATTGAAGAAGCCGAAATCATAGACGTTTGACCTTTTTTTTCCCCCATGAAAACTACTCCAACCGATTAATCGATTATCAAAATAGTTGGCTGATTAATTTAGTATTCGTTTACTAATTGATTAATCCATTAACCATTGCAGCTCTAAACTCACATAACACGTGACATTGGTGGTACAAACCAAAATAAACAAATCCTACTGAAATGGAATAATTTAGTCCTGCTCGCCAGACTCAGCTAAAATGGAATCATGGATGGAGTGGATGCTGATTCGGGAAGACGGACACCGTGGATGTCTCATGCAGAAGTATTTATAAGGGCTCATTATTAAGCAGGCTAACGGTTCGCCTCACAGATCAACAGGTTCGGTGTTCGGCGCGACAGTCTGCCCGTCCCCGGTCTCTGTAGTGTGTTTAGTTGAGAGTAATGTCGTCATCTCCCCGCGACTATGACCCCTCGAGTGAGACTTCAGCTGCTCAACGATGGTCTCGGCTTGCCAGTGGCGAGATGGCCTCGCCTGGTGCCCCTAGAGGACTCGCTGCTCGGGGAGGATAGAGAGAAGACGGGTCCTCGGCGGCCACAACCTGGGATGCACATTGGAGCCACGCAATCCCGTTGCGCCTTCACTGCTGCACTTACGGTAGCGCAATGTGCGATGGGAGGGACCAGACGGCCCCGCACCGCCCGCATTGTCACCGCGGCACTCCTCCATCCTCACCAACACGCACACACGTTCACACACGCACACGCAGTGGTATCAGTGCCGCTCAGCAGCCCCCAACCTCCAGGTAAGAGCTCCGGCACTCTGTCCTTCGTCCACCGGGGCGTTAACCGGCTTCAAAGTCGAATTTTCTGTTTAATTTTTTTCTAGCAGAAGTTGCATTGAAAACGTATCGCAAGTGTGTGTCTGTGTGTGTGTGTGTGTGTGTGTGTATCAATCAATGCTGGTGTCGCTGTCCACCGCGCCTCAGCTGTCGTCGCGCTGCGATGTGGAGCAATGCGCGCGGACGCCAATCGTGCGTTGAGATGTTCTACACGGGGCTTCTGCAACTTTCACACTGGCGATTTGTGACAACACTTGTGTCGGTGCACGTGCCCATATATATATATATATATATATATATATATATATATATATATATATATATATATATATATATATATATATTCTTTTTTTAAATAGTGTTTTCTTTGCGGTGCGTGTCGCTGCGTCCTGGCCGAGCTCGCTCTCCGCCGCCGCAGACTGCGCCTTTTGTTCTGGTCCACGCCTGCATGGTGCTGAAACCCGGCGCGTCTCCGCAGCCGCCCACTGCAGCATCCCATACACTCGGCTATGAAGAAACAGACAGTGGATGCGATGAGACAGCACAGGTGCAGATAATTACGGTGGTGCCTATGCGTAAATATAAATATGTGTTTATTCTGTCCAATGTCTCGCCCGTGCATGGCCATGATGCATTGGTGGGTATGGGAGTAACCCCCCCCCCCCCATCTTGTCTGTCACGGGGCCAGTTGCCACCTTGCATCAGCAAAAGGTTGCAAAAAAAAAATAGCACATGCAATTTTTAATATCACTAGTTTATTTATTTAGGAATCACAATGAGACAGCAGGCGGCGGCCACCACACCAATAACCCACTCTGCTTCCCCCATGCCTGGAGGCTACAATGGAGGTTCTTTCATGATGGGTTGTAATGTCGTTATATGTGTATTATCCATAGATAATGATCTGAAAATGTCCAGACTTCCATTAAGCACGGGCCTGTTCCGAACACCGTGTCGCCGCGGCCTCCAGGAACTGTAGATTCCCTCAATGCGTCTGGATGGGAAAACATGCCCTTTATGAGAAGGAATTAACGCTCGGGTGAGGCTGCACCCTGGTTTTTTTCATATGGGCACACATTCCAGCAGCTGTCTCATCACGAGACCCCAGCTCATGGACAATAAATGTAATACAAAGAGAAAGTCTTCATGACATGAAAAAAATTTAATTTCAAACAAATCTTCGAGGCGGTGCTCGTGCAGCTCTCCTCCCGCATTTACAATCCGATTTGATTCCATTCGGACGTAAAGAGCACTGAAAATACGCAGGGGTTAGGTTTTACTGGCAGCTTCAACATGTACAGTAGCGGCAGATGTGTGTGTGTGTCTGCGTGCGCCACAGACAAATCCTTGCCAGTCAGGAACCTCGTTTAATCCATGTCATTCGGTTTTTTTCATGTTTTTTTTTTACTTTGTGCTTGATGGGTGCCAATTGACTTCACATACAATGCATATATTAACACAATGATTTGCTGTGGCTTCCCAGCAAGACTCAAACCATTAGTTCCTTTCCCCCACCGCTTGGGGAGGGGGAGGGGGGTTACTTTGCCAAGTGGAGGTTGGCAAAGTGCTTTCTAGGAGAACGTGTCAAGACTGTATCAGGTTTCGGCTAATTCTCTTGAAAGGACAAGCCTCTGTCAGGCCAGCTTGGGCTGAGTCTAATCACTGATGGAGTAATTGAAATGACCTTAATAACAACACAGCAGGTTGGGTCGTGTCTGCGTGTTCACGTGCATGAGAAAATAGGACTCCGAAATCACCTCTATTGTGTGTGAGAGCCATATACATTCAACCATGTCTTACCCGTTCAGCCACCAGGAAACCCAATCCACCTCCGTGCGCCACGCGGGAATGCTAAGTATATTTCCTCACGTCAGTTTGGATTAGGTGCACCTTCAAAGTACGGGAAACCACAGAACCACTCTGCGCTTCGCCGAAATTAAGACGTGCCGTCTTGGCTGGTGTTTTCCTCATGGGAGAGGGATTGTGTTGGAGCGATGTTCGGATGCTGGCTTTGACTCGGTTGTGCTTGTTTGATGAATCGGAGCATTCTGTTCGATTCGTGCCACGATGGGTTTTGTTGTGTGTGCACCTCTTTTCGTGGGTGTTTGCACGCGCTCAGGTTTAGTGTCAGCAAAGTAGGTGAACATTGTCACAGGTGGCCTTTTTTTTGCCACAGGTGTCTAATGGGCGATGGCAGAACTGTGCTTTAGTTCACGTGATTAAGTCTCGACTGTGAGAGGAACCTAATCTAATTCACATATGTCAGAGGAACTGTCACGACTGAGCAGGAACTGGACCCAAATGCAAAGGTGATGAAAAAAACAGGATATTTAATAATAAAATCAAAAACAATCAAACCAAGGGTGTCCACAAAATGTAGCAAACAAAGGTAATCCAAATACTGGAGCCAGGGGGAAAAATGCTCAAACAGACCAGGGCAAATAGCAGGAACAGACCGGGCCAGACAACATGAAAAATCAGACGATCCAACAACAGACAAAGGGAAGCACAGAGACTAAATACACACAAGGAGGGCAGGGCAATTAGAACACAGGTGAGACACATTAGGAACAGGTGCAGACAATCACAGGGGCAGGAGACACAGGAAAAAACAAGACACCAGAAACTAGACACAGGACAGGAAGTGAAACAACACAATGAACTAATTCAAAATAAAACAGGAAATGAGAACACAAGATCATGACAAGGAACCAAACCACACTGACCTGCATGTGATGCAGACACACACACACACACACACACACAAAGACACACACACACACACACACACACACACACACACACACACACACACACACACAGACACACACACACAAACACACACACACACAGACACACACACACACACACACACACACACACACACGTGTCAGGCACAGATGAATAAAATTGTTGACGAACTGTGACATCATTGGCCAGACATTTGACATTTGATGAAATGTTTTATTACTATAGGATATTGTGGCAGTTGTTTTTCACTGATCTTTTACAGACCGAATGATTATGTGATGACAAATTATTTGATAATGTGGACTGGTTGTAAGGCTGTCTAACTGTTTTTAATGAGGCTTTAACAGCTTTAATATGAAAGCAGATGAGACATTTACTCTCTGCCTGAGAAAGCTGCCAGGTGGCAGCTAAGATGATCAAAAAAAACCCTCTTTTCTTTTTGTTGTTGTCGTGGTGGTGCATCACATTCTCATGCAATCTGCGCCCCAGATGTGGTCGAAACAGCTGTTGAAACGACGTGCCGGGTGTCTGAATTGAGCCTGAGAGGACAATTTGTGAAATTCATCCCTTTTGAAGGGACCTCTCGCGCTGAGGAACGCAGCTGTTTGTATGGCGCTGCGGATCCATCCCGCGGCCGTCTCGGTACAGGACAGTCTCTCTGGCCGTTCGTCCGCCCCCGCTTGCCCCCAGTACCAGATCTCCCATCTACGGTTGACTAGCAGTCAGTCTCCCAAACAGGCGCTGACAGCCAGTGTCGCATTCCATTGCTCACAGACGATGCCCCTCGACAGAGAGGACACTCATGCAGGGCATTCTTCCACTCAGACTCCCTCCTCTCTTATTGGCATCTATAGTATTCTCCGCTGCTCTCGCTTCCAACTTGGTGTTGTAACCACGACAGCTCATCTGTGAGGTCAGCGGGATAAACGCAGGTTGTACATGAGAGGCTGGAGAAGGACGGGTTCGGATTGTGAAAGTTGACCTGGCTTATTTCCCTCCTCTGGAAAGCTTTCCTCTGTTTAGAGCAGTTCTTCTGCCCAACCACACATTCCAAGAAAAAAGAAATCTTGCTGCATGTTCACACCTAGCTGTCACAGGAAGTTTATGTGTCTCTGTTTTAGCAGGGGGTTATGACATATAGTCCGGCTTATAATGGTGTTTGGAGTTTTCACACCGCTAATTGGCGCTCAAGAATGCAGGCAACTGGGCTGTTGACATATTCTGGATAATATTGTGGGCTGTGTCTGCTGCTAAAAATGTAGCCAGCTTGTTCCCGCATCTGTTTCATCTGTCAACAAAGCGATAAATGATGGCTTGGATTCTAAAGAAATTTCATTTAAAACTGGCAAGAATCACCAAATGTGTTTGGGGGTAAGTGTCATTTCAAAAGAAATCAATGCAAAATCTAATCATTGGAAGAAATTTGCTTTTGATTTTCTTTCTCCATCCTGCATGAGGGGAAAAATGTAATTCTTTGCAGTATTTTGGGGGTGTTTTTAATCACTCGTCCATCAGAGCCAGAACTATTTTAAAACTTAATAGTAGCCTGTAAGTGATGCACCAGAAGCTGCAGTGGTTACACGTGGGGCTACTTGTCTCGTTTTTCGGACTCTGACCCGGGCCTACGGCGGGAAGAGACCGCAAATGAGCCGTAGCTTCTCCCCGAATGGGCCAGGGACCTCCTGTTAGGGTAGCGTAGCGCTGAGCTTTTATGGCTTCCAGATGTTCCAGCTAAACAGCGAGATTGTTTTCTCCCCAGTCCCTTTTTTGCAAACAGCGGACCGGCAGCGGTTATAGCCCCTAATACACTGGGTGAAGTGTGCCGGAGCAGGGATGAATGAGCCGCATTGTTGAAGTCCATGTATTGTTCGTGTATTGACTCCATATCAGGTTTCTCTGCGCTCCTCCATATGTAACTTCTCTCAATTGCATCTCAATGCGAGTGTGTTTTTCAGGGGATCCTTCAATGGGGCAAAACGGCTGGAATGTAGTGTCACGGAAAAAAGTCTCAAAGGATTCCTCGCAAATTGCTTCTCAGGGCCCCGAAGCTTTTTCCCGAACTAAACCAGAACATCTCTTAACCGTGTTAGTGCTCGCGCATGTCCTTGTGCACATGCTGACGCTTTACAAGTGCGCATCTCTGTGCCTGTGCGCATCTGCTTGTACGAGGCGCATTCGGGATGAATGGAAACCCCCTCGATTCATGGGAGGGTCACACACACACAGACACACACAAACACACACACACACACACAGACACACAGCAGCTCTGTGAAGCCCGCGTGAAACACAGAAACAGATGGGCAGCATGAATGCAGCGATGGTACATCACGTTCCTGTAAGTCTGCTGTTTTTTAACTGGACTGCTGGAACACAGCAGCTGACTGTGTGTGTGTGTTGCGGACCTCCTGGCCAGCTTCCAGGAAGGGTTTTTACTGTGACCGCCACCGAATGTCTCTGAAGGGGGGCTTACAAGCGTATCCAACATCCTCTCTCAGACTTGCAACAGGCATCGGAAGATGAAGGGGAATGTAGGACATACTGTAGATTTAGGGCAAATCCACCACTTTGACTTTGCAGTAGTGTGTGCACTAACCTTTTTACCCTTTTTAAATAATCGTTTGTGTAGTTTTTCCAATATCCTGCTTCTTCCCTCTCTTAAAATTATAGAAAACTATAAATACCTTTGGATTTTGGACTGTTGGTCGGGAAGTATTATTTTGGCCTCAGAGATCAATCAAGAAAATAATTGTCAGATTAATCGATTGGTGAAAATGATCGTTACTTGAAGGGCGGCGTTCAATGACCTCCCACTGCTCGGTCTCTTTCCTCCCACCCGGGCTGTCCGTGTTGCTTTGGAGTGTGTGGACTGTTCCGACTGCCCCGTCGGGACCATCAAGGGCCCCCCTCACCACGGCAACCCCTGCCATGGAAACCAGCCCCTCAAAGGAATGACCCTTTTGAGCACCAGTGTGTAGACGCTCTGTGTTGCCCTGCCTCACTCCGTAGTAACAGGATGTCGACCCGGAGCCGAGAAGGACGGCATTCACACATTTGATTTCGCTTCTCATTTCTCCATCTTGTTTTCCTTTCCACTGCACTCCTCCGACCAGCTTCACCATCAGTTGTCTGTGGCACTGTATGTTAAACAGACGCCAGACCATTAGATAAGGGACTAAAAATGTAAATTCAACTGTTTGTTCCATTTTTAGAGTCACTCCTCTAGCCATCCACTAGCCACATTCAAGGGACCAACCATGCTGATTCACTGGCAGAACAGAAATGGCGTGGATGCATGGCAGCAGGGCGTGTATTCCCAAGGTGCTGCCTCTCGAAGATGTGTCGGGAGACTTGACCTCGGGCCCCCTCATTAAATCAACGAGCATAAATCCTGGTGGAAAACGGGGCGAGTGGCTTCATTTTGCAGCATCACCACATGTTTGTGAATGGCCTCTGGGGAGGGGAAGCGTTGTTCTCCGCCACAGTGACATTTGTGACAGGGTTTTTTTCTTAAGCAGAGATTTATATTTCTCTGTTGGCTCTTTAAAAAAGAATGCTCCTGGTGATAAAGCGGGGGTGAAGTGAAGAACTTTATTCATGTTTATGTTTCCTCGTAAAAAATTCAGTGGCAAACTCTCTACTCGTGTACTTTATTAGCAGTGAACCGTACCCACATATATAAGCATAAGAATGTTTTTATTGCAGTGTTTTTTATTGACATTTTTGTCATCATTTTGTGAATCTGATTAATCATAGAAGAAATATAAAAACAATTAATGATTTTACCTTTATCGCTCTTTCCGGGGGCATTTTTAAGGCAAACATATGTGAAATGTGTTGAAGATGAAATAAAATAAATTGGATCGACCTACTGTAAAATAGGAGTGATAATTTTTCATTGCATTCAAAGTGCTGTGTAAATGCAACCATTGATTTTTAAACAGTGAGACAGCTTATTACTCCACATCACTGCAGAGAAGGCAATAAAACCGTATGTTCGTCTTTAATGGGGAGAAACTTAATCATGGAAATGGTAAAGTAGTTCATAAACATAAAGTTAAATCCCTGATAGGTCTGGTGTTCTTATTTGATTAGTGTTTCATATGTCACAACTGCAGCACCATTTTCCATATGACTATTTCTCTTCAGTGTTCTTTGTATGTAGGTTTAATATGTTCAGTCTCATAGGAAAAGCAAAGTGGTCTAATGTATAAAAAAAAAAGTCAGGCAGTTTGCGAGAAAACAAAACCCCCTCTGTGTTCAGAGTCTGTACATTACGAGACATTATTTTGTGGAATATATCTGACTTGCTGCCACCATTTTTGTTTTCCTTTTTGTGCAAATTATGTTGAATAGGCTTAATAGTTATTTTCTGTGACGGAAGAGAAAATGAATGAGGCGTAAAATCATTGATGCAGGATTTTTATGTTGTTTTTTGGGGGGTTTTGGAAAGAAATGGGGAAACTCCACAGCACAAACGCAGCTCATTGTTGATGCCAGCAGGGTGTCACTGTGTCCTGGTGTCGTCTCTGTTGCTGTCACGTGTCTACATGCATGCACGCCTCTTTTTGTGTTTAGATTTTGCGTGCACTGCGTGAAAACCTGAAATGCAAATAGAAAAAGTGTGGCACGAATAACTGAGTTGCACATTCCAAGAGACGGCCCGTTATTAGCTTTGTCTTTTGCCTAAATCCTTTCGAACTTTTTGGAAGCCACCAGCTTTTACCCGCTTCCTTTGTCTGCGCGCCGCGGGTCGCCAATTATTGATTCTTGTCCCTCCCCAGTCTTTCTTTTCCCTCACCTCACCTATCCCCTGCGGGGAAGCAGGAGGAGAGGGAGAACCCCCCCCGTGGATGAGCATGCCGACATTCGGATGCTAATCCCCCCGCCATCTGCTCTCTACCTCAGGGAGAGGCTGCATGTGACGCTTTCCCTCCCGTGGCCGCAGTGGGGCAGGGAGGAAAATCCCTGAGCTCCTCACGCCCTGAGGGCCTGCCAGGGTTACTGCCACCTTTTGCACCCTAATTGATGCTACCCCACCCCCCTCTTTCACCCCCTTTCTCCGTCTTTCT
Source organism: Scophthalmus maximus (assembly GCF_022379125.1). NCBI lineage: Eukaryota > Metazoa > Chordata > Actinopteri > Pleuronectiformes > Scophthalmidae > Scophthalmus > Scophthalmus maximus. The sequence continues at coordinate 23,230,941 of NC_061515.1, read as the reverse complement.
CCACACTGGGGTCATCTATTGAAAAAGAATTCCAAAAGACGTTACCTCCTCTATCCAGGGGCAATGGGCCGTAGCTTAATAAACCTAATTTTCAAACCTCCCGGTCAAAGAGGCTTCCGGGCAGATGAGTTAATCACTGCTGGTGCAAGGCTACCGATCGAAAAGGAGCTGACCTGATTTACACGTAACTTCAGAATTCACGTCAGAGTTTTGTGCTCCCACCTGTTTGAGTGGGAAACTCTCTTCTGGTTCTTATTTTTTATTTTGAGTGGGATTCTGCCTGGGTTTGCAGCCCCAGCATGACATAATAGAGCTTGTTTTGGCAGCCACAGCTGGAAGTTCCTCCGTATTTAGAATCCAGTTCCTTCTCGAATATTATATGTCTTGTTTTTAGTCGAGGGTAAAACAGCATCGCTGTGGCGATACGTGGTTTAGAAATGGAATTGATGAGCAGGCAGCTCGGAATGGAAGGGAATGGTTTGTTTGACTGTTGGCAGGATAACTCAAAAAGTTATGGACGAATTTGCATGAAAAAGGTTTTAATCAAAGATAGGTAGGAATCTTTTTTTGAAGGATTTCTCATCATTGCGAGATAGGGCATACTTGTCATTTCATGTCTTCACAAATACATACCATTTAAAAAAATGATATGTAGGAGATGGAAATACTAATTTTGGGAGAAACAGTTTATGGGTGCTCAGCCTTGGCGGAGGTCTGCCCTCTGTGTAGGCTCTTGTTTTGAAGTGTATTTCAGTGATGCTCATGAACTTCTGAAAAATGAAAAGATTAATATGATTTATTGTAGTTATTTACTCTCTAAGATTGTAAAGTATAGTACAGGCAAGTCAAACACGTATTACGCCTTGTTAAGAGCAACTTGAGCCACAATAAAAAAAAAATAATATAATGACGCCTGAATGAAAACATTGATGAAAATGTCCTGAAGAGATCAGATGAGAATTCATTGTAAGGATACGTATAAGATTCACACTGTTGACGCTCCCACCAGCCTTTATCTCGCCGTGTTCTCACCACTAATGTGGCACAGCCCCTTGCGGAATGCATTTTCTTTTCATCTGCAGGAGCTCGTTCGTTCTCAAGCCCAGCTGCGGCGGCTTTGCCGCCGCCGCCGCCGCCGCCGCTGCCCCGTCAACAGGCATGTGAGCCTGTTGTGATCTAAAACCACAGAGGCACGGAGCTGGAGAGCGAAGACGCTTTCTTCTGCGTCAGCATCTGAGTATTGAAAACACAAAAGCTCGGTCTGGCCTCGTCCGCCCCGTTCTGCATCGCCGTGCCTACGTGTGACTGTGCCTGCATGTGGTCGCTGTTTAGCCAGTGTGTGTGTGTGTGTGGATTCCTGCCTCCGTGAGTGTGTGTGTGTTTGCATATGTGCACGTGTCTGCCTGTGTAGAACCAAAGTGACACTCAGTCAGTTGCATTCGAGGTGAAGGCACTCTGCTGCCGGCCTGATGATGCACTGACAACTGCGACCTGTTGCCATCACTCTCTCTGGATGAATCATGAACTTTTGATCCTCTTTAGTTTAGTTTGACCACTTCCAGATGTCTGGATGTTTTTCTTCAACCCATTAGCACCTCACGCTGAGACAATGAGTTGATTGATTGCCAGTCAATTGATCCTAATAATTGATTATTTGAGTGTTGAGGTAATTTATGAAGCGCTGTGCCTGGGGTGCTCAAAAAAAAAAAAAGGTCTGTCTGTCATTGTAAGGTTAAACATGAAAAATGAAGTCTGGGATCTTAATTGCAATGTTATTGGATTTAGTGGCAATAAATCACACTCTATATCCACATCCCAGGTTTTTGTTAATAATATATTTTTTTCACAATTCAGATGAAGCACTAAGGCATTTAACACCAACCCACCACATCTTCTCTCTGCCAATAAATGGTGCCGACGTCGCCGCCGTCCTCGGGTCTTCCTTCTTTATAAAGCTTTTCTGAAGGCGTAGTAGCCATAGCGACTCATCTCAGTGTCATGGAAACAAAGGCAAGGCTGCAGCAAATAAACAGCTACCCCCTTTACTCATTGTGGGAACCATTGGGTTTCTCTGTAATATTGGGAGTTATCGACCTCACTACGTGCCTTGAGATAATAATGTATAGGGTCGTGATTCGGCGCTGTACAAATAAAATTGAATTGAATTGAATTTGGCTCCAGATGAAGCACACCCTCGCCCGGATGTTAACTAGATCAAATTTCACGTTCTATTGTCACACATGACATAAGTAATCGGAGAGACATGTCCTGTAGGCTCCAAGCATGTAAATGTGGAGGAAGTTAATGAAGAATGACCTCACCCTCCAGTCCCTCAAGTGCATTAAGGCGTCCCAGCACAGTAGCACACGTCGGCACATTATACCTGGGGATGCTGCTCTGCTCTTCATTCCTATAATAACTCAAGCTCCATTTTTGTTAATGGGAACTGGCAAGTGATCCCCCCCGTGCTACTGAGGCCTCATATATTATTGCATCCCCCCTGCATGCCATCCTCTAACCACAATATTGCTGTATCACTTACGCTAATAGCTTAGAGTATCTGAAGGTGAAAGCGCTGCTTCCTGTCGGAAGGAGCTGCACATTTTAACGTTCGGCGTAGTCTTCAATCATATCTTCATATCTTTCACTCACACAGGTACCACCGGAGACGTACCATCAACGCCTCCGGTCTTTTTTGGGTTCTCAAAGTATTTCATGTGCTGCTGCATTGTGGTTTCTTCTTTAAAGGACCATTCTGTTAATTTTGCACGCTTCAGCTGCTTGCACATGGTAATACGCCGGCTGTTTTTTTGACATATGGTCAATGCAGCATATATTTCTCTTGTTAGCATCATGAAGGAAAATAAATCTGGACTTCTTCTTCTTGGATAATAGTCAAAACCGGTACAGAGGGGCCTGATGGATAATCCACATCGTGTCTTGACAATGGGATTGTTCAGTGTAAGCACATAAATCGCCAGATTAGGTTTTCCATCACAGACAATGTACTTATACAGTGTGAGGTGGAATTTAACAATTCTAACATCAGTCATCAAAGTCTTTTCTTTTGGCAAGAACCCTTATTGATGTCAAGCTTGTATTCAACTGACCCAATATTTATTTCTGATTGGACTAAATTTACCCCCCCCCCTTCACAGCAAACCACAGCACCAAGCTATACCAAAAATACTTCAGTTATGGTTTAACCTACCCACAAAATGCTATTCAAAAAACCCCAAAAAACAGAAACAGCCACAAGTGATGTGATGAATGGAAACTAGAAGGTAGGAGATGAATACAACCATAACTCTCGAGACAAGGCCCGTCTGTGGTGGAAAGCGTGCATGATTTGTATTTAATGGTCAAAACTCTGTAGGCCTACGGCCCTTTTGAGTTTAGTTTTAGTAGCATTCATTTTTCAACAATTTTTTTTTTTTAATTTTTCATTCATGTTGTGGGTGGTGCTCGCGGTTTTTCCCCTTTCAGCGCAGCCAAAAATCGACTTCATCTCTGCTCCCTGAGACCTCCTACCGTGACTCATAGGAGGAGGTGGAGGAGGAGGAGGAGGGGAAAAATAGCCGCGAATTGCTTGTTTTGGATGCTTCACTGACGGGGCGGTTGGTCATGAGTGACGGCGGTGCCCCATTAGACCTGACAGCTGTTGACTCCATCGCTGGGCTGTGTTTGCCTGTGTTTATTTGTCACTGACTGGTGTTTACGCTTTGGCAGCATCGTGCTGCGTGTTTGCACGGCGGTGACCAGCCCATACGGGGTGCGGGTCCATGCTGGCGACTTTTTTCTGCATGTGTGGTGGTTGCCACTAAGTAGCATTTTTTTTTTCTTTATGTGTTTGTTCATATACTGTATTTGATTGCATACTTACAGTAGATGAATCATGTGCAATGCCTTTGTATCACTTAATTGTGTATGCGAGTTGCGACATCCTCCTTCAGCGCAGCAAAAGACCTCTGCACCCCCCCTCCCTCCCTCCCAACGCCCGTCCCCGATGACTTCCAGAAACTTCCGCTCCTCAGCGACATGTGCGTCCTCTCCCCTCCGAGCTTGAATGCCTCAGCAACTCAACAGGCTTCATCCTCGGCATCTCGCACCTCTCTGAGGAGAATCCAAACATCTGGGCTGACGTAGCATTCAACCAATGGTCTCGCTTCTTGTAGCTGTCCTTCCAACAGCTGGAAATAGCAAATCGCTGCAGTTTTATTGATCGTGGGGGTATAATTCTTTTATTATTCCGGGGATTATTTTTTTTTGTGTATGTGATATTTTATCACATTATCCATTGTGCTTTTTTCTTCGCCTTGTTATTCTTGTTGACATTTTGCAGAAAACCAGAATATGTAAGGGTTAGAGGATATGCTTATTGTTTCGGGCATTATATGGCAAAGGAAAGGCATCTGAATTACATTGCTATAATTTGGTTAAATTTGGGATTATGGTTTAAAAAGAAAGCAATCTGGAGCTGTTGCTCTATGACAGGACGACAGCTGGACACGCTGCACACCCATCCACCGTCCCAAGCCCTTAATTTACCGACCAGTCATATCCACATCTGTCTGATTGTTCATGAACCAAAGCTGCCAAAAGTAGAAAGAATGAAAATTAAGTTAAAAATGTGGTTTAACAGCAGGGATTTCTTTCCCCCTTCCCACCACAGTTCTCTGCTGCCCCTTGATTTGGGTTCCCTTATTTACCCAAACCAGCACCTATCCAGAGACATTCACCTGTGTCTGCTGTGACAGTTTTCGCCAGGCTGGTCTCCAGCCGTCCTCCATCTGCTGGAGCTCCAGTACTCTCTCCGCCACGGCGTCTTACGACCGGTGCCCAGATCGCCGCGCTCCCCGTGTAGGTGCTAATTTAGGGCAGATGGCGTGTGGAAGGAAAAAGGGCTTGGAAACAGGAACATGCCAGCCGCAAATTATAAGCGTTTACCTTTCCTCGCTGTTCCCCTGCCCTTTCCATGAGCCGCATTATTAATATCGAAAAGACTCAAAGCAAATGTCATACACTAAGGTGAGGCAATAATTGAAATTAGTTTTCAGCATTTTCGCTTTGTTCCATCACTTTATTCTCATTTGGCTTTTTGTGTCTGTGCACTGTGCGGGCGTGGGCGCAGCATCTGTGATCTTTTAGATTCTCTCTTGCATTTGATGACTTATTTGTTGTTTTTTATTCGCTTTTGCCGCATTCAGACACCCTGCAGGTACAGACACGGATTACAGAGGCCAACGGAGCAAGACAGCTTCTTAAATTATTGGTTTTTAAATAAAGATTTTCAAACAAACTGTCTACCGTCAGTGCCCAAAAACTTCACAGAACACAACGCTGTCAAATCACACAAACACAAACATGATGCCCTTACTTTTATTATTAGCTAACTTACTTTGATACAATCAATGAATTGTTTTTAATTCACCAATCAAAGTTTTGCGCAGTTTTCTGTGCAGACTAGAGAGTAAAAAGCATGATTTTCCATCGAGTTGTACGGGATCTTGCACAGTAGCCTGCGTTTGAGCACAGCCCAGGGTGTAGGGACGACTTCAAAGCCCACGGCTACACCCTGTGGTTAGTGTTAAGCCACACACACACGCACGCGCGCGTGCGCGCGCACACACACACACACACACACACACACACCCTGGCAGACAGCTTTATATATACAAATCTTTCAAAAATCAAATTCAGAAATATTCTATTCTCCTCTTGGATGGATATAAATATATCATGCTGTATATACAAAGCATCACTCTGTATTCTAAGACGGGCCCTCAGACAGGCATACATTTATTTAAGTCCATAAAAGCAGTTGACCTGCCGTCTTACCCCTGAATTTTTTCCCATCAGTCTTGGCATCAGCCCACCCTCCCTCCTGCTGTAAAACACAGCCTCTCCACTTCCTGTCTCTTCCTTTCTTCTCAAATCTCGTGTCCATTTTAAAACGGGCCTCTCGGAGGCATATTTCACATTTGAGGAATTTCCTGTGTTCTGCTTATATCAGAGGGATATCAGTCCAAGAGTAGCACACACACACACACACGCAGCCAGCCCATCTTTAGCCTGTGAGTGTGGGAGTGTGTGTGGTGTGTTATCGTTTTTTAATCTCTGCTGCAAAGCGAATTTCGGTACTATAAAGTACTGAACTGAACAGTTTTTTATGTATATGCATGCACGCATACACGTGCATACATATGTGAGTTACTTTCCATCCATCAGAATCCATACTTGAATCCAGTGGTGGTCCAGCTGGCGTCAGTTGGGAGTTGCTGTCACACTATCTTAACAAACGGGCAATAAAGGAAATCTACGCTCTCACTTGATCATACTCTGAAGCGCCTCAGATCATAAGCGGCTGATTTGATATGTCGTTGAGAAATCTGTTTCCTTTCTCTAAAACATTCACAGGTCTGAGTTCATTTGGTCTGTCATTGTGTTGTGACTGTGGGAAAGGTGGAGAGTCACTTTCATGCCATTAATCATCCGCTGCCTGTACTCAAATAATTAATTATTCACTTTGAACACCCAAATTCTATTAGGGTTTTTTCTTAAAAAAAAAAGCGCAGGATGCAATTGGTTTGACACTTGTAGCTGCAGGGATGGTAGTTTGATGAAATAAAGTCGCAGTGCACAATGACCACACGTCTCCTCTCACAGGTGAATGAAGCAGCTTAGCCGGGATATTATTTATTGTACTGAAGGACGACAGAACGAGCGGAAGCAACAAACGGACTGAAGTTACTTTAAATCCAGTTTCTCGAGCGGTGATGTGATTGCGCAGAGCACTTGCTCCCGAGCTTTTTGTCTTGTGAAAAATGAAGATAGGTCTTGAGTGAAACAAAGAGAGGCTTGCTTTCTGTATATCAGCTGTCTTGAAGTCTGTAGACTGGAGCCATAAAGTTGCACACAGCGCGAGCATTCAATGAGGAGATTGAGAATAGCAGCTAATTGAATGAAGTCACATGCAGGGGGAAAAACAATGAAATATGAACTTTATTGACCACATAGTCACACAGCTCAGCTAAGTTGAAAGTAAATGAATTTAAATGTGATTTTTTGTTTTGGTTTTTGTGTTGTGCAATGTTTGTTCCGTGTTTTTGGGGGAGTTTGACGAGAGCCGCCGATCGGGCAGAGGCATGAGCGCATGGGCCCTGGACAGGGAGTAAAGCTGTGGCTTTGGTGTGAGTCACGCTGTCGTGTCTGTGTGCAGAGGGCTCTGGGCGGATGGAGAGGATCAGCTCCCGTGTCTGATCTGCACAGACTCACCTTTGACCTCCGACACCGGCTTCCCGACGTCAAGCAACAGCCAGAGTAAATGCTCAGAGAGGGTTGAAAAAGAAAATATGGTTAACGGGTAAAAGAATAGAGCAAAGAAGCTTCTTCTGACTCACTGGATCAAATTTTTTGCCTCATTGACCTGTACAATGTGCTGCACAATTAATACAAACAAAGAGAAGTACAAGAATAAAATTAAATTAGATGAAATAAGATATAATTAAATTATTGGATTTTTTCTTTTAAAAAAGGGAGGGGGTTGAAACCCTGAGAAAACAAGTCTGGTTGCTTCAGTTTAACCTCAAGTGTGGAGGGGGAACACTTAATTGCAAATGGTAAAGTGTTCCAAAGCTTTAAAGCAGCTACAAAAAATGCACGATTCCCTCTACACGCTAGCCTTGACCGAAGGAAGGCCAGGAGCATCTGGTCAGAGGAGCTGAGAGTTCCAGGGGTTGAAAGGGGGCTGAGACGCTCAGCTATGAATCGAAGGGCCTGGGCATATAAAACATTAAAAACAAATAGAAGAGTAATAGAAGTATCTTAAACCGAATCCTGTACTTTATTGGAAGCCATTGCAAAGATGTAAGTACAGGTGAGATGCTGTCTCTCTCTCTTGTAATTGTAATTTGCCATCCAGGCTTTTACTACCTGGAGACAGTGAAGGACGGTCATAATATTATACAGTAATAACAGTTGTAATAATCACCGTGCTCTGAGGGGAGATATAGCCTAGTGTCGTCTGCGTAGCAATGGTAAGAATGAACATAAATAACATGAATAACCTTCACTGATGAAATTATGTGATAGCTATATTGTTGACTTTGCTACCTGAGCCCGAGAGAGATGAGCGGCTACCAACCTTTAAACCGACAGCCAGATCAGAGCGGATTTTGGTAATTAGATTTCCGTTCTCTCAAATCTAATTTAACTGTTTTATTTCAGGCAAACAACGAAAACAAGCAGATGCCGCTAAATGTGTTTTCGGCCATTTTGAGGCAGTTGTTGTGGAAAACTGGACCGTCGGCCTTGCGCTGGAAGGAGATTTCTCCTGTGATCCTGGCGATGCTGCAGTGGGGACCCAGTCCTCAGGCATAAACGTGCGTCTGCCAGTGCGGGAGATTACTGGGTCCATGTCTGGGTGAAAGTATTAACACGGCACCGACTGTGGGGCTTACAGTTAAACGCATACAGTGGTCGTGGCCTGAATTGATGGATAGATAGATAGATGTACTTTATTGATCCCAAACTGAGACGTTTTCTTTTTTAATAACAAAAGAAAGAAAAAACAGTTTAGGTCATTTTTTGTCAAAACTTAATCGGACAAAAAAGTGGCATCATGGACTTCACCAGGGAGTTACAAACTAAAGGCTCTTGGAGTTGCATTATGGGGAATGTAGTGTTTTGACCCTCCCCAGGGAATTAAATCGGTGAGGGTCTATATAAATGTCAGAAAATAGTGACTGATGCCCATTACTGGTCCTCGGAGCCTGAGCAGATGCCTGCGTATTTCCCTTGGATTGGTCCAACAAGCGGTTTGAAATCACAAGATGCTCAATATCGATTGAAGTCCTCGCATTTGAGAAATTTTGCAATGAAATTGCAATCACCACTGTGAATGCCTGTGGGGATTTTTCATTCATCCAGGTCATAGTCATCCACAAGGGTGTCGAATCGAGCGCAGCTGGACTTGGTTGTAGTCTCTTCAAGACATTCCACCTTCATCCAAGAGGCTTCTTCAGTTCTGACTAATTGATGCTCCAGACTGTTTCAATGACGGAAGCTGTTGTAACGAGGTCGCTAGAGTCATCGGCGTCGTGGTCACAAGAAGAGAAGGTGAAACGTCTTCGAGAAACTACAACCAAAGTCCAGCTGCTCCTGATTCAACACCCTTGTGGATGACTGCAATGAGTGACTGGTGAGTATGTTGGCCCGGAAGACAGATCCCACTGATTTAACCTGTTGACATCTGTGGTTTGAGAGAGAGAGACGATTTAGACGTTAGTGTTAAGATCATCTTTCCCCTCCCATTTCCCTTTTTTTCTCAACTTCCACACAGCCAATGTTCCCTTTTTTTGTCTCAAAGCATCTACTCAGCTGCTCTTTCCTGAAGCACAGCAGTTCACTTTGCGCGGCGGCTCGTAAAAACAGAGCTGGAACCACAGCGACAACGACACCGGCGTTCAGCGACGCAGAACCCGCTGCCGTGTTCTCCTCCAGCACCTGCAACGGATTTGCCCTTGTGCTTGTGTTTCTGCTGCATTTTGAAAAAAAAGGCTTGAGTCATGCTTTTCAGGGAAGGAAATATCAGGTCTGATGATGGGTTACAGCTTTTTGGACACGGTGATGCACCAAAAGCTAAATTAATTCCAGTATGAGTCAGCACCTGATTTTTTTTCTTTTTTTCCCTGCAGAAGCAGGTGGTGCTTATGTTGCTATCGTTCACACTGCAGCCTCTTGCAGCCCTGTGTTTATGTGTTCATCTTCTTTGACATAAGTGATGAAGAATGGCCAGGTAAGAGACAGATGTAGGAGGAGGGATGGTGATATTTGAAATAGCATTATATGTGTCTTACAGGCGTCATTCTTGTTGTTGTGGTGGATTCGTGGATGGGTTTTATGGGTTTGACACCTAAAACATTGGAGTCGGAGACGGGATCTCTCAAACGACTTATCAAACAGCACCTGCTCCAGATGCAGAAATACCCCGACCAGCGATGACATTTTTCCATCTAAATCTGGATGAAGGGGTACGGGGCAGATAACACCCTTGGGCCACGATGATCCAGTCGGCTAATCCCGATCAAAGTGAGCTGGCCGTGCCCCAATCTCACATCCCCACCTCCAATGCAGCAATGAGATTGACCTACCTTTAAATTTGGGATTAGACGCAAAGGTTTTATTTTGTGCCATTGGAATTCATCCCCGGGGATAACCACATGCACCCATTTGATTGAATAAAGGTAATAAATCTGATGCTTGTGGGATATAAATTTTCGTATTGGAAGTAGAAGAAGTTTTGCTGACACTATGGCTGCAGAGCTAAAAATATTGACACTATAAAGTAAAAGAAAATCCTTAAATATCCTTAAAAGAGCGAATCAAAACAATAATTCAGTGACTTTTAAAAAACTCTTTGTCCAGCTGTAGTTTGGTGTATTGTAAAAAAAGGTTTTCTTTTTATTGTTCAACATTTGAAAATATATATACATAATATATCTGGACACATTGACTCTTGACCCTTGCGTGGCCCGTTTGCACCTGCCTAACAAGGTTGTGTCTGCCGTTTAATTGTCCATATGTCCTGGGACAAACGTGGGGTCAACAAAATAATAATGTGTAATCTTGCGACGGCGAGTTCAGCCAGCCGGCGTGTCTGTTGACGGTACGGTTGTGGCGGATTGGCGTTAGCGCCACCGGCATCTGCTTTTCTGGATTCTGAAGGGAGATTAGATGTTGCCGGGCGTGCTCGCCAGCTCTGCTGCTCTAATGCAGACATCGGCCTCTAATCAGCGCTGGCAAAAGGCCTCCCCAAAGGCGGCTGGCGTTGACAGGACTGTCTGCGCCTTGTCGAGCTTCGACTCCCTCCGTGAGTTCTCTCTTTCCTCTTTCCTCTCCTCCCGACCTCACCTCTTACCTCTTTTTCGCTCTCTTTCGTGCTGCCCGTCAAAAGTGACACTGCGCCCATTGGTTTGTCAGGAGCACCCAAACCCTTCCGGCAAAATGATCTTCGCGATTCAGTTCGACTTGATTATTTTATTTTATTCTACTGTAATTTTCAGTGTCTCACTGGCTTTCTTTAAACCTTCTCCAGCCCCCGCCGATGACGGGCTGATTACAGTCCTACACGGAGGGCTCTTTGCTACCCCTCCTGAAATACGACAAGCTAATGATGGGACTGGGGAGGAGATGTGATGTGGGATGGAAGGAGCAGTCCTGGCTCCCTCTCCTCCTCCTAATTTTTTTTTTTAAGTGGTTTCGGAAAACCGTATGACTGTGTCCTTTATGATTCAGTCCCACAACATCCTCAGTGGTCTCTCTGAGGTCTGGCGATCATGTCAGGGAGTTTCTCTTGACATCAGTACGGTCATATTGGTTTTGCTTTTGTGGCTTAATTTATATACTACTTAAAGGATATGTCATGATTTTTTTTTTCTCCCTACATCTATGTTATTGCAATACTTACATGCTAAATTTATGGAAGGTCGGACTGGTTTTAAAGAGCAGAAAGTGACGAGCTTAAATACGCTAACGCGAGCCACAGAGTCGAGTGGCCCCTTTTACACACAAGTAGTCACGTGATCCATTGTCAATATAATAATGTCGATTATAGCCACTTAAACACTCGCAGCACATTGCTCTCCCCTACGCAATTCGGCTGGGGCCAAGTCCTCTTATGAAACCACATAAGCAATGTTAAAGAAAAGTGATGAAAAAAAAATCCGGGATCCACCTCTTGGTCCGTATCAGGCCAAAATTGAAGGGGTTCTTTCTTGGCCCATTTCATGGTTCTTCCATCAATTTTTTCCGTCAAATTTATCTTGTAGTTTTTGCGCAATTCTGCTGACACACAAACGAACCAATCAATACACACACAAACAGAGGTAACAATGGAATGTGTTATGCGTATAGATATTGGCCGATTCTGGCTCGAGCCTTGTCTTGAATGGATGACCGACATTTAAAATGGAAGGAGCTCAAACATGGTCCATGAAAACAAAGAGAAGGGATTTTGTGCCAAAAAAGGCCAAAAACACTGGAAGATGGATAGTCACTTGATGTCCCTCTTAGAGTAAAGGAGGGATAATTATAGTGACAGATTTCGCTGCACTCATTCATTAATTTCTGTCATCCACTCAGCTCACAATTCCTGTATTTTTTTACCCACCATCTCTAGTAAAGCGGGTGGTGGATAGCAAATGGGAGCCTATGTGAGCCCCTCAAACACAGAAATATTTGATTTCGTCTGATTCAGGATTTGGTTTTCCTCGGCTTGTCTGGCCTTTTGCAGTCTCTCCTTCTTCCCCCCCCCCCCCCCCCCCCCCCCCCTCCCCTCCCTGTGTGTCTCTCACCTCTTCCCCCTCCTCGTTCCCCCCCCCTCGCTCGCCTTTGTTTCTGTGCTGCTGCTGCTGCAGTGGGCCATGCCTGCAAATGAGCACCCGGGACAGAGCAATTATTCAGCACGGAGCAAACCCCGCACCCCCTTCCTTTTTATACAGTATTCACACACGTGTGGACTCATGCTGCACTCGCTCTCCCGTCCAAAGGTTTTCCGAGCATTCATTCAACGTCTTGGAGCGAGAGAACAGGGTTTTTTTTAAGAATGAGATAAACACAGAGGAGAATGAAATACGCTTGTGGAATAATTTCTTGGATGGAGATGATCTTTTATCCCGGGAAAACGCAATTCCCCCAGGGGGCGGATGAGCTTCGTATCCCTTTCAAACATGAATTAATGGTGACACACAACCATACACACACACACACACACACACACACACACATATCTTGTGTGCCCAGACATGGCAAAACCCTTCCCCCCCACCCCCATTTCCACTTACACCACCCCTCTCCCAATGCAGTGCAGACACTGGCTTGGTTGCAGAGTGTGTGTGTGTGTGTGTGTGCGTGTGTGTGTTTATGTGGTGAGGTGGGGGTAGACCTCTGTGAGGCAGCATCCCGGCTGACTGGCTGTGTGGATGTGTTTTTGAGGGAGTGTGTGAGGTGCTGCAGTTAGCTCGCCGGCAAAAAAGAAAAGGAAAAAAAAAAGTGTCAGCCAATTCTGTCAGTGCGGCGATGCCCCAGTGGCTCCTGTTCGCACTTCATTTCTTTCCTGTCTCATCTTTTCCTCCCCCCCGTCCTTCTCCGCAGGAGCCGCTGCCGTGCCTCCTCCCCCCCTTCCACCTCCACCACCACCACCACCAGCACCACCACCACCACCTTGTGCCATCTTTGCAGACAAAAAGCTGGAATAACCGCCTCACCCCACCAGGTAAGATGTTATCATTTTTTACCTTTTTTTGGTGACAGCAACTGGGGGCAAAGTGCCATCTCTTGCTCACTGTTTCTAAACCTATATCCGCGTCTCCCTGCTTCGCATCCGTTTGCTCCGTTTTGCTGGCACAGATTCTTATTAATGAGGATTATTTGCCGCCGACATATTTAGGCGACGGTGTGAAACAGCTGACGTTGTGATACGCCCGAGGCTGCTTCTGTGTTTTCCGATGACCTTTAGTCTCAGTGACGCGGATCGTCTAGACGTGATTAATTCAGCCGGCAGCAGAGCACAGGTCACCCTGGGTTTGATGTGCGGGAAGACGAGTGTTCACCGTGACGAATCAAACCCTGATCTCAAGTGATTTTTTTTTGTGTCCTGTGGAACAAAAACACAATATCCATTGGAAACAATGGCAGCTGTGATTATGTCAAGAGGCTGAGGCCTTGCGATTGGCATGCGGCCGTCGGCGGTTTGCCACTCGTAGCCAACAGATTGTTGGTGGTTTCTCTGTGGGAGTGACACTGAGCCGAGCGAGACCGCGGGACACAGTACTCTGCCTGTCGGCGTCGGCAGAGCTGGCTGTCACGAGTTTTGCTGATGGCTTGGCCAGGGAGGGGTTTTTTGGAGTTGACGGGTGGCTTTTTTTTTCTGACACGAGCAGGTGGTGATGTAGTGATGAGATGCCAAATCTAACTTTTGATATCTCATGTTTTTCCCACTCCTCATGCCCTCCCCCTTTTTTCTTATCTTCCTCTCTCTGTCAGTCTAACACCCGTTAGTCTTTTGTTTTCGAGTCTCACCTAGGACGGGGGTCAAGACAGTAGCCTACACCTGGCTTTATCTGTACCACCAATTGATATTTTGTCGCTAGAAGACCAGACCAGTTCATCTGTTGTTTTCTGAATTGATCCTATCGGCAGTTTCCGGTTAGCTGAGCAGATGTTACGTCGGCAAACGTGAGCTCACTTCATAATGTCACACACGGGAGTCGCTGTGCTCTGGCCTGAATGTCTAAAGATCCGGATTAACACGATCAACAAAACGCTGATGTGACCTTATTAAAAGTATAACCGAAGGATTATTTCCTGTCTGCCGTATCTGTGACTATGTTCTAGACGTCACCTGGGTGTCACATCCACAGCGACACGCCCCCCCTCCGTCCCCGTCCCTGTTTCACCCATCTCTCTGTCTCTCTTCGTCTGCGTGCGCGGTTGCTGGGCAGCTCTCGGGGCGAGCTGTCTTTTCCAGGGAACCAACGGGATGACACGCCATGGCGTAGGAGGGGAGGACGAGGGGACGAACGCGCCCTCTCCTTGCCCTTTTTCGTGACGTCACAGATGGAGTCCTGCCCCCCCCAAGTCATCCTTGACCTCCTGCTTGTCCCCTTATCGCCGCATCCCTCTTCCAGTTCCGCCAGGCTCATGCCCTCGCTAGGAAGTTTCATGTTTACTTGCGTCGAGGCTTCTGTATTTGTGTTGGATAACCAACTGTTCCTGCGCTCGCAGTGGAAAACCAGTGGGAGAGGGGGACATTGTTTTGAACTAAACATATACTCCCTGCTTCCAACTGCTTTTTGTCAGCAGGGTCATTTAATTGTAGTAGAGAATGTCGGTGTTGCAGGAAGTGTGAGAGGAGAGGGCACTGTTGCAATAGTTTTTCCTCCTACGCACTTCCATACATGCATAAACTGTAGTTAGTTTAATCCTATAATGCACCTTTAGTTCATAATCTGCATAATGGGAATTATTGGATCTGGTATTTCAGGATATCATGGCTTCTATGCGGTCCATTTTATTTATTCTCCTCAAGATTTGTGCCCCAAACTTCTTAAAAGTCAATAAAAGATTCCCGCATTTTCCCTGTAATTAGTTTTTGGTTGAAATTTTGTTTTTCGTGTTTGCATGTGAGTATCGTTATTCCTTACGTTCAGGAGTGTACCTGAACAAAGACTGTTGCTAAAGAATCTGAACCTTGAGTTGTGAATATTTTGTCTGACGCTTGTTCGCAAGGTCAAGAATGTTCAAATTCCTTCCCACTTAAGTCATACTTCATCTCCCTGTGTCTTGTAGCGGCTTGTAAATTATCCGACCTTCGCGTGGTGCATTTAAAACTAAAGGGCTGAGCTCAGTGTGCGACGCACTGCAGGTGCTCTTCAGAGGCAAACTGTGGTAAAGGGAGCAGCTGAGGAAACGCTGCCCCTCGACTTCGACAGGACGCCCTTGAGTGTCTGTCGACAAGCGATATGAGGCTGGATGTCAAAGGGATGACGAAGATGAGGTGAGCCACGGAGGCAGAGGCGGCCGAAATAGAACCGACAAGCATGGGCTGTGCGGCTGACTCGTGTTTTGAAAGGAAATCGTGATGATGCTGCACG
The DNA here is from genome assembly GCF_022379125.1 of Scophthalmus maximus. Lineage (NCBI taxonomy): Eukaryota > Metazoa > Chordata > Actinopteri > Pleuronectiformes > Scophthalmidae > Scophthalmus > Scophthalmus maximus. Next base: position 23,215,288 of record NC_061515.1, on the reverse strand, counting down.
ACATAAAATACCTTGGGGGCCGGGGGGGGGGTTCCTAAAGAGGTGAGCATTCTTTCAGCGTGTCCACAAAGCACTCTGACTGCTTTTGGTATTCGAAATATCAGAAGAAGGATTGAATAACCTGTACCGTGTTTACAAATCGAACACAATTTAAAGGATTAAAATCCCATTTAAGATTGACGGACCATCACCTTTCCACACTCTTAAGGATTTTAACACCGCATGTTAATGGACTTAACTGTATTGTACAGCTCATTGATTTGGGACTTAAATTGCAACTTGAATTGAAGGGAGGGCGCAATTAATTTCGGTGAAGAAAAACGTCCACCATTGTCGATGGCGACCAGTCTCTTCTCACTGCGGTTAATTCGTTTTGAGACTGGAAAAAGATGGAATTCTCACTTGCATTAAGCTATGAAATATAACAATGGAAAATGACAAGCGTCCAGAACATTCGCATCTCAAGGTGTCATACGTCGAGATGTGATTGCAAAACGAGAAGAAAATGCAACTGGTTCTCTCACTCACATCACGTGTTGCAGAAACACAGCAAGATTTACTGAACCTAAAAAAAAAAGAAGACCATGCTGTACATTTTTAGCGTACTTGCACTCTTTGCCTCCAGGTACCAGTTTGGACCGCCCTGTCCGAACATGTTGATTGATGAATATGATTGTGTTACTCCGTGGGGCCTTTCAGGAACCCATACACCCAGGATGTATTTGTATATAGACTCCCCTCTCCCCTCTTTACGTGCAGCTGTTGCCTTGGAGGCACAGAGACCTGCACCTGGCCCTGCCTGGTGCTTTTTATAACGCAGCGAGACGAGGCGCTGCTCGCATTTGTTTAAGCTTGTAGGTTATGTGAAGGGTTTTTGGTTTTTTTTGCATCTGCGGTATGAGCCGTACAGTAATGTGTGTCGGTCCATGGTCTTCTCCACTCGTGGCCTCTGCTTGGTGAGCTGCTGTCAGGGATCTATTCTCGTATAAAACGTCAGGTCATCGTTTCCCTTCAGATCTGGATGCCATTCTTCTCCGCCTGAGCTATCCTACCCTCACACTCACACACACACACACACACACACACACACACACACACACACACACACACACATATACACACACACACACACACACACATGACTAAACAATAAATAATCAAAATGTTCTGAATATTTTCCATTCCCAGATTATTATTATTCTTTTTATTGTGTACTGTACAAAGGAAAAAAAGTCTTTAGGGCTCAAGTTGGCACAGCACTATAATCAACCGCCATGCCAATGCAGTTCAGGAGGCTTGTAATAATATTTGGCATCATAATTCTCCTGTGGTAAAGACACCATACATACAGTCTGTATCCCAACATCCATTTTTTGCCCAGGGGACCTGTTGCATGTTACTCCCCTCTTATCCCATGTTTCCTTGGCTTTAATCTTTGTTTTTTATCATTAATAAATAATTAATGATTTATTTTAATAAATAAACAAACAATTTTAACTTCTTCCTCATGTCTTCCTTTACCACAGATTCCAAAATATTAAGCTATTTAGCTTTGGTATAGTCTTATTTCTGTCTTCCCTAATGCAGCGTGTGTCAGACAGTCTGAATTATCAAAGATTTTTTCCAGACAAACTCGGTCATGGTTTATTTCACCTTTCCCCATGACAGATTTGCATATTTGTTAATATAAGACCTGCAGGTTGTCTTCTATTAGATACATTATGAGAGGAAGTTTGCTCATTAGACCCTCTCTGCACAAAGTGTGGAAGTGGAGAAACACATCCTCCCTTCTCTCTTGACACCTGTAAGGTTGACAGGGACAGCCTGCGGAATAAAGGAGTTTCAGGGCTGCACAGAGTCGTGGTTCGAAAAGTGAATCGCAGACGCAATCACTAACCGGCGATGAAAAGATAATGAGGAGCCATGAAACGCTTAACGCCAAGTCTGACATGCTTATCAAAACACCTATGATGCGGAAGGACAATAAAGGAGTGTCTAATATAAATATGAATGATAACTCAGTTTTATCGATTGCAGCTAAAGTTGTTTTCTTTAGTTCTATTTTGAGCGTTATCTGTCATAGCACATTGGATGCGTCACAGACGTACACACACACACACTTGAATGTCCTTCATCATGACCGCAGCGTCTCCTCTTTGATGTGTTAAACGTGCATGTGTGTTTGTGTGGAGGCGTGTGCCGGCCCTGAGGGGGTTGTGCACGCGTTTGTTTGTGTTTGCCTGTGGGGAGAAGGAGGCCGTCTGGTCCGTCTGAATTATAGATGAGGAAAAGGGGGAGAAGCCGAGACCCTCAGACGTGAACCTCTGTCAAATTTACAGGCCGCACCCCAACGTCCGACCTAAACGCCACCACGGTCCGGACAAACCACTGCGGCTTCAGCAGCCACGTTGTCGCCGTAAATCATCCCATTCCCTGGCGTTAGTTTCCCTTTTACACACACCTCTTTCATTTTTATTTCAGTGAAACCAGTGTGTGGGGGGGTGTTTAATTTCACTTCAGTGTCCCCATGAGACCCCAAGTGACACTTTAAAAGTACAGTTGAATTTCTTCGAAACGCAATCGTACTTCCTTTTTTGAGCATTTCGCATGAGGCAGCAGGAGTTCTGCTGACAACTAAACCTCTTGGTGACATAACCCCCGACGGCCTTATTTGTTTTCCTCAGGGAACTGGGACTAAATTCGAGGCCTTTGTAATGCTGGAAATTCCTGTTCATCTGCGTGTTAGGTAATGTACATAACTTCTGTTTAGATAAGGCAAAAAAACAACCAACAACAGTTAAATACAAAAGTGTCTCAGAAAGATAATGTTCAAAGATACAGGAAATGCTCGACAGTGCTTCATCTATTAGTTTAAATGTCAGGGACCGAGTTGAGTTGGTGTTGAAGTTACACTATTGGTCAGCCGGCTTAGTCTTGGGCCGACTTTAAAAAGGTGTGACGTGACGTCACATTTTCCTTTGCACAATCATTAGAACAGGAACATGTTGAAAACCCCTCAAAAATAATTCTCACATATGCCTCGAAGTGGCTTTGTTTAACCAGAATTCGATCCAACTCCAAGAATATTGGGCTGTCATTTCTTCTTTTCTTTTGTCTTTCACTCCTTCCTTTTTACCGCAGCTCGCTCTCCCTCGGCCTTCGATTATGGTGCCAGGCGAGTTTTTAAGTACCATAAATCAATGCAGAACCGATGAGGAATTATGACTTTCCCCTTCTCGTTCATAATGTGAAGATTGATGCGATTCTTCTAACTGTTTCTTTGTTAATGCACTCTGAAGGCTGCGCATGATTGAGTTTGGATAATCAAAGTCCCGCAGGATGATGCGATGTCCGGTAATGCAGCAAGTAATAATTCTGATAATATCTTTCTGTCGTATCCCCTTCATCTCCTCTGGTGGCTCATTTTCGGCATCGTTCGGCGAGGTTTATCGTTTTACAGCGCCGTGCCGAGATTAGGATTCATTTTTTCTGTTTGCCTCGTCTCTGATGATGAAGTCAAATCTGTGGATTAGGTCATCTTCTGACCTCGTTGCCCTCCTTCCTCTGTCCTCGACTCTTCCCTTCATTCTCTCCATCTCTTCCCCTCCCTCCTTGCCTTCCGTTTGACCCATTTGGCCTAGCTCCACCCGGGAGGAACATGCGGGTCAAACAAACAAAGCAAATGCATATAGTAAAGCGTGTTCCTTCTTTCCAGGGACTGTGAGATGAATCGCTGGTTTGTTCAACCTCTCTTTGTGCCTTCCATTAAATCGACCAATAAGACGCGCCGGGTGGTCATTGTCGGTGACTGATCAGCTTGTGGGAAACCACAAACTACCTGTAGAAGCTGTAATTAATGAGTTTGGAGATAAGATATTGTGTGCATATTTTTGCGGCTGAGCTTTGACTACACCCCTCTCTCTATTCCTCCACCTTTCTCTCCCTCTCTCCTCATCCCTTTTCTTTTCCTGGCCGAGCTACCCCTGCTGGCCAACCGTGCAGTCCTTCCCCCAGAAGAGACATTACTTCCTGTGCGACCTTCTTTTCCTTATTTTCTCTATTTCTGCGTCTCACTGTTTTCTCTCTCCCCTCCCTTCTTCCAAAATATCAACTCTTTTCCCCCTCAGAATAATTTATGCCTTAATGTCTCCTCCTCTCTGTTTGCAGGCGGATAACAATTCAAAAGATTTAAAAAAAAAGAACGGTTGGAGAAACACTCCATTGTTTTGAAGCAGTTTCGGAGGCTTCCCGTTGTTTTTTTTTAATTCTATATTGTCTTTGAAACTAATTCTTCAGTCCTTCAAAATTAAAAACCCATATTAACAGTTGTTTTGCAAATTGAGGTCCACTTAAGGCAAACAACATGTTGTATGTTTTTTATTCCCATTTTTTTTTAGAAAGAATACACACCATCCCTGAACTAAAAAGAGCAAACTAGTGTGTTGTTCTTTTAATGTTTTAGTGGCATAACATTTAAAAGTTTAGCAGAAACATTCACTTATATCGACACAAGAAGTATATTCTGTCAACCCCAGTTTAAAATCCATATAATTCCTGCATAATTAAATCACTGAAAACTGAGTAAAACATAAGATATAATTTGATATCTTTAACAATTAGTATAGAACCCTTGAGTTTAATTTAAAACACATGTATCACTGCAACCATGTGTCACCAGCGTACATAGAAAAAACACCCTATGACCCAAGACAGCTGAACAGGACAACACCATAAACTGGTTCTGTGCAAATCAAACTTTTGTGGAAGTGAAAAGACCAAACGCTACAGTGATTACCCAAATCTAAGTTAAAATTAAGTTGTTGTCATCATAACCACTAGAACAATATCCCAAAATACAAAGAAAAGTTGCAGCAAACTTTTTCTTTCTTTAATGGAACACTACAAATAGTTGTCATTCCTCTCCCCCCCCCCCCCCCCCCCCCCCCCCCCCCAGGCCTCTCTTTCTCTGTCATCCAATAAATCAACCTCCTTCCTGTTTGGAGAATCTCTGCACAGCTCTCTTTGCATCCCCCTATCTCTTTCTTTTCGCTGGTCTTGGCACAAGAAGCCCCCCTGACGGTCCTTTCACACTGTTTTAATGTCAACAGGATGCTCTGTGTTCTACCTCCTTACGTGCAAATCTGTCTCCCTTCATGGACGCCTTAAGCCCCGACTCATCCCCTGGCTCAGCCCCATGCGGACCAATCCAGGAATCGGACAAATCTTAAAAACGGCTCACTCGTTGAGTCGGTCCAGTTGGCACCCAAAGGACATGTTCACTTGTAATCACTTGTTTATGGAAAGTCATCGCTTTTTTGGGGATTATTATCATCATGCTTTTTTCTTCTTTCCTCTCAAGATGTCCCCAGCTGCATTCGTGAACTTGGTTTTAACAGAAGCATCCATGAGTCATCTGAACATATGAAAAGTATCATGATTCTCTGTTCCCAGAAAAACGTTTGTTTTAGTAGATTTCTACTCTGTCATATCTCGCCATCTTTAACAAAATAATCTAAAAGATATAAAGAAAACTATACTATAAACTATTCAGAGGAGTATTGAATATGTGAGGGAAATAATTCATGTCAATACGAAACACAATTTTGCTACAATGCAGGAAGACACCAAAAAACATGTGCTCACGCCCACGCCTGAGCACACGCTCTGGACAGATGAGATTATTTTCGGCTTTGTTGCCATGTCCAGCCGATCAGCGGCGGCTTAAGAGCTACACGGCCACACTGAGGTCTGGATTAACGCTGCTGGCAGACTGTTGGTGACAGAACCGGGGGGTGCCAGGTCTGCGTGGGTTTTTTTTCCCAACAGAATTGGGCAACCGGTGTTTCCGAGGGTGGGATTTCTTTTGTCCGCTGGTCTGGGGTTAAACCTATTTTGCGCATTACAGAAATAATCTGTGTTTGAAATCAAAGCATGTTGTCCAACCCAGATCACTGACTCAAACTGACTCCAGATCAGCACTTACACACACACACACGGCGCCATAACACACACAAATGACGTTATCCACTGCCCGCATCACGCCAGGATCCAGAGAAACCTCCGCGTATTGGTTTCCTAACACGTCTCCTCTGTCCTCTCTCACCTCCTCCTGGCAGGTCTGAGCAGACACCCGGCACTCGTCCGTTTCATCCCTCAGTGAAGACAGATCTTCAAGTCAGGTAAGCTGGCTATAAAAAAAACATGAAGGCTCCATCCATGCTACACAGTGACAGTGTTAACATGCTTGCGGGTGTTTACATTTTGCAGCTTCACTTGAGCTTGTCGACTAATAAGCATTAAAAACAGTGGCAGTAAAATAACGATGCAATTATTGTTTTAAGGATCCTTCTCGTTTTGATATGCACACACCTGATGTTTGTGCACACACCTTGTCGAGGCTTTGGATAAATACTAAATATTTAACGGAGCGCTCGCACGGAAACGCCGCTCATTCACTTTGAATGGGGTGACGTCGCTCGCCCTGCAGAGCTGAACTTGTCAAGCCGCAGCGCAGGCACCAGCCAATCAAATCACGGCCATGCAAATACAGTATGACACCTAGCGTCAGAGTGACACTAGTGAGGGGAGGCAGCTGGTGAACCTGGTCTGTGTTCATCTGGTTGGGCAGTTTACTCCCTGTAGCATCGCATGGACAGCTTGCATGCCACATTAGCACGAAAGCCAGCTATGATGCGTCTCCCGAGCACGATAGGTTGTTGCCTTTATGGCGACCGCTCCTGCTCTGAGCGCCAGGCACACCCACCTTCAAGCGTTAAAGCGAAGCGGACATATTAGAGCAAAATAAAATTGCAATATTCCGTCACCATGCACAGCACCACGCTGCTTGCGAGGGCTTAAAAACTCCACATTGAATTGTACCCTTACTTTTTGCTCATTTTGCTTGAGTGCAGCTTTCAAACTGCGACGACTCACACTTGAATAACTTAAAAAAAACAAAAAAACACGGAGTTCTGGCCTGCTGCCAGCTGGTAAGCTCCTTCCACTCAAAATCCTCCCAGGACGTTTCACACTCACTTTTCCCATGACTCACGGGCCCGCCAGTCAGATCTAAGTGGCTGCATTCACCCAGATGATTGGCCTGGCTGTTTATGGATGTATAATAGAGACGGGGGGGGGCATGCCCACCATAACGTGGGAAGGGATAAGGGCCGATTGTTTGGGTTGATGTCATGCGAGATATTTTGCCCTCTCCCCCCCAAAAAGCAGTCATTAACTCCAGCCCCATGTGTTTTTCAGCTTTCGCTGCTTATATGACTTTGGGTTACATGACAGGAAATGACAAGACGGGACGAGAGGCTAAATGTAGATTTGGTGGATAAATGTTGTTTCAGAGAAGTCTTGTGTTTGTGTGTGCGTGTCTATATTTAGCTCATGTTAACAATGTGTGTGCTCCCATCCAGAGAGTTGTGGGTGTGTGGATGCAGTTGGGGGCGTCAGCTAGAGGGTGTGTTTGTTTATGTGCGTGCGGTTGGGATTTTTTTTAAGCATGTGTCGGTTGATGTGTGTAGTGTGTTTTGTGTGTGTGCGTGTGTGTGGAGGTGTGTATGGGCATGGGCCAGGAGATGCCTCAGCGATCGGCGGAGAAATAACACACAATTTCAAGTTTTCAAGTGCTGGAAAAGAAAAGCCTGAACTTGTTTCTGCAAATAGTGATTATTTACATTGATTATTCATTTGTTCTATAAAATTGCGAAAAGTGCCTATCACGTTTTTCCCAAATCCCAAGATCACATCTTCTGATTACTCTTCTTTTTTTTGTCTTAACCATCAGTTTATTTAAATGCGCAACAGAAAAAGCTGAAACATGTTCCTTATTGAGAATCAGGAACCATCAGATGTTGGCATTTTTGCTCAAAAATATGACTTAAACGATGATTGATTATTCTGCCAAAACCAATCAGTCGGCTAATCACTTTTAAAATGTCAATATTTCATCATCAGTGCCATGGATACATTGAAATACATGTATAGAAGATTTCATTGGAAGGAAAGTCTGAACCCCTCCACAGAACCGTTTTAACATATGATGATGGTTAACAGATTTTTTTCTTTATTACCCTATATTTCTTTCTTTGTTACCCTATTAACAAGATGACTCAAAAAATGTTAGGGACGAATTTGCACAAAAAAGTCAAGTAACGGGTGATTAAATTAGGATGAAGGATTCTTCACCGTTGTGAGGGGGATTATTTTTGTTGTTCAGTGTTTTTTTTGGTGATATTAGCGGCGAAAGAAAAGCTGGGAACCATCGTCCTTCTGCTTTGGAATGGGGTCGTTGTACAGTGTCCCACAAAGGATGACTCAACATTCTTTCATACTGTTTTGTGATGGAAGCACGGAATGCGTAAATAGGACCAACATCCATAGCAACGAGGCACTGACACGCGAAGATACCCCGCTCCCCATCAGCGCCATCAACAGCCCAACAAACAACCAGCTATCACCTTATCGATGAATTTAAATGGCTCGGCTACCATTTGTGTCAGCGCAGTTGCGACGGACCCCACCCCCCCGGGGCCATGCCCGCAGGATCTGGTGACCTATTTTTGCAGATCCATAACACGTTCAAGTCCATTCCTCTGCAGCCAGCATCCTCCCTACTCTCCCGACTGCCACCAGCCTGGCCCGTCCCTCCCTCCCACCCTTTGGTCTCATGTCGCCATGGGAACGATGACATCAGCGCGGGGTGGGGGCGCTGTGTGCCAGGAAACATCGACTCGTCTGATGTGGGTTGAGGCTGAAAGGTAAAAAGGCCAGGATGACACAGCAGTCAGTTTGACTTAAAATTTAACCTTAACTTTTCTCAAAGGAGAAACGGGCTTGATGTGCTGACAATAAAATATGCAGAAAGAAGTCATGTATCTTAATTTATCACAGCACATGCAGAAATTAGCAATAATAATTATCAATCAATAATTTAAATCTACTGTTTTTTTTTAATTATAATTTCCCATCATCATGTTTTTAATCTAGTGAAAAACTAGTGAACATAAATACGAATACATTGTAATGGTTCTTAATTTGATGACTAATTGGCGTATCAATCACTCCTGATGTGGTTGTGTATAATTTCTTGGACCTGTAATATTCCTAAAATTTTGGTCAATAGTAAGAGATTTTTTTGGCTGACAGCTGATTGGACGTGACGCTCAGCATCATGGTGGCATCATGGCAGTGGGGGAGATCGTCCTCGCCCATCAATAGCAGTGTTTCCTTCCACAAAGCAAAGTAGAAGTAGAAGTAGAAGAAGGGGTTTCCATTGGGACTATTTCTCAGGTTGAAAGTAGTTCCTATGAAAACACATTCGATTTATTTCATTCTAATAACATGTGTGACTTCAGACCCATCCTCCAGCCACCACAGTTGAGTCCAGCGAGTCTTCTGGTCAGTAGATTCTCGAAGGGAAGATCTGAAAACTGAGACTGTGTGGTGTACTGTAGAGGACCCTGTACGAGGACTCGGATGCCTTGAAGCACTCACATGTAGATACAGTATTCATGCAATAAACACACTTGAAAGGATAAGCCATACTGTCAATATGAAAATGCTGAAACTCCAGTTTTCCAATGTGTACACTTAAGACAAGACTTCCGGTGATGAGGAACATTGTGCCTGGCCTTTTCACCTCCGCCAAGGAGGTAATAAGATGAGATAAACTGAGATAAGTGTAATCAGGGGAGACGACTCTAGATACTACTTGATATTACATAGATCAAATGAGAAAAAAATACAAATAATTGGCAGATAAATCGATAATGCGACAAAATAGATAACAGAATTTGTCATTTAGTTGCAGCCCTGATGGAATTTAATTTGCAGTGACATGAAATAGTTGGTGGCCCAGTCTCAGTTTCTCGTGAGGTGGCGCGTCTCTCCTCACAGATGAACCCTGAACATTGATATGATCGGTGAAATTAAAGAAAAAATATATTTTTGGACCCCCCAACAGGCATTAGGGTGTTTGAGTTTTGTTAGAAATAATAGAATTGAATCATTAGCACACAAAATCTCAGTGCACCCATACTGCCTGCGTTACGGTACTTCGGCAGCTCTTATGAGAGGGAGTGTGTTTTTCTCTGTGTGTGTGCGCATGCCTCGCACGCCATGCTGGTGTTCACTGTATATACACTGTTCATTCACACTTCACTGGCAGCGCTCGTTATGCTCCAGTCCCCCGCATGTCTTGCTGAGTCAACAAAACATAATTCGCTCGTCCGCTGAGGAGGAGGTGGAGGAGGAGGAGGAGGAGGAAGCCACAGGATCCAGGGTTAATTGCAGGTCACGGCAACCTTGGCCCTCCTGCTGTCCTCCTCAGGGCTCGTGTTCAGTGTGCCACTTACCCATCATCCACTACATCGTACTGTACTGTGACTGTATTCATGACCCAAATCTAAATTATGCAGTGCTTCATTTTTGTATATTCCCATTTACATGCTACTAAACCGACCCTCCTCAAAGTGCATCATCCATCAATTGCTGTGCAGGTATTTTGCAACAGAACCACAGTTGTTCCAATTCATTTCACTATTGATTATTCTCTTGATTAAATGTAGTTGATAAAATTTCTTAGAATTGGTAATAAAATGCCAAAGTGACATCTCCAAATTTTTTTTTGGTTCAAATCAACAGTCTCAACTGAGTCTGAGAACCAGCAGAAATGCACACTTGAAAAGTCACAGTTAAAACACAGTTAAATGTATAAAGTATAAAATGCAGCAACATTAAATTAAACTAAATTAAGAGTTAATATTCTACTATAAATCAACACTTGAATGAGACCAAGCTGATGTAAACAAAGGTATTCACACACACGCTTACACACACACACACACACACACACACACCAAGGATTAAGGCCAGGTCGGCCCACAGAGAGTGGCTGCCATAGATTCCATCCTCCCTCTTAAATGGATGGTGACATTCCGATGTGAGCGGCGCTCAACGGAGGCATGATGGGTGACCCAGATTGGGGTGGGGCTGGTGGAAGGGAAGGGGGGGTGGCAGACAGGGAGGGAAGGTCGGATTAAGGATGGGGTGGGGTGGCGCCGGTAAAATAAAAGAGCGATGCTGGGGCTGGAAGGTAGAGTGAAGTGTGGCTGGGGTGGGGGTGTGAGACCAACCTAAAGGGTTGGGAGGGAGCGAAGGGAGCCCAGTGGAAGTCGAATGAGCCTCGGGCCGGCTCACCTTCTTTTCCGCTCTGTAAGATTTCACGCCGGCAGGTTCAGTCGAAGACATCAGTCCCAAGACATGATGGGATGTGACAGTTCTTTTTTGACTCCTGGTGCTGTTGATTTAACCCCGTCAAGATCAGGACTCAGTGACGGTTCAGTTGAGGTTCTGCAGCCTCTCTGAAAACGCTAATGCTCAAACATTATTTCACAGAAGGTTTAAACGTGTACTGTACACATTAAGAAGACTGTAGTCTTCCTGCCAATTCATACAAGTAAATATAAGATATAAGCCTGTGCGCATATTGTCATGTAGTTTTAGATTGTCTGTGTAATTTGCAGAGAAAATTAGATTTTTTATTTTTTTCTGACCATATTTTGATCTTGACCTTGATCTTTGACCACTCCAAAAGTGGATAATTTGAATAAACCCTCCAAAAAATGATCCCATCAAGTTTGGTGAAAATCCGGCTTTGCTTTGTTGAGCGCACACACACACACACACACACACACACACACACACACACACACACACAGGGTAAATATCCCTACTGGACTAACAGACTGACTCGTTTTCAGAAAATGGGGTTCTTTATAATGTACATAATGAAATACAGTCGAAGAGTCAAATGTTATTGTACTTTTAATACTTTAATACTTTACTTATTTTCTGCTAGAAAGATTTAGTAATAACACTTTTACTTTAGTCAGATTTTGGATGCAGGACAAATAAAACAATATCGTTTGGTGTTACAGACTATGTGCTGCTTTGGTGGAGCTTCTTTGGGTTATTAAGATTGGAGGACTGGAGGTTTCTTTTACCTGTGTCACTCTAAAGTTCCCCAGAGATCAGCTCTTGTCTGCAGGTAATTACCACATCAGTCTGTGACCGGGGGTTTCCTGCTCATAAAAGCGATATTTTTCGCTGTACTTCCCTTAAATAGCCATAAGGTAAATTTGCAGACTGACCCTAGACTGAACCCTATATTCGGATGAGAGTAGATTTGCTGTGGGAAAAAAACCCCACCCCATGTCTAATGTTTTCCTGCAGTGCAGAATATGTCTTATTCGGTCCGACAGCATCTTTAGGCTTTGTTGTGTCTAGAAACATGACCATTGTACAATTCATCCCATTCTGTCTAACACGACAAGACTGTAAAACAGCTAAAAGGAAGAGACGAGGCAGGGCGACGTCGGATCACATTAACAGCACTGGGGATGATGGGGTGTGACTGGAGGGTGGCCGTGCCCGGACATCAGGAGGAGAAATAAGCAATTTGGCAGCAAGTTCACCATTTAAAGTTATTAGAGTCCAAAAGTTGGAGAATACGCTACGTGAATGATTTATATGATATATGATATAGACCTGTAATTCACAATTCACAAGAGGTTACTCTTCCAGTTTGTAAAAGGAAATGAGAAAAATCTATTAATTTGTAAAAACAATGAAATTAAAATATAATTTTTAGATTGTGTCCACCAGAAATGGGCCCAACGCACCCAAATACATGCGTATACAGGACCCAATATTGGCACTCAGTGACATGTCCATGAGAATAACTTGATTATAACTAATTCAATAATCATCAAACAGTAATGGATAACCAAGGTGGTTTAAAAGTTTAGTAGACTAATGGATGAATAGATAAAATAGATGAGGGTTACTGAGCAAATACTAATGGACAGAAATTTACTAATTAAGCAGATGAAGAGTTCAAAGAATGCATTTACGGTTATATTATATGTCAGTAGGTATCCACAGTGGTGTTAAATAAAATCCAGTCAAACAATAGTGATGGGGCATGACCCAAGGAAGAACGCATTACATTTTGTCACGTATTCCGACAAAGGTGGCGGAGCCGGGATTATTTTTTTAACTTTCTCAGAGCACCAATTATATATCAATTCTTATAATAATGCTGATGATAAATGATAGGCTTGTATGAGAACAGTCCACGTCAGATTCAGCGAAAGCTTCTAAATTCAGCAAAATGTGGAAATGACCTGCGTAAACACGATGAAGGCCTCCCGTGCTTATTTGAGCTTACACGCACAAAGATAGCAGATTAGAATAATGACACGATAGAAGGCGGCGCTTCCTGCCCCATATGTGGTACATTCAGGAAAATGCCATCAAAGAGTGAAAAGAAGGACTTTTACGCGATAGAAGATAAAAGTTCTGCTTTCAAAGATCCACAAATTAGAATCTATACTGTTTAAGGGACAAACTAAAGGAGAGCTGTTAATGCTGAGTCACCTGTGGGTCACACTGTCACTAAAATAAAGAAGAAATGATTCCTTGTGAAAATGGCTTTAAAAAAAACCCCGTCAGGCCAAGGCAGGACAATCAGATGACTGCGAGGAAGGTCAATGGGAAGCTTCCATCACTAATATGGATGGAAAAAATAGTTGTTTTCTGCTGGTGGCTGTATCAGCAAATTGACCCCCCTCATTCATTCCAATATTATACAATATGCACAATGCAGAAATAAAAAAGTGTTGAGCAGTCTGCCACCATCCACCTGGTCTTCACTCTGACGCTCGCTGTGTGAACGCTTCTGTCTCGTCTGCGGGGTTCGACTACAGGCGTCATGAGCCACAGAATTCTGGGGGAAAAAATAGCGACAGTTAACAACTGACAGGTCAAGAGTCATGCACACTGGACCATCCTGCAGCACAAAGGAGCTGTGTGTTATCGGCCAATGACGTTCAGCGAGCACTCATATCGAATTGCGTTATGAATTGGACAGCAGACTAATTTCACGTGACTCCGACGCTGGAAAATCCCAAAATATGAGAACAAATTGGTGAATGCGACAAGTCGCCCCAGGTCAGTCGTACGCGCGACTTCAGAACAAAATCTGATCATACACGAGGCCCCAGTTTGCGAACATCAGAACAACAGGGTGTGGCACGACCCCAGAGCGGCAGCTGAAAGCGGGTCAATGAATGCAACTCTAAACCAGCATCAGCACAGCCCTCGCTGTCAGCGCACCGGTTTTCTTCCTTAGCAACAGCTGGGGACTATACAGACTGAGCCCTGGGCTGAGGTTTTGCTTTCCTCTCAGACAGTTTGGCCCAGTATCCTTTGAGTGTCAGTGGGTCTTTTTTTTTTCCTTCTTTCTTCCTCCTCCCTCTTCCACTTCCTCTCTCTCTCCGCTGATCCTCACATCTTCCCACTGCAGCAAACATTAGCCCACATCGCCGTGAGCCTGTCGCCACGCAGCGCTGCGGGGAAGGAGAGGGGAGAGACTTAGAGAGGGGATGCGAGGAGGGATGGGCTGAAAGAGAGAGGAGGAAGTGTAGGAGACGAATGAGGAGGGGTGGGTAATACCAAGTCACACTGGCTGACACCGGTATATTTCACATAGGCTAATACTGGGATTAATTGGAAAAGGAGGAGAGAAGAGAGAGAGAGAGAGAGAAAAAAAAGCAGCTTAAGCACGACAAAGGGATAAAGGACGTGGAAGGAGACTGTTGTTTGTTGTAATGAAATTAGATGCGGCCGCTTGATGATCATGATTGAGGGCCGCCCTGCCAATCGTGTTTAAAAAGCAACACTGTGTGTTTCCCTTGGAGGAGAAAAGGGCTGATGTCATGAAGGTCCGCGCTCGATCAGCATGTATGTCTAGTCGTGCATACTCGATAGGGGACGGAGCCTTTTGTTAGTGAAATTAAAAGGGGAGAGCTCGTGCGCTATAGTTTGGGCAGTGGTAATAATAATAATAATGTCTATAGGTGTGTGTGTGTGTGTGTGTGTGTGTCTCCCCTTTATTTTTGTCTGAATGGTGCAAGCCTGTCAAACCCATCTGCTGGACACCCCCCACCCCTCTTAGACCTTCTCTGGTTGCCATGGTAACACCCTCCCTATCCCTGGTGGTGAGGGGATGTGAAGGGTGTGTCCGCATTTTCCTTCCTTTTTCTTTCATGATTCCAGGTAACACTTCACAAGCTGCCCGTTGTCGTGCGAGTGCTACATTCGTTTTGTTGTTTCTTGGGGTTGACGCTTTGCTTTTTGCGTTCAATATTTAAAACTCACAGCGAGGGTTGAGCACAGACGGCTGTTGAATGTCACGCCACGTTGGCTCAAATCAAGCGCGTCGTCCGTCCCTGGGGGTCACGTGCACGGTGGACAGCGGTGAAATGTGACCAGTGAGATGCAGATATTTAGCCGGCCTCTCCTTCCTGCCTCAGCACATGGATGCTGAGACAAAGAGCTGAGCCGACAGAGGAGCAGTGTGGCTCCTAAACTCCCTCTAGTGTCTTGTTTGTGAAATTCAACATGTGTCAGAGGAAGCTTTACAGAGGACACCCTATTTATGTTGCACATGTTGGCTTGGCTTATCTCTTCTTCTTATCATTCATCTCAATTTCTACTTCCTCTGCTTCCGGATACCTCATGTCCATCTTCACCTTCTCCGACAGGTGACCCATCCCCTCCCCGGGCATCCCAGCAGGCAGGCATGGCAGATGGTCGGCAGCCAGACGAGCACTGGACCTCCAATGGCCAGGAGAACGGCGAAAACGGCTACTCCGCCTATAGCTCCGGCTACAGGGAGAACGGCTACCACGGTGGGGCAGCCGCGCATCCTGGAGCGACAGGTATAGGAACACGGACGCCTCAGTTTGCATCATGCCTCGCCGGGGGCAGTGACATTGATTGGACTGCTCTGCGCACACTACCAGATGGCTGTGTGGGGAAAATGTGATTGGTTGCAGAGTTCCAGGCAGGAGCGATTGATTCCCCACAATGCACTCGAACAGATGAAAGCGTTTCACATTTGAATGAGTAGTGAAAGTGAACTTGCTACAGCAGCTCTGCCAAAGGGCGGAGGACATTGCTGCGGTCTCTCAGGACAAGTAGTTTTGGTGGAAATACTCTAAAACTGTGTTTTGGAGCAAATTGGAGATGGTTTCTTTTCTCAGATTCAGATAAGAAAAGCTCAAAATTTTGATTACACGGCCGTATAAAAGTTTATTAATCTTACAAATAAAATATAGTATGACATTAAATCAGATTAGGATCTGGAAATAGAGGTTACTGGATATCAGATTTATGGAGAAATGCCTGTATTCGGATCTATACTGCCTGTCTGCCAGGTGAGGCAGTCTAAAATTAGACGAAGGATGGAGGTAGAAAAACAAGTGGAAACACAAACAGGAAGACAGAGAGGTGCATTACATTGAAAAGAAAACCAAGTGAAGTGAAAAAAAGGAGAGAGGAAGAAGAATTGTAAAAGGAGCTGTTGTTATGAGTACTGTATATGTGATGTTTTATTTAACAACATCCAAGGTAAGTTGGTGCTCTACTAATCTATCCATGTATCTGCTCTGGAGAGTAAGCAAACAGCCACTAATCAAACTCCAGAGGAGCATTTGCGATCTGCATCGCAGACAAACACACGTACGCCACGAGCGTTTGTCTCAAACTCAGTGGTCAGGGGTCAGCTTTGAGTTATTACTTTTTCATTTCCTTCCTTCCATCCACGTCTTGTCTTCCCGCTGTGTGTCTCTCTCTGTCTCTCTCTCTCTTTCTCCCCTTCGCAGTGGATGACTCAGCCAATTTGCCTCCCTCCCCTCCCCCCTCTCCATCCGCCGAGCAGATTGGGCCCGTGGCACAAGGTACACACACGTATAATAACCACTCCAGACCCTCGGGCGTGAGAGTATGAATGGTGAGAGTGGCAGAAGTCTCTCAAAAAACAAAAATAGGGATTTCAAGAGATGGGCCTCAAGACATGGCCGCCACTCCTCCTCCTTTCTTCTGCTCCCTTAGTGTTCAGTTAAAGGGCTCCATTCTGCTTTGCATGTCAGCTGACTGTCTTATCACATGTAAGGGATTCTGCAGCATGTGCCACATTGTCCTGTCCAAATTCAGAACTTTGGTTCATTTTACCAACAGTAGATCAACATCACTTTTTCTAACACATCTGGATACGAGACCTACAACGACAACACAAACACTCTTCCTCGCTTAAGCTGCCACTGGAGCCCTTCATCTCATTAGTCTGCCCCCCCCCCCTCGTCATCTCCTCTGGTGTATTTTGCTCACGTTGTGTATGTGTATTAGTTTGTCCATGAGCGAAATCACAGATTTGTCTTTCAGCTCACAGAAAACAATTCAGTCTGTTTTCTAATCATTTATTTTTTGTGCGTGGCATGCAATCAACAACATTTAGAATTATCCAATACCCCCACTGCATGGTTTATGGTTTATAACTTACTTATACAGAACAAATCCTAAGAGACCTTTTCCTAATAGTTGAAATATTTTGACAATTAAAGAAAGGCTAGTTGCATATATGTGATTACTCAGCTTTGATTATGTTTTAAATTTGTATCTATCAAGACCTGGGTAGGAAGTGTGTTGATTGCATCCCGTACATCTCCATCAGAGCTGAAAGTGTCTTGCAACCCATGTTTTGTCGCTGTCCATGTCTCATCCATGTGTCTCCCTTTCCTGCTCAAAGAAGGTAAAGTAGAGGTTGGGGATGAGGATGAGGAGGAGGCTCCGGAAGGGCCCAGCAACCACCAAGAGGAAGTGACATATGAGCAGCCGGCAGACTTGCTCTTAGAGCAGACAGATTATTTAGCAGAACCCCAGGCTTTGGGCTGCCAGCAAGCCCAGACACCTGAGGTCCTCAATGGAGGAAGTCATCAAGTTGAACGCAGCCCATCACAAAAAGGTGTGTGTGGTTTTATGGGGTTTTGTGTGTGTGTGTGTGTGTGTGTGTGTGTGTGTGTGTGTGTGCATACAGTTTGTGTGAGGGTTCTGAGTAAATGTGTTCAATACCTACTTTGCATGATCCTCCTGTGCTCTGTTATTGGGCACAACAACTTTCTGCTCTCGATTTATAAGTTGTGATGCAACTCCGGCATTGCTGCCAACCTTCCTGCATCTTTGTTGCCTTTAAATCCTTAAGCTTCTGCTTCAATACCTGAAGTGGATGTTTGCAAAATGACACAACATAGCACTTTGATTTTGTGCTTTTTCATGCAAAACACATCCATTTGCTTTTCATTGGAGCGACATGAGAAAACGTGATCAACCATGTTGCGGTTGATCATTTCTGCACTCTTGTATTGCCAGCTACATTGCAAATGCAAATATCTGTCTGTCTGAACTGTCAAACATTGTAGACTGAAGTGTCGCTAGAATTAGTTGTCTTTGTATTCTTATGTGGGTTTTTGCTGGAATATTGTGTGCAAGTAAGTGTTGAGGAGTACGCCCACCTATATGGGTGCCTCATAAATGAGTCCTGAATGTATTTTAAGCCTGTTATGTATCTGTCACTTTGAGTTTTCGATGTTGTTTTCATTTCATCCCAAGGCACAGACTAATCCTGTTTTCCTATTGTTATTAAAATCACACTTTTGGCATTATAATCCACCCTCATTGGACATATAGCATCATTCTTATCTTTGAGGTTAATTGATTCAATGATATACCCCTTATTAATTCACGTCGATATTTGTTCACATCTACAGCATTCTGGTACTTGCAGTAGAAATTGCTATTGCGTCAACTAAAAGTATTTTTCTTCAATAATGTTATAATGTGGTTGACCAATTTTTGTCCATCCTTGTGTATTGCAATAGGAATTCAATACATTTGTATACATTTATTTCTCGTCATCTAACATCATGCAACTCATCCTTTCATTCCAGTTCTGCACGCTATCTTGGTGCTGTAATTTCCCCTATGCTGTGTTTTTTGCCTGATGGAGAGCTACCGTATCTATGTGCTGAGGGCCGCGGCTTGACTGTGTGGGCTAGCTTTTGCGGATGCTGCTAGCAAAGCTTTTAGGTAATATGACTCAGCACAGTATCCTTCAAACTCACAGCACAGCAGGAAGAATGTATCAGTCAGGCATCTTGTGGGTCTGCTGTGAAAGAAGAAGAACCTCAAGTGCCGTTGTTACATGGGAAGCAGGTGGTTGTTGAAAGAGCAGCACCTGAAGGAAGAGAACTTTCCTCGACTGAAATTCCCCCTCCCTCTGTAAAAGATAATGTGCTCTCTGACACCTCCTCAATTGAGCTGGGTAACCAAGCCAAAAAGAATTTGGTAGAAGAGTCTAAAGCCAAAGAGGCGGACGAGTCTTCACTGTCAGAAAAATCCTCAAAAGTTTCAACAAAGGAAAAAGAGAAAATTGTGTCACCAAGCAAGGAACAAGAAGTGACGGTTGAGTCGGTGTATGAGGCAGACCAGGATAGTTGCAGTGACATTGGATTGCATGAGACACGAGTGACTGATATTCCAAAATTCCAGCAAACACAAGAAGCAGTCAAATCAAGTCCTGAACATGGTGCAGAATTGGAAACCACATCTGGAATGTTTGTAGAGCACAAACCAGGAGCAACAACCTACTTTGAGACATCCTCAAAAAGCCACAGCGAGGAGTCACCACAAGCTCAAAGCTATTATGAGCTCAGTACATCAGCAGAGACAAAGTCAAGTGGTGAAACTGTAAGCATTGTGCAGAAGCTAGAGGAACAACAGGAAAATAACACCAGGACACCACCTTGTAAGAAGTCTTTTGAACAGAGAAGCCTCTCAATGAACATCACTGTTGGATCCTCAGGAGTAGAGACAGTGAAGAAGGAGAGTCTGTGTCCAATCAGCGGAAGTTTTGATGAGTCTGAGGTTTACCCTGTAACACCATCAGTGGAGAGTCATGAACCCAAGTTTCCTCTAGCTGTTTCCATTACCCCAATTTCCGCTGAATCACCTGAAGATATTCCTGCAAAAGCAGAAACTACTAATCCTTCTGGCAAACAAAATTCCACGTTTGAAGAAAGAAGCAGCCTCTCCGAGATGTTGGACCTGGCTGGAGCCCTGCCACAGCCGTCACTTGGGAGGAGAGAGGTTGACCACATGAGACGAAAGTCAGTGCCTGCTAATGTATCAACCCTTGTCGGGAGCTCCTTGGCCAGGCTTGCCTTGGTAGATCAGACCTCGAGAGCTGTGGGTAGAGAAAGCCAGCTGGAGGAACTGGGCTACTGTGTCTTCAGCGAATACTCTGGGCCCTTGCCTTCTCCTGCTGACGTACCCAGTCCAGGGCACTCTCCGCACCAGCATTTCCCTTCTATGGAGGGGGGAGTTGAGGAGCTTGGGGCCATAGCAGTTGAACCCGTTTACAAGGGAATCCAACAACCTGATCCAAAACGAATTGTACCTGAGGCATCTCAAAACACTGTTACTGAGAAGAAAGATGCAGCAGTAAAGACTACCCTGATGCTTGAAAAAGCTGTGACAAGCGGAGCAAAACCTGATCGCCTAAGAATCCCAATGTCTTCTTCAAAAGACAGACTGAGTGACATAAAAATCCAAGCAATACCTGAGGTTGACATTGAAAGAGACCCCTCCAGAGAGGCTTCCCCCATCCCACCAGACAGCTCCTTTACTTTCACTCCGATGGAAACTGGAAGCAAGTTTCCAAAGACCTCCACTGCCCCAAAGTCCCCAGATGATACACCTTCAGAAAACCAAGACACTACAAAGAAAGCTGGGAAAGATGTCTTATCAGAGGTTGAAACGGAGAATGATTTTACGTCTGAGGGGACAGGTAATAAACAGCCAGCATTAGACAAAGAAAAACTGACACCTGAACCGAAAGAATCTGTAAAAACAAGTAAAGAACCAGACATACCTTCAGAGTTATCACAGTCTTTAGGAGGGAGCTCAGAAAAAGACGATAAGAAGATTCAAGGTGTGCACGGGACACCTGCAAGATTAGACGGAACAGATGAGCAAGAAAACTCAAAAACTATTCAGGATTTAAGCGCTGAAAGACCCCCAGAAAAAGGATCACCAAAACTGCAAATATCAACTTCAATCATCATCATACCCCAAGCACAAGTGGAGGAAGAACAAGAGGACGAAGATGTGGAGATCGCTGAAGAGCCTCATGAGATGATGGAGGAAGCCGGAGAGCCTGTTCTTCCGAAGACAGCTCAAGCAAAAGTTGTAAAGGAAGAGGAAAAGAATGAGAATGTGAGGGTGATTGTACGTGATCAGGAGTTGGAAGAAGATTGCAAGTCTGGAGCAGAAGAAGGGAGTCATAGTGGTCAAAACAGTGGCGAAGGGGAGCCTGCTGCTAGAGACAGTTCTCACTTGTCTCCACGCTCTGATGACGACTTACCACAGCCAACAGAGGAAGGGGGCAGAGATGAAGAGGTAGGGAAGGAAAAAGTAGCAAAGGACCTGCAAAAAAACACAGATGAAGGGAAGAAACAGGTAGTTGAGGGGGAAAGGAACGATCAAACAGGAGAGGAAGAGGAGGAAGTGTGTTCTGATGAAGTATGTGAAGAAAGAGAGGAGAGAATGACGGAAGAAGAGGATGAGAGAGAGAAGAGAGAGGTGGAGAAAGACATTGAGATCGGTCAGGAGGTGGAAGAGACTTCTGATGGTCTCTGCCAGACCAGTCAGCCAGCAAACGATGAAACCACCCTGGACGTGTCCATCCTAGATACTGACAGTGGCTGGATGTACTCACAAGGTACTAGAGCTTGTAAAATGAATACATCAATCACTTGTTAAAAAGAAAATGTTAATGTATATTTAACTTGACTGCTTTTATATCACAAACCTAGCTAGCACTAGGAAGCTTGTTGCTAGTTACATGAGAATATGTCTTGTCTTCCTGTCAAGGGGTGTAGAGAAATAGCCCTTTTTTGATCCCTTCCCACTGCAGATGATGACAAAAGTATCATGACTGAGCAAATCGAGGCCCTTCCTCACACCCAGAGTTCTGTTGTGGTGGACAGACCTGCTAAACGGGCCCCTGGCAGAGGAAGGGGCCACCCTAGTGCCACTGAGAGCAAAGTGTCCCGCAAAGCACCCAGCCACCATGCAAGAGAGGAGATGAAGAAGAAAAAAGGTTTCAATTTTGTATTCAAGAAGGGGTTTTGTTCATCTTAAAAAAAATTACAGTATGTTCTTATTTTTCAAGAGTATACTCTTGATTTCTTACCTCTTATACAGTAGTAAACTCAAAGCTTTGCCTCTCTGTTGTTGGTATAATCCTGTCTCTCCTTTTTGCCAGTAGGCATGAGGAGGGTTGACCAGAATAAGGTGTCAGCCTTCCAATGTCGCTCTCCATCTCGAAAGAGTGTAGCCAAAGTGGCAGCCAGACATCCTAGGCCTTCTCTGCTTCACGGCTCTGCTAGACGCAAGGCCACAGGTGAACACTTTTCACCAGGAACCAGTGCCGTGGATAGAGAGAGTGAATCCAAACTTTACCCAAGAGGCCCAAGAGATAACCGCACAGTATTTATGAGCTGAAGTACCAAGATCATCATTGTAGGCCAGGAAAAAAAAAAAAAAAAAAACTATGAAGGTGTTTGCTCTCTCTATTGATGGTTATTATTTGTAGCAGGTGCAATGTAGCTGGCAAATATCCTGTGCTGCTGACTCATTTTTTACAACATCACATTCGCTATGTTTTTCTCTGTCGACACTTTTTGTTTGGTCTTTTGTTTTGTGGTTTCATTGGGTGCATTTTGAGCTGTTTAGCTTCGTGTTGCTTTTTTGTGCTCACTGATGCTGTAGGTTGTGAATGGTCCTCAACGACTAGTGGAATACATCTCTTCCGGTTTCACTGCTCACTTTTCTACGTTTGCTGGAAATGGCTTCAGTTGGTGTGAACAAGTCTTTGAATGGAAAGAGAGACTGACAAAAAAATAATTTGTGTGGGTTTTTTTGGTGTGTGATTATCTGAAATGATTGTTGTCGTACCACATTTCAGCAAATATCCTTTGCTCATTTCAGAAAGTTGGCATTTGGACTGTCCATTCCGAATTCATAATGCGTATGGATGTACATGTGCGCTGCAGTGAGCCATGTGGTTCACATTTGCAAATGTCCCCCCCTGCTGGTTTACCCTGGTTATTACAGTTGGACTGTTTTCTTTACAGGCATGGAGAGCTTTCAGCCCCTCAGTGTGGCCCACCAGTCCAGGGAGAGGACCACTGTAAGTACACATACACATGCAATCCCATGTGCATAACATTATCATTATCACCCCCCCTATTTTGCACTTTTTATGCTCAGTGATATATTCATAGAGGTGGAAATAAAACACCCATGTATTACACTGACTGTTTTTATTGTATTTGTCAGGTTCACTGAAGTTGCATTGTTTTAATGAGTACTGTATTGTTGCAAGCCGTTGTCGCGTTGGTCTCTGGGTACATTTTACCACACAGATCTGGAATGCGCTGTATCACGTGCCTTGCTTGCTTGACAAACTTGACATTTTCCTCCTTCCCTTCTTTTCTGCGTGTTTGCATGTGTGTCTTTTTTTTCATTTCTCTTTTGTGCATATTTGTTTTGTCTTGCATGCCCACCGCTATCCCTGTCTGTACCAGTCTCGACAGAGAAGATCTGTGAGTAAAGGAGTCCCATTACAGTAGGCCTGCACAGTTTATCTTAGGGGGGGAAAAATCATGATGTGCAGTATGCTGGCAAAGGGGAACATCCAAATTATGTTTTAAAAACTGTCACATCTTTTTCATCTCCATAATCAAGTCAAGTTTTGTGTCTTTTAAAATATGAAACTCTGCTTCTAAAAGTCCAGATTGTCCATTCATAAAATGAAATCTGAGAAGCAGATGTGCATGTTGATTACATATTTCTAAATTTAGAAGGATTTTTCTTCTAAAAATAGAATCAAGATACTGTACAATGTGTTTCTCCATGAACCATAAATATGCACGTTTCATCGCCGCTCCATTCCATCTCACTCCTTTGTTTCTCTATCTGTTTGTTGCCTCTGCCTGCCCACCCGCACGTCATCCATCTCTCCCACACTTCCCTGCCTCTTGCCGCGGCTTTGGTCCAGAGCCCCACGAGGGCGGTACTGTTAAAGATGGCAATGCAGCGTCGGGGGTACGATCAGCATCCCCCCCGGCCCGGTTCTGCCTGTAGCCTTAAGCGGAGCCCCCTGGTGGAGGCGGAGCTCAATGAGGGCCGCCCCTCCTCTGCATGCTCCCACCCGTCCCCTCTGCCTGACAAATGGGCAGAGAAGGTAAAGTGGAAGGAGAGCAGGGGTTGATGGGTAGCTGTAACCGATGTCCACTCAGGCTGCGTACGATGAAGCGCAAGTGTTGACTCTTTGGTGTGTGTGTGTGTGTGTGTGTGTGTGTGTGTGTGTGTGTGTGTGTCTGTTAATTTAGGTGAGAACTTACCGCAGCCCAGAGAAGAGGTCATCCTTACCCAGGCCGGCCAAATCTCTGACACGCCACATCCCTGCTGCTGAGCAAGATGACAGCACCCCCTGCAGGCCAACCTGTAAGAACACACACAATCAAAATACAGAACATTCTAGCTGGTTTGCCTCATTTAGAGCCTCTTTATTCACTAACTCGCTTACTTTGGATCATTGTATTACAGCTACAATCTAACTCACACCACCCTCCACACCCTGCCCTGCTCTTCTCTGACTACCCCCCCATACCCCAACTCAATTCCCCTCACCTCCTTGCCCTGTCGCCCTCCCTCTGTCTTAAAGCCATCCGTACCGAGTCCAGAGCGGACAGCAGGCCTGGAAGAGCCCCTGGTATGGCAGGTAGACCAACCAGTAGCTCCCGTTAGACCCTCAACTACAACCTATGACATCTAGTTGATAGTTTTCCATACACTTCATCCGCCGTCTGACACTATGCCAATTACATTTCTGGTTCTCTGTTTCCCCATTTACAGTGAAAAGATGTTCATTGTCCAATTAGAAAGAAGCTTTGCTTTCATTCCCCGATACTTCAAACACAAAGTATTTTTAACCTGTTACATTTGTCTTTGTCAAACCCAAATTGCCCGCATCAGAGTGAAGAGGTGGGATCCATCACAACAGGGCGCTGCTTCATTTCTCATTCAGGACATTGTCGACTAAGCTCTGATTGGTCGTGCGCCGGTAGCACGGCAACAAGCCCTCAGCATTAGATGAAATCAGCTGCCTGTGTGTGTGTGTATGTGTGCTTTCATGCTCCTCGTCAAACATTTCTTGTTTGACCTCGGCTGTTTGTTTTGTGGAAACTGCAAATTTGCCACTAACAGGGCAGCGCTCGTGGCTCCATGAGTGTTCCCTTATCATCATTTATCAGAACCAAATTAAAGATCAGAAACGCACACACACACACACATACATCAGTCCATCATTTTCTCTTTGTGTTTGTTTCAGTTTCTCTCCTCTTTCCTTTACCTTTGTCTGTCTCTTTCTCTATCTTCTGTCTTTCTGTTTCTTCCATTTTCCAGGAAAGAGTTCCCCCCGCTTATCTTAATCCGACCTCTCCTATCTCCTAGGTACAGACTCGGCCCGTTCTCGGTCAGTCCGTAGCGGCGCCTCCACCCCCGGCTCCTCCGCCGTCACGCCTGGCACACCCCCGAGTTACGCCTGCCGCACCCCGGGCTCGCGCACTCCCGGCAGCCACACGCCCAAGTCCTTCAGCGTCCTCCAGGAGAAGAAGGTGGCGGTGATCCGGACTCCGCCCAAGTCGCCGTCCTCCGCCCAGCGGCAGCTGAAGGTCCTCAATCAGCCCCTGCCCGACCTGAAGAATGTCAAGTCCAAGATCGGGTCCACCTCCAACCTCAAACATCAGCCGAAAGGCGGACAGGTAACGGGACTGTGAGGGAACACAACAGTCACGGTGACTCATAAGGTTTGGAATCACACCTGAGGCAAAACAGAAAAAAAGGAAATCACACAAAGATGCAAAGTCTAACAGCATGGAATTAGCTATTTTTTGCACAGATTTTTAAATCCAAGGTTAAATTGCAGTAATTTAGTCACTCATTAATGGCGTTAATTCATTGTAGCACACAGAATAAAAGACTAATTAATATTAATATCCACAGCCACACTTTTAACTGTGATCATATTTCATGATTTCTGGCTAACAAACATTTTTAAGCATTTACATACTTCTGCCACAAGAGGGCAGGAAATTCTAAAGTTATATTTTACACCTCAAATATAAGAAATTTGTCTGAACAAGGCTTATCAGCTCTATTTATACTTTTACATTAAATTTTTCTAACAATATTAATTATTTAAATTTTAGTTTATTGTTGATTTGCAGACTGAATATTAATCCAGTTGTTTTCATACGATGTGATAAAAAGACAAGGAATAGGAACATTAAAAACTAAGCACAAAGGATTGTTTACTCATGTATGTGATTTTTCTTTTTACTTTCACTCAAAGCAAAACATCTTCATCTTTCTATTGTGAGAACATATTATATTATGTTATTATACCAGCTTCTCTAAACACTGGTTTTATCTTGTTCTTTTATTAAATTCCTTCCTCTCCTCTGTGTGTTTTTCTCTCTGAGTGGTAAAAATGTCGTTGAAACATTTCTTCCCATCTTCACTCTCACTCACTGGCCTGCTTGTAATTCCCCGCCGTGCCGTCACCGTCTGTCTGCCTCCCCCGACTGTCCCCTGCCCTCGCTATGTCCGCTGTCATCTCCGTCAGTCTGGATGAACCGCCATCGGCTGCCTCTGGCCTCTTCCTCATCCTCATCCTCATCCTCCTGACTGTCTCTCTTGCCTCTCTTCCTCTTTACCTATTCCCCTCCAAATTCCCTCCTTCCTGAAAGAACATCACGTGTCGGTCTTTTTCTTAAAATATTCTCCAAAGAATATCCAAGAATACCTCGGAGGAGCGGCCAACCTGCAGAATCATTGGCCAGGGGGATCTGCTTTCGTCATCACCGTTGCGAAATTTTCCCTCTGGCTCTGACTATTAATAATTTCAAAGCGGGTGAAATTACTTATTGAGAAGTTATATCGAGGACACAGAATGAAAATACATCACACCGTTTCACTTTTCCTTTTTGTTTTCTTGGGTTTTCAACAAAGCAGTTACTTGGTAGGTCGATAAGATTAATTATATTTAAGTTGCCAGGTTGGCCAAGAATAGTGAAAACTGTCCATCATAATATCACCAATCACAAGTTTATGTATGCATATTGCTTGTCATCATTTTCAAATGATTCAAACATAATTTGTTCAGTATTATTTTTAAAGAGTAAGAAAAACAGAAAATATTCACATTTGACCCGTGGAAGTTTTGCTGAAAAATCTCATTCACTATTGATTATGAAAGTAGAAGCATATTATTTTTTGGTCGACTGACTTGTGAATTATAACCAATAATGGTTTCAGCCATGGAGCAAATAGTATGTTTATTTTTAATTTGATAAGATCATCGTTGGGTTCGGTTCCAGTTGCTTTGTCATTGGTTGACCTTGCAGCTGGAGATCTGGCAGGATGGTAAGATAGTAGGAGCTGTGTGTGCGTGTGTGTGCATGTGTGTGTGTGTGAGAAAATCCAGGTCAGGTCAGTGTAGACTGGTGTGATTCCCCTGAACCCATTTCTCTTTTCGGTTTAGATCTTTTATCTAAACCGAAACTCGCTGCATTAAAGGGGCAAAGGGAGGGGCAATAAAATGACATCACCGTCTGTTCTCACAGCTCTGCACAGACGGTAAATGTTAAATACATGTTTAATGTAAATGCATGTGAAGACGCGCCGATCGCTCATCGCACACTTGACTCGATTGACCAAGGCACATATAGTTGTTTTCTTTCTTTCTTTCTTTTTTTACTCGATTTTTGTTTATAGGTTCAAATTTTAAGCGAGAAGCTGGACTTCAGTCATGTTCAGTCAAAGTGCGGCTCCAAGGATAATCTGAAGCACGCGGCCAAAGGAGGCAATGTATGTACGCCTTTTCCCTTTTCTTTCTCTGCCTCTTTTTTTCTCTTTCCTCTTTTCTCTTTTTCAACTGCTGGGGCTGCTGTAGCGTTCTATCATGCTACTTTAATGTGGTCATCTGTCGACCCATCTGCTTGTTTCCGCCAAGTGCAATGCATTCCTGTTACTTAATCAACAATGTCTTCAGTGCTTGTACAAATAGTGGATGTTGCACTTGTGAATTAAAGTCTTCAGGGGGATCTAACGACTCTATTTTTAACAGGGACGAGTTTAAAAAACCATCAACGTTGGCTGTTTTTAAAATAAAAAACCTCACCCTGTCATTCCCAGGTCATGATCCCAAGTGTGAAACTGGACTTTAGCCACGTTCAGTCGAAATGCGGCTCCCTGGCCAAACTCCAGCACACAGCCGGCGGAGGAAACGTGAGTGACGCCGCAGCAAAGCAAACACACACGCACATTCAAAAAAACATCTCATCCTGACGTAGCTCATAGATTAACGTGCGAGCGTGATTGTAAATTGTATATGTGGAACGTCTACATCGCTATCAACTGTCTTTTGTGCCTCGGTAGCAAAAAGATCTAATGTTATACCGGTAATTACACAGAAAAATGCATATTTATTTATAAGCCTGGGGTAAAACATACAGCATGTCTGTATATTGTATCAATTTGTAACATTAACTGCATGCAGACAGTGTTTGTTGTCACACTAATTCACATCACCCACTGCACAATAAGGCACTTGCTCTCCTGGAGGCTTCACTTCAGCCTCTCGTGCCACTCCTTTTCTTACAGATGGAAAAAATACTTAGAAGGAGGAGTCTGGAAAAAAAACTCACCTGGTTTCACTGATTAAACAAAAAAATGATGAAAAATAAACCTGGCACCAGAACAAAATTCCCCTTTCCCTCTCAGGACGAGCAATTAAGAAAAATCACCTCTTTTTGCAACAAAAAAAACTTGGATAAGTGTGTGTGTGTGTGTGTGTGTGTTCTGTGTGTATTCGTCTGTGTTATCACCGCTTGCTTGCTCCAGGAAATTGCAGCATCTCTACTGTGGACGAACATTGATCGGCTTGATTTACCTTCACGCACAGACTCGCGTTGTGTCGCCTCTTTGCTCCTTTCCGCGTCAAGATGTTTGCACAGCATATATTATTGCCTGTAAATATATTAATCAATTTGTGCACTGCTCTGCTGCCCATCAGATCCAAATCCAGACCAAGAAGATCGACTTGAGCCACATCACCTCTAAGTGTGGCTCAATGTCCAACCTCAGCCACAGGCCAGGTACAACACACACTTTTCCTCAACGAACGTTGACTCCAGCGGTTAATATTCCATCGTACTTGTCCGGAGATTTACAGCATATTGAGAACATTTTTTGAAGGACACTGATCATTGCAAACGATGAAAAACTCATTTTAATGAGTGTACCAATATTTAACATATGACTTTGTATAACGAGCTTGACTTTATCTCGTGCTTACTGTCGCATCATATAAAGTCTGAAGTTCATGAGTAGATAAAACAAGTGTAAAACATGGTGAAAGCGTAAATATGTAGAGCAGCTTGTCAAATAATAACGGCTCCTGTAGTTTAGTTGAGATTATTGTGCGCTGTGACTTTTGGTCTCCGTTGATGAATAAAATTGAAATGTAACTATTTTCGATGTGATTTTACATACTTTTGTCATGCAGTAATACAGTATGAGGACAATATAGGATTCCAAACAGCGTCATATGATTGTGTATGTGCAGAATTTTACTGGTCAAACACAGCACAGTGTCCTCTGCTCCGAAGGACAGAGAGATTCTCTTCCCCCCCGAGCGTTTGCTCGGGAGAAGTGCTGGCCTGCAGGCGAGGCGATTGCCCCCTGGGTTTTGACGCTTTGTCCTTTTCTTCCTTGCTGTCCTGCTCCCAGGGGGAGGCAACGTGCGCATTGAAAATGTGAAGCTGGACTTTAAAGACAAGGCCGCTGCCAAGGTCGGCTCCCTGGACAACACCAGCCACACTCCTGGAGGCGGAAATATCATGGTAAAAAAAAAAAAAAAGCACGCGGAATAACCGCCACTGCCAGATTCTGTAAGACATAGAGAAGAGAAAACCTGCTCTGACCTTAACTCTCTCTCTCTCTCTCTCTCTCCCTCCATCCGTCGGCCGCCAGATCGAGAGCCACAAGCTGACCTTCCGGGAAACAGCCAAAGCTCGAGTGGACCACGGCGCGGAGATCGTCGTCACCCACTCCCCCGGGATCGAGACTGGGGGCACTTCCCCTCGCCTGTCCTCCGCCGGCAGCATCAACCTCCTGGACTCGCCACAGCTCTCCACGCTGGCCCAGGACGTCACCGCCGCCCTGGCCAAGCAGGGCTTGTGAGCCGGGCTGCCTCCGCTTCGGATACCCCCCCCAAAAAAAGAAAAGAAACGAGAAAAAAAAAGAGGAAAAAAATCCACACCATTACTCCCATCATTTTCATTCACTGAAGTGTTTTCCCCACGGTCCCTCACTGCAACACGACCCCCACACACTTGACCCCGCGGGCTCCGCTGTTGTAGTTGATTGACTGTCCCGTCCGTCAGCGACCCCTCCGCCCCTTCCAGTGGGAAAACTGAAGCCCGGTCACACCTTATTCGTTACCTTCGTTCATTTTCCGTCACTCAAATGTGGACTTTTTTTTCCATTTGCTTTTTGGATGGGCCGAATGCTAAAGTTTGACTGGATGTGTTTTTGTCCGAGAAAGCATTGATGGTTTTTATGATTGTACAGTGATATTTTTTAAGCGCGGATTGCATCGCCACATTCCACTGGTACGGGGGAATACATGTCAACGTGAACTCACGCATATAACGTCCATCCAGAATTTTTACGGTACCGAAAGCAAGATGATGGCTACTAGATACTAGAAGCGAATCTTAAGATATACGTGTGTGTGTGTGTGTGTGTGATAGCGAGAGAGAGAGAGAGAGAGAGAGAGAGAGAGAGAGAGAGACGTAACTTACGGAAACATGGCGTGTAACTGTACCTGCAAGAAGAATGGCTAACGAGCATGTCTGCTGAAAACGTGGCATTTCAAGTCATAACGACATGAATTGTTTTGTTCCTCGGTTGGATCTTATGATTTCCTGATATGTGCTGACTTGTTGTACTCTTGTTCTGTTTTCTTTTATATATATATATATATATATATATATATATATATATATATATATATATATATATATATATATATATATATATATATATATATATATATGATGAATATATGTCGCTGTAGTGGAAGTTGTTACGGTTTTGTATGTTCCCTGTGGCTGCCCTGGCTTATTAGCACTTAAATGTGGATAACCTTTGCAGTTCTGTCGAGTCAAGTGCTAAAAGGCTAGCTTTCCAATAGATGATCTCGTTTTTAATCTTCTCTCCGCAAACCAATGGGCTGCTCCGTCTTTTTCGTTTTTTGGGGTTTTTACGTTAGCTTTGTGGTTTTATCAGGCTACAGCAACGCTGTTATGCTGGCATGGCAAATAAGATATACAAATTAGATCCGTTTGGAGTCTGTCTTCAACCTTTCAGTGTGAGTGTAACTGGCATGGGGGTGCATCCTGTGACATTGACTTGGGTCATACGATGTCTTTGGATTGGTAAGAAAAAAAAAAGAGAAAAAGAATAAAAGAAAAGGGAAAGTGAAAACTCTTTACATGAAAACGTTTCTTTTGAAAGAGCGGCTACCTGGCCCTTTTTGTGTGATCGAACCAGTAACTTTACAGGAAATGAAAGCAAAAAAAAAAGATGAAACTTACAGCTGTTAAAAAAAGAAATCATAAAAAAAAATTACAAAAACAGTTCTAGCATATCCTCTTGCTCACCGTTGTGAACCCCCTCCTGCTCCTCCCCCCAGTGTCGGCTCGCCCTCCAGTGTTTTTTCTGTGCTTCCCCTACTCCTGCCCCCCCACACCCCCTGCCTGTGTAAACTGTATTTTAAAAACCATGTAGATGTGTGCACACTTTTCCGATGTTTGAGACGTACTGATGACAAATGCTCCTACAGGATGACGACAACAGAAATAAAGAAAATAAAAACCGACTCACTCGAGTTTTGTTTTTTTTCCCTTCGCATGAAATCTCAGAAAATATTATATGTATTATTCATAGTAGCGTTAAGCTACATGTGCATTTTATGATTTTGTTTATTTATATTATTACATGCATACTTATCTGTGCTTTTTATGTAATGAAAGGTATAATGAGTCTGAGGAAATAGTATAATTTTCCTTCTGAACTTTATTTCTCAGGACTAAGCGAGCTGGTCCGGTCCAGTTGCCCGGCAACCGGCAGGGACTCCAGGAACTTTTCTGATCCCGACTAATAAATAGTCTGGTATATAGAGAGTCCAAGTAATATCAAAAAACAATGAAAAGTGATTCTAACCAACAGTTAAAAAAAAAAGAAGACCATAATGGAACTAGACATTTAGCATATCTGCCCAAAAATTAATCGATTCTTTTTGAGAGATTGAGCCATCAGTTGACCTTCTGTTTGTTTTTTTTTTGCTATTTTAACATTGAACTAAGGTCCTATAATTTGTAATTTCTCACATTCCTCATACACATGTACTATGTTATTTCTCAACCCTAAATGTCTCATTGGAATTGGAATGATAGTTCTTCTTTTTATAGTTGCTTGGTTGGTGGCTGATGGAAAAACATCCCATCATACCGTATCCTCCCATCAGTTTGTACAGATGGAGTTCAGTTTGCTTGTTACAGGTGGTAACTGTCCAGCATGTCTATCTATTTGCATTGGTTGCATCTAGTTTTAAAGCTTAACACCTATTTGGGACAAAAAATAAAGTGCAGATATCATCCTCAGTTACAATAACCATTGCTTATTAATTGTCCACCAAAATGTTATGTCAGGTCAAATATATTGAATCGCTGCAGGTTTTTTTCTACTATGATACATTTATGTGTCTCACTTTTTTTTTTGCTGAAAAAGACTTTACAAAACAAATGATCAGCTCAGCTTAAATACTATGCGTTATACTATAGTTTAAACTACCCAATTGAAGATCACAATAAAATTTATCGAGGCGCACTCCTTCTTTATGTGAAGTGTTCTCTCTAATATTACCTTTACTTTTGATCCGTACATTTTGTAGCCAATTGCTTTATTATTATTTTTATGTTCACTTAGTACGTATTGCAATGTTGAATGCAGGACCTTGGAACACCGGCGCGTGCTGACGTGGCCGCGTATCACGCTCGTTCCGAAGACCCACTGCACAGGTTGTCCGCCATGCGGGTTATTGCGCAACCTGTTGATATCCAAAATGGGGGGGGGGGGGGGGGTTGTCTCGCGCCTCCTGTGCGGGATGGCACCACGCAGCCGGCGGTGTGTCGACAGCGGTTTTTTGCTGCGGTTTTTTCGCCGTCTGCGCCACCGAGAGGATACGCACGCCTCCGCGTAAACATGTGCACACTGCGTCTTTAAGCTCCGCCGCCGATGAATCAACTGTCACTGTCCGGCGAGGGAGGTGCTGAAATCAGGATCAGAGCGAACCCCCCCTCCTCTTTCTCTCTCTCTCTCTCTCTCTCTCTCTCTCTCTATCTTTCTCTCCCTCCCTCTCTCCCCGTCTCCCTCCACCTCTATTTCCGACCGACCGACACTTGCAGCCATTTTACGCAGGACGAACCCAATCATGTCGTGAGGGAAGCTCGCCGGTCACCTGGGCACAGAGCGAGCGGCGTCCCGGTGGTCGCGCGCGCGCGCACACACACACACACACACACTCACGCACACACACACACGCACACAGGACCGGCCAAAATGGTGAAGAGGAAGAGCCTGGACGAAAACGAGCCGGAGTGCGGGAAGGGCATACCGTTCCCCATCCAGACCTTCCTGTGGAGGCAGACCAGGTCGGTGTGCGTGCGGGGAAATTGATAACAGGTGTTCGGGAAAAAACGAGCAGGATCGGGGATGTGA
The DNA here is from genome assembly GCF_022379125.1 of Scophthalmus maximus. Classification (NCBI taxonomy): domain Eukaryota; kingdom Metazoa; phylum Chordata; class Actinopteri; order Pleuronectiformes; family Scophthalmidae; genus Scophthalmus; species Scophthalmus maximus. The sequence goes on along the minus strand of NC_061515.1, from coordinate 23,181,403 downwards.
CAGCAGCCAGTGGTGGCACAGCCGCTGCCCGACACGATTTTTTATTGGTGTTGTTGTTGTTGTTGTCAGGCGTCAAAATGTGTGTGTGTGTGTGTGTGTGTGTGTGTGTTGGTTCATTACGATTCAATCTGTGAATGGGAAGCTGAAGGTGTGTGTTCAGTCCACTGGCTGCACGGCTGCATGTTTTAAATGGTGGGTGGTCTGCAGGGATGGTGCCCTGAGATGGATGCAGATCTCTCATGATGTCACACCTGTAAATCGAATTTACAGGGGGGGGGGGTTGTGGTTTTTTTTAACATAGACAGTGGGCCGTGGCAGACGGAACCTGTGACATTGTGTAAAAAAAAGAAAGAAAGTAATTTGACATTGGAAGACGTGAAATGTCATTCAAGGATTGTTTCCGTTTGTCTTCATGTTTTCCAGCGCATTTCTGCGTCCAAAGTTGGGGAAACAGTATGAAGCGTCTTGTGTGGTAAGTCATTTTCATAAAGCCGTGTGTGTGTGTGTGTGTGTGTGTGTGTGTGGTGACGGGAACTAATCGCTCCCTCCTCAGTAATCCGTTTTTACCTTTAATGCACCTGCAGATAAAGTGGGCTCTTGATTCTGCATTTAGCAAATTAGTTCCCCCCTCCCCCCCCTCCCTTTGCTTCCTCCTATTACCCAGGAGCCAGACCTTTGGAAACTCATATCCGTAATGACACTCTTCCCAGATCCCTGTGGGTCAAAACAGAGCCGCCTGTCCCCCCCCCCCCCAACCGGCGTCGCCTTGCTTGAGGCCATGTGGGACATTCAGATAGTCAAAGAAAAAAAGAAGGGCTTTAGTTCCTGGCGTGATGTTCCTTTTTTTCTCTCCCTCTCCCTTGGCCGCCTCCCCAGTCCTTTGAGCGGGTGCTGGTGGAGAACAAGCTGCACGGCCTGTCGCCGGCCCTGTCAGAGGCCATCCAGAGCATCTCCCGCTGGGAGCTCGTCCAGGCGGCCCTGCCCCATGTGCTCCACTGCACCTCCATCCTGCTGTCGAACAGGAACAAGCTGGGTGAGGACATGCAGGACACACGTTTGCCGCCGCCGCGGGCATTGAGTTGACAGCCCTCATCCAGGCTATCCTCATCCGACAGAGCACGAAACGGATGCTCTTTCTGTAGCGGGACAGATGCAGAACAGCTTGACCCTGCAAACACAACACAGTTGTCAATCATGGGGCAGGAAAAAGAACAGCATACATCTATTTTAAAATGCTCATTTCAGAACATTAACGTACACTGAATAGATACACATTCGTCGGACAAAAGCAAACGTCCATAATTAACCCCCCCCCCCCCCCGATCTCCCTGACCTCTGACCTCCGACAGGCCACCAGGACAAGCTGGGCGTGGCCGAGACCAAGCTGCTCCACACGCTGCACTGGATGCTGCTGGAGGCGGCGCAGGAGTGCAACCACGAGCCGAGCCTGGGCCACGGCTGGTCCGGCGGCAGCAGCAGCAGCGCCTTCCTGCAGCCCGTGGGAAACCAGGGCTCGTCGCCGGGGGCCCCGGGCTCCTGCTCCGGCTCGGCCCTGGGGGGGTCGGGCCCCCGGCACAGTGGCTCCCTGCTCGAGGAGGACGAGCACGCTCGCACCAAGCTGTTCCACAAGAGCATGGCCACCGTGGAGCTGTTCGTGTTCCTGTTTGCGCCGCTCATTCACCGGATAAAGGTCTGCTTGCTTTCCCTGGGAGAATTTTTAGAGTTTAAAGCTTATAGATATTATCCTCGGGGTCACCCTATTACTATTGATCTGTGTGTACCAACAGATACAAGAGTCATGTTACAGTACTCTCGGGTATCACACCGTTTCCCAACTGCACAATTAAATGACCGCATGTTGTATACTGTCACAACACGATAACGGTGCTCTACGAAAAAGATCCAATAACACGATGATCTCATGATTTCGTTTTTTTTTTTTAAGGAGTCGGACCTGACCTTCCGATTAGCCAGTGGCCTGGTGATTTGGCAGCCAATGTGGGAGCACCGGCAGCCCGACATCCCCGCCTTCGCTGCACTCATCAAACCTGTGAGAAACATCGTGACAGGTTTGGGAAAGTTAACGGATGTATCAAATCCTCGCCATTCCTTAAAAGCCGTCAAGGAGTTCATCCATGTTTATTTCCTCATAATGGAGACACGTCATGCCTGTTTCCACAGCCAAGAGGAACTCCCCAGTCAACAACCAGTGCAGCCCCTGTGGATCTGGCAACCCGGGTCCCACGGTGAGTGGAGCGCTCAGATCTTTGTCGGATTGCACTTTGCATGTTGATTGAATGTGTTCAGGCAAAGAGACGGCGGCTTCTTCCCCTTCCCCCACTGCCATAAGCGTTCCCTCTGGGGGGGGGGGGGCTGCTAATATTCATTAGCACCAGCCATCCGCGGTACATTAGTGTGGTTAGCCAGGGTCAAGCCTCAGAGCCTTTAACGATCCAGGGACTGCGGGTCTTCTTGTATGTCTTTCCACCTGTTTGCCTGCCCGTGTACAGTATCTGTCCATCTCTCTCTCTCCCCCACCCACAGGGCTTTCAGGTGGTTTGCGAGACCGCCCAATCGGATTCCTCCTCCCCCACGGCTGGAGAGCAGAGCTGTCGCCGTGGTAACTCGGTGGAGAAAGGCGGCCCTTCCAAACCACTCCCGCCGGTCAAAGGCCCCTCCAAGAAAAAGTGAGATACGCAGCTGATGCTGTGTTGTCGACTCTCGATTTGGGAGTTGTGTTAACGTGTCATGGAGGCGATGATGTCATAAAAAGTGCAAATGCAACAAGTCTACTCCAAATGGGACACGTCCAACCCGACAACCCAATGACAGAAACACTCATCCTCCACCACAAATATTTGGTACAATGCTTAGCAGAGTACATTTTTGGTCGAAACAACAAGGGTAGATCTTATTTTACTGGATTTAGTTGGATGCATCTTATCTCCTTACATCCTTCTTTCCTATGAATCAAATATGGTTAAAAGCCTTTACAGCAAAAGGACACTATTCAGACTGTCGATTCAGATGAGAAAAAAAATAAACCCTCACCAAAGGATTGAATCAGGAAAAATGATCAAGTTTAAGAGCAACAGGAGGGAGCAACATTACACAACCAGGGTGGTAACACACATCATTCCCAAAGAGTGTGAATGCAGAGACAACAAAGCGTCAGATATATCAACAGATATCCAAATCGAAGGACACACCACCAGCTTTTTTTAACACTGATACCAGAAGCTTTGCAGGAACATGCTCTTGCATCTTTACTATCGTATCAATCGTTAGAGTAGTTTCATATGGTCCGTTCTGATCTTTCCAAAAAGAAAGATTAAATCGTGTCCCAGAAGCCAGCTGCGGGTTTGAAGCGGTGATTTATCAGTGACCCCCTGCGACACAGAGCTGGTGACATCATCTCGTTGATGGCTAAACATTTAGCCCTGCGGCACCGTCTGTCGAACCCACTGCGCTGCTCGGCTCGCTCGCTCGCGAGGGGCTCGGGCGTTTATGAATAGCTCCCCCTTCCCCTGTGTAACGCGTTGCTCTGAGCAGTGCCGTTTCAAGTCAAGCACACGCACATGCAACACACATTCACACACACACACACACACACACACAGAGCCTCGTCGTGCTTGAGCATTTGCAGATCTGACCATCTGACATTTGCCCACATCAACCAGGGTAATTATGCTGAAGTAATGTGCTGTACGTTTAACGCTGGCAGTGTCCCTGGCCCGGCATGACATGGCCCGCCTTGTTGTTCAGTCTGCCCACGGCGAAGCTTGGCATTGATTGGTCTTCGGCGCCAGGCAGGGGCTCAATCCGTGGTCGCTTTGGCATGTTTCACATGCTCGGTTTTCACCAGATGACAAGAGTTTCCCCAAGAAATATTATGCTTTAAAGTCATTCCCCTGCGAGCTTGAAGAAATCAGGTTGTTTTTTTTAAACCAGAAATCCACAGGTTTTAATCCCACGAAACACATTCACCGCGTTACCATAAAACACCAAACATGGCTCTGCAGACACAGTCCGCAGCTCATCCCACGTGGGCTTTCACTGCGGGTTTTAAGTTCTTAATGCCCCGGCCTGTCACCATCCCGAAGCACCCAACCCGTGGGCCGAGGGGATGAGAGTGATGTCGGTTTAGAGGTCGACGAGCCATCCGATGCTCATTTCATCCGGTTCTGACAAACAAACAAACGAGTCACGTCCAACGCCTCTCGCTTCACCCCCCCCGAGCTGGTAATATCCTCATACACTCAAACACCAAAGGGTTTTCTGAGCCGTCACATGGTAATATGCAGGAAGGGGGAGATTTATTCCCATTGTTCTGCTGCACACGCCCGACAAAGGCAGATTAATAGCTTTCTTTTGTGTGTTACTAGTGGGAGCGTTAATTGCTCGACAGGATGAGAGTGAGAGAAGTGAGACGACGGTAGATTTTATACATACAGCAAAACAGAATGTTGACATTTGACGGGATTATGACTGCAAGAAAGAATTTATTTCATGCCTATTTACGATGTCGGATTGCAGTTGGAGGGATCCTGAAAGGGGCGGCCCATCATCTCAAATGAAAATGTCCCCTGAATTCAAAATCTTCTCTTCAGCACGGCCCCTCTGTGCCGTGCTGTAGCGCCCAGATATTTCCACCATTAGCCGGCTGCGATTAATGCAGCTTACTCATCCCGTGCCAGAGCGCTGCCGATGCTGAGGCAGTTTCCATGGCAACGGCCGGCTGCTGCATCTCCCCTACCGCATGGAGCTGGAGGGAGGCTGGGCTGCTGCTGGGCCCCGGGGCGGCTGTCGTCACTCGGTCTCCGTAGCGACCTGACACAACAGCAGCAGGCAGAGAGTCAGCGTGTGTGTGTGTGTGTGTGTGTGTGTGTGTGTGTGTGTGCAGGCTAGACAGTGAAACATGATACAGCCTCCCTCTGCAGTCCGCTCTCTAAGTGATTTATGTCAATATCGACCATCTCCTCCTGCTCCGTTTATTACAGCGGCCGAGATTAAATGCCTTCCTCTGTCTCGGCCTCTCTCCGCCTCTCGTGTGTTCCTCCACAGCGTTCCGTACGATCTGCAGCCCTCTCCCAAACAGCTGACATTCACTCCAGCTTATTTATAGTGGACTCACGTAGGCTCCGGCTACTGCTCTCCATGCTGCTGCTTCCAATGCCGCTGGAGGGAGGATGTGCCCTTGTTTACCATTCTCTTTTTCTCTACCTGATGCATTATTAATGAAGCAGTGTGGCGGGAGTTCACGATAGGCTAATACAACAGGAGGAGGCGGTGACACCTTGTAATTGTTGCGTTTCGTAGCAAGTGGGCTCAAAACACATGCAAAGCTCTCTGGACATTTAAATGTTTTGGTCAAGCAGCTGTCAGGTTTCTATGATGTCACAGCCTTTCTATGATGTCACAATCAGTTCCTCCTAATTGCATTAATTCTCCGGCTTTAAATCAATTTGTGTCTTTTCCTTCCGTCGTTTCCCCATACACAATTTCTGCTTTCATGTTGATTCTGTCATTGTCCACCCTTCATGTTGACTGTTCCTATCCCCTTCCCACTTTATTCTTTCTTTAAATCAGAAAACAACAATACATGCTTAACCAAATATAAATTAAAAAAACAAAAAAGAAAACAGGAAATATTACTGAAATCTGAAGTTAGGGGGCACTTGAGCAGACTAGTAGACGTCTTCTGTGGATTCACTGAGAATCTAGAAAGACAAAGTTCTTCTGATTCTAACAGTTGGTAAACAAGTAAAACACCCCCCTGTGTCTTTCCTCTCATCCCAGGACATCGGCCCCTGCGGGTCTGCCGACATCCGTGGCCCAGCGCGCGCGCTATGCCACGTACTTTGACGTGGCCGTGCTGCGCTGCCTGCTACAGCCCCACTGGACGGAGGAGGGCGTGCACTGGGCCTTGATGTTTTACCTCCAGCGCCTGAGGCAGATCCTGGAGGAGAGACCCGAGCGCACCCCGGAGCCGCTGGTCACGCCCCTGCCGCGCCCGCGCAGCAGCTCCATGGTCGCCGCCACGCCCTCGCTGGTCAACACACACAAGACCCAGGTAGCGTGACGAAATCTTTTGGACTTCATAAAGACAGATCTTGTTCTTTGTTACCGCGCAGGATACATGCTATCGTGCTGCCATCCTGACCGTAACGGAATTTGCGTCCTCCGCTGCGTTTTGCAGGATATGAGTCTGAAATGCAACGAAGAGGGCAAGTCGCTGAGCACGGAGACGTTTGCAAGGGTGTCACTGACCAACCTCCGTCGACAGGCTGTCCCAGACCTCTCCTCGGACCTGGGCATGAACATCTTCAAGAAGGTCAGAGAAAGACACCCTCATGGGCCCTTATCCATTTAAATATACACGTTATCTGTATCAGATTAAAACTAGATAAATGGCATCTATTGGACTAGACAAGGAAAGTACAAAACATAAAACCTTTCTAAATCTGGCATTGGAAAGTTTTGCATGACTGCGACGGATGCGGCTCGAGCACCTCTCCTCCTGTTCCGTCTCAGTTTAAGAACCGGCGTGACGACCGGGAACGGAAGGGCTCCATCCCCTTCCATCACACGGGAAAGAAGCGCCAGCGCCGCATGGGGGTTCCCTTCCTGCTCCACGAGGACCACCTGGACGTCTCGCCCACCCGCAGCACCTTCTCCTTCGGCAGCTTCTCCGGCCTGGGCGACGACCGGCGAGCCCTGGACCGCGGCGGCTGGCAGGCCACGATCATGGGTAATGCGGCTGCTCAAACCGCTCAAAAATCGAGAATAGATTGCATGTCGCTCAGTCCTCAGTCCTCAGTCCTCAGTCCTCAGTCCTCAGTCCTCCCTTCCCTCAGCCCCTGGGCTTTCGTTTGGTGAGTCAGAGATTCTGTCTGGATCTAGCTGTCAGCTAGTGAATTAGGTCACTTCATTAACGTTGGTGTTTCTTTTTAGCTCTCACAGAGAAGTGTGATTAAACTTTGCCGAAGGCACGGAGAAATTGTGTGTGTGTGTGTGTGTGTGTGTGTGTGTGTGTGTGTGTGTGTTTGAAACTCTGAAATGTTTCTCTGTCGCATTTCTTTTTTTCCAGGCAAATTCACGCGGCGGGGCAGCACGGACGAGGCCGCAGACGCCGACAGCCTGAGCGCCAAACACTCTCACTCCCACCACTCGCTCCTCAGAGACATGCCCGACCACTCCAACAGCCACAGCGATAACACCGTCAAAGAGGGTAAGCGGGCGGCGCAGCAGTGCTCCGGAGCACGTGGGCCTGAGAGCCAAAACCGAAAAACCAACTAAGGTGGAGTCGTGACCAAGATGAGAGCGAATAAGGAGTGGGCAAACCATATTCAGACTCAGCCCTCAAAGTGCAGACTCTCTGATATTTATCTGATAACAAACAGAGTTGAATCATGTTAATGTCCTCAGCTACCGTAAAGGAAGGGCTGGCGCCTGCGTCTCCGCTGAGGCCTGCAGAGCAGAGCAATAGGACGAGATTACACAACAACAATAATGTTGTTGCTAATTTACATACAAGTCACGTCGCTGGCTGTAGACTCTTTTCTCCACACTGCATCACACACATGCTCCTGGGCTCACTGAGAACAGAAGATCGTTCTGCGCGATAGAATACAAACTTGAAGTGGCGCGTGCCGGATGCATTGACAATTATCAATTTACACACAACTTTTTCATACGAGCCTTGTATTTTTCCGATCTTAATTACGTCTGCGTGTCCACAGCAAGGGAAAACAGAGCTGCGGCGATTCAACGAAAAATTACGAGCAATTGTGTTGATGGAGAAATTTTCCTTTTTTTAACTTAACTTAGTCTAAAACTTATAGTTCATTAACCATTCTTTGATTCATACACATGCACTATTTGCAACATCAGGACATTTGGCATTTGAATGACGCCTTAAAGCCTTTCATAATAAAAGTATAACAAGTATGTAAATGTGATCATCTGCTGCTCTTTGCTTTGAATCTACTCACCCAGTGGTTTCTTGTTTTTTTTTACTTCCTGTCTTCGTTTAATTTCACTGTCTTGTGATTGCTTGCCCCATCCTGATGTGTTTCACGTGTGTCGAGTTATCTCCTCTCTGGTTTACTCCGTAGTCCAGTTTGCCTGCTCTGTTCGTCTCCCAAGTACAGTCTATTACCCCATCATGTTCAACTTCCCTGGTGATTCCTCAGGTTTTCAACTTTGTACCTTGTTCGTTTGAGTTTTGGACTTTGTGTTTCCTGCAAGCCAAACTTCCTTTGTCCTACTTCTGCATTTTGGGTCCTGAAAACCTTACCCTGTAACAGGGAAGCACTTATTCGTCAATATAGGAGCAAACTATACCATTAAAGTAAAAAGTTTTGGGAGCGCACAGTGCCAAAATTGAACAATTGGATCCAGTAAAAAAGAGTCCAAAGAGGAATCAATAGAGAATTCAAGATTAGAAAAAAACTATTACGCAGGACCTCCTGTAATCACAATACATGACAACCGTTCCCTCTTCTGCGACCTCAAGTCCGATCGCAGATCTCCACCATCACCATGGCGGCATTCAACACGACCGTGGCGTCCTTCAACGTGGGCTACGCCGACTTCTTCACCGAGCACATGAAGAAGCTCTGCAACCCCGTCGCCGTGCCCGAGATGGCCGTGGAGCCGCTGGCCTGCGCCAACCTGCCGCGCAGCTTTACCGACTCCTGCATCAACTACTCCTGTCTGGAGGAAGGGGAGAACATCGAGGGGACCAATAACTTTGTGCTGAAGAACGGCATGCTGGACCTCACTGTACGTGACCTTAAATGATCCCTGGGGGCAAATTCAGTGAATGGAAGTTACGGCCTTTCTGCTGCTACAGTGTGACACCAGTGAGAATGTCTGTCTTTGTCCTACTGTGTTTTTCAACACTGATTTCCAGGCTGTCCTGCGGGCACTCTACGCCGTCCTCAGCCACGACATCAGCTCCAGGATCTGCGACGTGGCCCTCAACATCATCGACTGCCTGCTGCAGCTCGGCGTGGTGCCCGGCATGGGCAAGAAGCTGTCCAAGCCGGACAACAAGGAGAACCAGGAGGCGCGAGCCAAAGACCCGCCGGGTCAAGGCCTCGGCGGAGGCGCGCAGGGGGGCGGAGCAGCGTCGGGAGCAGGCGGCGGAGGGGGAGATGGAGGCGGAGGCGGAGGAGGAGGGGGAAGTGGCGGAGGGAGTGCGCAGGGGAGCAAGGACGACGTGAAGAATAACAAGGATAATGATAAAAAGGTGCGTTTGAGCTGCACGTTCAGAAGTGTGCTGTAAATTAAAGTCCTGCGTGTGTTCATGCTTGTGTCCGTTGCCCATCCCCCGCCCCCGCCCGTGAACAGGAAGAAGGCTCCGGCCTCAGTGCCCACCGCTTGGCTCTGACCATGCTGATAAAGATAGTCAAGTCCCTGGGCTGCGCCTACGGCTGCGGCGAGGGCCACCGCGGTCTGTCAGGGGACCGCCTCAGGATGCAGGTCAGACGCTTTACTCTATCTCGGCTGGACGTGAGCAGTTTTACACAAATCAGCGGGCTGTTTTTATAAATTATTAACCAAATTTCCTCTATGTGGTGCATGATCAAATTACATAAAAATGGAATATTGAGGGTCTATATATTATTATAATTCTTATCTATTTTAAGGGTGATAAGATGGGTTTATAGCTCCAGAGCAGCTGCTGTTCTATCCCAGTGCTCATCAATATTTTTATTATTAGATTAGAAGTTGCAAAGAAGAAACAGGATTCTGTCTGGACAGCTGATATCGTTCATGGGAATCAATGAGAAGTGATGAAAATACCACCTGCTGCAAGGAAAAAGCCACTTCATCCCCTCGCCGACTTATTTATATTTTTGAGACAAAGTAGACCAGCTTCCAAAAACCCTGATCTTTCATGCACAGCGTGTCCTGTTTTCCAAATCTTTTTTACACTCTCAGGCCCAGAATTGCCTGACCAACCTGTATAAGCTGGACAAGCTGCAGTTTCGCCAGACAATACGCGAGTATGTGAACAAAGACTCTCTCAATAACATTGTGGACTTCCTGCATGCGCTGCTGGGCTTCTGCATGGAGCCCATTACTGACAGTAAGTATGAAGTGTGTGTGTGAGCGCACGTGTGTGTGAGAGAGAGAGAGAGAGAGGGACTGAATGCAGATCGTGAAACACAATAAATATGCAAATGATCACATTTGCACAAATAGGGTGAATCAGGTGAGCAACATTCATTTTGAATGCCAACACTGTTCAGGGTTTGCATTGCTGTTGCAAAAAGTTGATATGCTGTGCAGTAGGGCTGCAAGTAATGATTGCTTTTATTTTTATTATTATTTATTATTTTTCCGATTCATAGATTAATCATTTCGGCCTACAAGATTAGAGTTCACTAATTCACGTTGACAACGCTAACATGCTGATATTTAGCAGGTATGTATTTGTGAAGATGTGACTCAACATGTCAGGTTTTGATATATGACTCAGTCAGGTTATGCCCCATCTCGTAATAGTGAAGAATCCTTCATAAAATGATAATCTTGGATCCATATCCCGATCTGGATTACCTCCTTTTGTGGATAATAATAGTTTAATAATTATTTATTTCCACGCAAATCCATCCAAACATTTTTGAGTAATCCTTTTTACAACAAACAAGATGCACAAACAAAGGGTCAAACTAAACCAATCACGTAACCTCCGTGGCGGAGGTAATCAGCATGCCGACGTCCTTAAAAATCGCCTAATTGTAAAAAATGTAGGCTTTATTAGCTTGGCTTAAAATAGCGATCGCACAATTCCCCCATTATGCATTTTTTTATTTCTTGTTTTGGCCAACCAATAAAAAACAAAATCCCCAAACTTCAGGTGTACAACAAAAGTTAGTGAAGCAGCAACTTTACATTTGAGAAGCTGTAAGTTGTATCACACTCAAAAAGGTCAAATGTGGGTGCTAGATTACAGAGCAGCATAAGATAACAAGCTCGACTATTTTGACAAGTGTAACGTTCTTGCGTGGTTGACAAAGCTGAATTGTACTACTGCTGTCTCAGCCTGCACTTCGACTTTGCATTCCAGCGCTATCTCTGTGTATATATCTGTTTTTTTCCCTTCCTACTTCCAGCCGTCTCCGCTTGTCCGCATCCCTTTTTTGTCCTCCTCCTGCTTCCATCTCCCCTCTTTTTCTTCATCCACTTCGACGAGCCGAAACCCCGCCTTCCTTACTCACACATCCATTCTGTACACTTGCCAATCCGAAAGCTTTGCCCATTGCATCTCCGCTCAATCGGCGGCTTTAATCGCTGAGCATTGAGACACACTGTACATGCCAATTCAGTTTTGCGCTGAAATCCTGATGGTTGACGCATATTCTTTTACATGGAAACTACAATCGGCACAGTCACACTAAGTGCTGTGCAATTGGCAAGTTACTGAACCGATGAGTGTTTTAATTCTGAAAAGTGAACAGGGCACCTTGTTTAGTTTTTCGGTGTGTGTGTGTCTGTGTGTGTGTGTGTGTGTGTGTGTGTGTGTGTGTGTGTGTTGTTTTTTTGTACGTGTGGCGGTCTGTTTGTGCGTGTCTCAGGTTCACCTCCGCCCGGAGGTGGGGTGCCACGTCCTCTCTGACGCCGCGTACATGTCTGTGCTTGGCCCGATTGTCAATCAACTTGTGCCCCGCCTCTTTTCTCTTGCAGAGTACGGCAGTGCAGGTGAGAGGTCCAGGAGGGCGAAAAAAAGAAACATCGGTAGATACACATGGTCAATGATCAATAACAGTCAACACCATTAGCTGTGAGATGAATATACTCGCCAAATCCGACCCCTCCCTCGGCACCACTTCCATCGCTGCACCCCTCGCTCTGTCCAAAAAAGTGACCAAAAACGCGCCTGCAACTCCAAAATTGACACTTGTGTGATTAAATTGGAGTTCATATTTTGATTCTAAGTGTCATCTAACTGGACCAAGAGAATACCCCCCCCCCACACTGTATGTTGTAATAGCAGGCCTTAGTCACTTGCATGATCCCTCCCAGTATCTTTTTTGTTGTGCTTTTCCCCCCATATGCTTTGTGAACCTTTTTCCTTTGCTCCACCTGCCCCCCTCCTCCCCCCCATTTCCCCTCCCTGTTGTACGGGCTCACTGTTTTATACTCAAGCTGTGGTCAGCTGTCAATATTGTTCTCTCCCCCGCTGACTAAACCATCCCCCCCCCCTCCCCCCGTGTGATCCGTGGTCTCCTCCCGCCACCCTGTTGCTTGCAGACAAGGCGGGCTTTGGGAACAACTTCACCACAGGGGACAACAAGTCCGTGGCCCAGACTATGGAGGCGGTGGTGGTGGGCTGCATGTTCAAGTCCCTCATCACCCGCTGCGCCTCCACTACACACGAGCTGCACAGTCCGGAGAACCTGGTGAGTGTGTGTGTGTGAGTGTGTGAGTGTGTGTGTGTGTGTGTGTGTGTGTGTGTGTGTGTGTGTGTGTGTGTGTGACATCATCCGTCCTTCTGCCCGCCCTCGACCAAGTCTGTGCCTCACGTATCAGCCGTTCTCCCTTTAGATTCAATGTTCGTATTTCTTTTTGCAGGATGTAGCAGTTGACTTATTAATGGTTCATTTCAGCTTAAAGAAGGGTCACTTGTGTCTTACTTGATGAATTGGACACGAGGTGTGCTTAGCCACCCTCTATTAATAAGGTCATGCTCCGTTCGTCTCTAGAAGGGAAGTTTTCACTTTTTATTTAATTATGAATTAATTGGAAATGTCATGAAAATAAATTTCTAGATAATTGTATTATATGTAGGATCTGATGCCTTTTGATAGTTTAAATTGTTGTATTCAAGGTTTGTTTGTGCAGAATCCTCAAAACAAAGGTGATTCAGTTTTTAACATGAGGCAAAGAAATGTATTCGAGTGCTAAAGACAAAGTGAAGAGTGTCTGAATGCAAGCAGTTTGTTTCTAATGGCACCTTTCACAGACACTTGTCACAAAGTGTTTCACAATCACTTCACAATCACAAAACAATAGAAAAAGAAAAAAAAAACACCATCTGAAATTTTATCTTCGTCATTTTCATAATGAATTTATCAAGTTATAGAACTTAACCAAGTTCTTAACTACTACTGTAAACCACTAATGTTACTGCATCTTAACTAATGTTGGCAATAAAATAAGTATAGTGATAGAAAATAATACATTTCAATGATGATCGCATTGATAATATAGTAATAATAATTAATTATGCTTAATTATGCATTAATGTTACTAATGTGTAAACAGAGAACTGGCCCGTCATAAGTAACAGATAAAAGGTCCATATACATTTTTTGAGTTTTACTTGATGCTAACACAAAAATGTAATTGTAAAAGTGAGAAGTGAGAAGAAAAAAAATCCCAATCCATAGATAAAAAAAAGTGTATTTTGCATTTTCCATCATCTCTAAGTAATTCTTAAAACAATAGCTGTTATTCTGCAAATTGTTTTTTTTGTATTATTATTATGATTATTTTTTAAATCTAACTTAAATAGGTCTGTGTTAATAACTCCACTAACAGCAGTGAGGCACTGCCCTGTGGTGCCTCGAGAGCCTCAAGGAAGGCTGGCATGACTTGTGTGCGCTGGTGGAAGATGACACACTTTCTGAAGGGCGGACTCGGTTATGGCACTAAATCAGGGGCCACCCACTCACAAGCTGGAGCCGGCGCCTCGGCAAACTCGAGCTCGCTCCTGCCCACCACACGTCTACGCGCATATGCATCGTGTGCAAAAGCCCACGCGCTGTTTTGATGCTCGCTGTAAAGTCCTCTCCGCCCCTAAACTTTCTCTTCCTCCGACACACTTTGTCGTGCACGCACACACACAAGCGCACACGCACACACACACGCGCCATTCGCCATTTCCACTCACGCGTCCCTCGCTCTCTCGCCCTGTCGCCCCCCTCCCCCCCTCCTCCCTCCCAGGGTCTGTACTGTGACATCCGCCAGCTGGTGCAGTTCATCAAGGAGGCGCACGGGAACGTGTTCCGCAGGGTGGCGCTGAGCGCGCTCCTGGACAGCGCCGAGAAGGTCGCCACCACCAAGAAACCCGAGGAGAAGGAGGAGGGCAAACAGCCCGTGCCCAGGAGGTACTGGCCAATAAGAGTCCAGGAAATGGTCTGAGAATGACGTTATGATTTGTAAAAATGTGTGTCCATCTCTCTGTTGAAATGCCCATAAAACCCTCCCCCCTTGTGAGGTGACAACATGTGTCAACATGTGGGAAATTTTACGTGGACATTTCTCCTTGTGTGACAAATCAGTGCTGCGCTCCACATCACCGCTTGCCTTTTTTTTATTTACTTATTCATTCTGCATCTGTTTTTCCTGCTTGAGCGACTGATTTGACGTTCTCCTTTTCAAAATGATGTGGCTGCAGCACGTTGGGCAACCCTGGCAGGAGGCACCTCCAATGATTCTTAAGTGTCACCTTTTTTTTTTAACTGCATAAAGTTAATAATTTGAAATGTAGGTAGAATATATATTTTTAAAACAAATCATGACTTTCACCCGCATGGATGATTTGAGTATAACGAATGCAAATGGAAACTATACTTCACTTCATATAACTGAGTAACAGAAAATATCTACAGCTCCAAAGGTTCAGGGTTTGATGGGAGAGTCACATCGGTGGGCTTCACTGCATCAGGAGAGCTCAGCTGGTTTGTCTGTCTGTGCCGGGTGTGTGTGTGTGTGTTTGTGTGCGCGCGCAGGTCAGAGGCGGGTGTGTCCGGGGAGAAGGGTCTGGTGTCCGGTGCTGCAGATGAGTGTCACAGCTTCATCTCCAGTAGACCCCCCCAGACCCCCGAACAGTGAGTGTCCACCCCACAGCGTGTCCATAAAGCACCATCAGTGTCGAGTCCAGCCGCCATTTTTCCCTGCTCAGAACAGGAAACCTTTTACAACTCATCCAGTTTTTTCTTGTTATACAAAGAGACTTTTGTAAAAGTTCAATTTCTGTTTGCTTTTGTGAAGTGTGGATGGGAATTTTCAACTCTCTTCCGTCTCTTGTGCCCCCAGCGAAGAACAGATCCCGGGCGCTCTGCTGGGCAGGAAGGACTTTTGGAGGAAGATGTTCAAGTCGCAGAGCGCCGCCAGCGACACGAGCAGCCAGTCGGAGCAGGACACCTCCGAGTGCACCACCGCCCACTCTGGCACCACCACCGACCGGCGCTCTCGGTCCAGATCCCGCCGCATTTCACTTCGCAAGAAGCTGAAGCTGCCTATAGGTAATCGCCCGTAATACCTCTAACCAGCCTGAATTATGTTTATTATAGACTCGGGGCTCAAAAAACCAAAAGGTAATTTTGGACTGAAGGGGGGAACTAGTATCATGAGCACTTGCCATGTTTGTGCTTTGGTAGTTTGGGTTCAATCTGTACAATACGATAGTTAACCTTGAGGAGATCAGGATCATTAGTTAATACACATTTTCTTCCATATCTTAATAGTTACTTTACTCTGAAAGATTTTCCTGATTTTCCTTGTTTCAATTGTTCTGGAATTGTTTTTTTTAAATCAGATTTTGTTATTTATATTAATTGTGAATCACTTTGGAGCCCGGATTTCGACAAGTCTAAATCATAAATGTAATCTTTATATAATAATTATGATATATCATGATTATACAAAGTATCAGTTAACATTAGGGCTGCAACTAATAATTATATTCCATTATCGATTAATCTGTTGATTATTTTCTCCATTAATGGATTAGTTGTTTGGGCCATAAAATGGTGAAAAATGTCCATCGTGTTTTTTCCAAACCTTGAGACGATGTATTGTTTTGTCCACACACCAAATATATTTAGTTTTTTGTCATAGATGACCTATAAAACCAGAACATATTCACATTTAAATTTTTTAAGTTTGACTCAATTCTTCATAAAAACTACCTGAACCGATTAATTGATTATCAAAAAAAGTTGGCGATTACCAATTACTAGTCGATTAATTGATAAACTGTTGCAGCTGTAATTAAGATTATTATTATATCCTTTAACCATAAATACTGTGTATTACCTGCAGAACCAAAAACGGCAACATGTGTGTTCCCCTCGCTCAATCCCTTCCGCATCATGTCTTATTCGTAACACTGTGCATTACCATGTCCATACCTCATAACATATACTGTACAGCGATATGTTTTTTCATTTGTCTAACATCTGAAGTCTGCCTGTCGCAAAAGGCCCAAGTTCACTTCAACTCTTTGGTCTGTTGTGTGTTCCTTCTTGTGCCTCAGCATGCCGTGGGACCGTTCGCCTTCCACTCACTCTCTCTGTCTTACGTATGTGGATGTGGAACCATCTTCATACAGTACTTGATGTCATGTCTGTCTGTGTTTGGCCACCTCTCCCCGTGCGCACGCCGGTGTTCCTCGACCCGGGGTCAAGTTGTATTTGCACGTCATTGGCTATCATCATCACGTGGACACGCTGAAGCTAAATAAGCTTGCTGAAAAACGAACTTTTGTAATTAAAATGTTATGATATATAGTAATGATTTCCAGTTGGATAAAATATGTATTTTATCAATAGCTAAATGGGTAAAAATAAAAACTAGCTGCTCTAGCTAAAGCTAATTTACATCCTCTTAGGATGGGGAGCATTAGCTGCGTTCTTAGATTTTGACTCGTAAGAAATTCATTCAATTTGATGCAGTTACTTACTTTTAATTCACATGTATTTGTTGGTTTATTATAAAAGGGATTTTTGCAAAACATGTATATTAGAGGGGCAGGCTGATTCTCATGAAGATGCATTTAGTCTCTATGAAACTTTGGAATGTAAGTTAAAAACAAAATGAATTTTTTTAAAACAAAATAGTTTTCTGACTTTGTAGGTCAGTATGGTTCACTTTCACAAACGCATATACTGTATATGACACAGTTTTTTCAAATGCCATTCGACCAAAGTCATCTTAATAGTAATCTTAATATACGCAAAAAGTAAGTTCCTTTTTTTTGAACAAACTTTGAATGAAGCTCAATACCCGGAACGACTAAGACAATGAGTCAACGCACTGCCCTGTGTGCCCCTTGTTCCCTGTATCCAGCCGTGTGTGTGTGTGTGTGTGTGCGTACGCATGTGTAGCCTTCTTTCCTTCATAACCCAGTGTGCACAGTACATTTGTGTTTCTGCACCATCCTTTGTTCTGTTGAGTCGGTTGTCCAGGTGCGTTTGTTTTTAATTCGCATTGTCTCCAGGCAACTGGCTCAAGCGTTCTTCCCTCTCCGGACTGACCGACGGTGTTGAGGACCTGCTGGATATCAGCTCAGTCGATCGACTCTCCTTCATACGACAGAGTTCAAAGGTCAGAGGGGGCTCTTTGGCGGCTGCCATAACGCTGCCCATCCGCTGCCGTCTGATGCCGACAGAATCAGCCATACAGTTCACATTGGCGTTCATATGATATATTTACACTTGGTATGTTTATATTTTGCCACTTTTGAGCCAATATCGATGTGTTTTCATATCTCAGGTGAAGTTCACCAGTGCAGTGAAGCTATCCGAAGGGGGGGCCGCGGGGCCGGAGTTCGGCAGGGACGAGGAGGAGAATTTCTTCAAGCGGCTCGGTAAATGGAGGTCTGGCAGGAGGAATCCATCCAAGATTCACCACACAGAAGAGAAAGATGGTAGACCTCCCCCGCCCCGGGTTGACCCTCGACCACCCACCGCCCCATCGTCCTTTTGTCTATCGCTCTCTCTCTCGGCCCTTACTGTCCCACTGTCTGTCTGTCCGTGTGCTGTGGTGTCTCGTCTTGTCTCGTCCCGTCCCGCCTCGCAAGTCGTTGCTCCATCGCCGGACACGTGCCTGCTACACTCTGTCAGCAATTGGACGTTGAATTCTCAACAACGTGTTAAACAGCATTTTGCTTTCCAGAATAAATCACATGATATTTTTTTCCTTTTTTGCGGAACCGTTTGCAATAAACAAACAAAAACAATGTAGGGGTTGGAAGTTGAAAGTGAGAGTATGTAAAATGTCTTACATTTATTCTTCAAGAAAAAAAAAAGCATATGCAGTAAAATGCACCTTAACTTAATTGAAACTACTAAAACAAAAACCCAAAAACCAAAATGTAACTCTGCTTTTGCTATTGCAGCCTCTGGTATGACCAGTGGCTTATGTTTGCTAATGTGAGCTAATGGTATCTCATCCTTTTTCTTTTTTTTTATAATTCATTGAATTTTTTTTATCCTTATGTGGCTTTCATTTTGAAAAAAACTTAAAACTAATGTAGTTCCTGATTATATAATTTCCCCCAAAATTGTAAAAACCAGCCTTTTAACATTGAATGAAAAATTTGATCGGTCTGATTTCGTCTGTCACAGTGTGTTGTCGTGCCAACTCCACATTCCCTTCTGTCCATCTGTGCACGTCCCGATCTCCCCAGTAACGAACCCCTTCCTCTCTTTTTTCATCAAACAGTGGAAAGCGAGGAAAGGAGGTGTCGGGGGGGGGGGGGGGGGGGGGGGGACATCTCGTATATATGAAACCATCTTTCTGCTGTGAAGCATATTTCTGTGCCACGTCAAGCATGACGCTCGCTCGTCTCTTCTGTGGTGATGTCTGGTGGTATTTTCCATCGCCTGGGGTTCAGTGAGGGGATTAAAACAGAATTGTCCGCGTACAGCTTCTGTACGGCCGCAGTTACACTTGTCATTCTCAATGTGATTTACGAGAGCACAATATAATGAAAGCACTGCGCAAGAGACCTGAAAATAGCCTGCGGAATTTTTATTATTTATTTTTAGAATACTTACCTATATATATATTTATATATTTATATATATATATATTGTATAGAATTGAAAATCCAAGTGTAACTCTGCCAGTGGCTGTGACCATCTTTCAGCTTCATGTGTCAGTGGCTACTCAGGGCTGGTGTTGACGTGAAAAAAAAAAAAAAAAGTGTAAATGATTCCACCTAAATATGCTTCTTAACAACAACAACAACACCAACAAAAACCCCTTCACCTGTTCTGTTACACCCTCCTCTTCATGTTTTCCTGCAGGTCCCCATGGTTTTCAGGAGCGTCTCGCAGCCAGCCAGGAGGCCATGAAGAACAAAAATGTGGTGAACTTGGGCGCCATACGACAAGGTATGAAACGCTTCCAGTTCCTCCTGAACTGCTGTGAGCCGGGGACCATACCCGACGCCTCCATCCTCGCTGCTGCTCTGGACCTGGTATGTTTCCCCTTGGATGCGGCGCGTCAGTATAAGCAAGTCGCCCGGGGGCCGCCCTGCGTACTCAGACTCTACCACTTGAAATCCTCTGCTTCCCCCAGGAAGCTCCAGTCGTGGCTCGCGCCTCCCTCTTCCTCGAATGTGCCCGATTTGTCCACCGCTGTAACCGCGGCAACTGGCCAGAGTGGATGAAAGGCCACCACGTCAACATCACCAAAAGGGGCCTGTCAAGGGGCCGGTCACCTGTTGTGGGCAACAAGAGGAACCAGAAACTCCAGTGGAACGCCGCCAAACATTTCTGCCAGTGGGGAGACGTGAGTTTAAGATTTCCCATTTTATTTGAGGTGAAACTCAATAATAATATAGATAATAACTTTAATAGTGTGTGTGTGTGTTTCTATGTGTTTTTATCTGCTCAGGCGATCGGTACGAGGCTCAGTGAACTCTGTCACTCTGAGAGCGAGAGCCCCGCCAACATCCTGGGTTATATTTACGATGAAGAGACCAAACGGAGAATGAGAAAGGAAGACGAGGAAGAGGATTATTTAGACGACAGTGAGTCAGAGTAGTGTTTGATGACCTTCGCAACACGGCCTCGCCGAACGGGATTTTATTAAATGTTATTCTTACCGTTCTACTTCAAACATACAAATCACAAACTATAAAACATCACCTCTGAATTAGAGTCTGACTTATATAGATTTTGGGGGCTGATACGGATTCCGATATTTCGACCAAAAATTTGGCAATGATTTCTTAGATGTAGCTATCAAACCCTTATGACAAAGAAATGTAAATGAGGCTTGATATTTTACAGTGTAATGATGAACTTTATTATACATAATTAGACTTAAAGAAAATGCAAATATTCCCAAATATATTCAACTTGAACTAAGAAAATTAAAAAAAAAATAGTTTAACATAAAATGTAAACACAAATGCACATGTTTTCTGCATTGTTTACTCTACAAAATAAAGGTTTTCATATCAGCAAACATAAACATAAATACTGATATGTCTATGAAAGGCTAATTTTGTATCAGACGGACTCGTTTTGTTTTACTCAAGGCCTCCTTACCTACTTTTCCTGGGGCTTTCAACGTGTCATGGTGTTCCTCGGCAGACAGTACTTCAATATTACATTTTTTTCTTCTATTTATATATTCCCACCCTAAAGACACAGTCAATCCTACAAAGTGTGGCTGCCCCTTTGCTCTGAAGATGGCCGCCTGTCAGCTGTTGTTGGAAATCACCACTTTCCTGCGAGAGACCTTTCCCTGCTTGCCACGCCCGCGCACCGAGCCGCTTGTGGTCAGTAATGAGATCTTGAAAAAACATAGATAGATAGATAGATAGACTGATAGATAGATACAATAAACTGGGAGCTGATAAAATTAAATCGCTAGATGTGCCAAAAAATTGACCAGAAACACGTAACACGGATGATGCTCACATGTTCGCTTGCAGGACCTCGACAGCTGCCGCTTGCGTTTAGACCCAGAGCTCGGCCGCCAACGCTACGAGAGGAAGATCAGCTTCGCGGGCATCCTCGATGACGAGGACGGACACGATTCGCTCAACAGCAGCAGCCACACACTGAAGTCCGACACCACCTGCGACGACAAGAGGACGCAGGAGACGCAGGGTGAGGACCCGAGGTCGCACTGGGCCGAGTCAACTGTTTGGTCACCGCCCCGTTTGCTCTTTACTCACTGACGATTGTAGATAATCTCTCGCCGCTCCCGTCCTCCCCAGCACCCATCCGGAAGATTCGCATCGGCGGCTCCCGGCTGCTTCAGATCAAAGGGGCCCGCAGCTTCCGCGTCAAGAAAGGCGGCTCCCTGTCGTCCATTCGCCGGGCGGGCAGCCTCAAGAGCACCAAGCTGTCCCGCCAGGACTCCGAGTCTGAGAACGAGGAGGGTCTGTTGTCGCAGACGCACAGCAGGGACACTGTCACCGACATCGGTGAGTCGTGGGAGGAAACACATCGACGGAGGAGAAATAATGTCAATCTCAAGCTGATAGTCCGTCGAAAATTGCTTCTCATTGTTATCCTCAAAGAACACATAAATGCGCAGTAAGGGCCACTTCCTTGTTTGCAGTTTGGTCGGACAGTTCGGAGACTGTGTGATTGCTTTACAGCACATTCTCATTTAATTGTGTTTCTCTCATTTATGAAAATACACATTACCTTGGAATCAACACCCTTCTGTGGAAATTGTCCTTGTTGCAGGCAGTCCCTTCAGCACCAGCGAGCCCAGCATAGAGCCAGAGGGCCAGAACTCTGGAGGAGCGGAGGACAACTACCACCGCAACATGTCCTGGCTCCATGTATGTACTGTACACGTGTGCCCATGCATTAATTTTTACATGCCAACTCCCCCTCTCCTCTCTCTCTCCCGCCTCAGATCATGATCCTGCTGTGCAACCAGCAGAGTTTCATCTGCACCCATATCGACTTCTGCCACCCGCACTGCTACCAGCACCACAGCCGCTCCTGCGCCCGGCTGGTCCGCGCCATCAAGCTCGTGTACGGCGAGACGGTGGACAGCCTGCGGGAGGACGGCGGCTCCTCCGGTAACATCGGGGCGCGCGCAAAGAAAAGCAAAGAGGTAGAACTCACAAGCCTGCGTGTCCTGTTTTTTTTTCGTTGTTTTTTTTTACTCTATGGGATGAATGAATCGACTAGGGGATGCGTTCGTTTTTCGTTGGCGGTTCATTAAAAAGCATCTGTGCTTTCAGTGTTCAGACAAGTCATGCCTGAGGACGCCGTCCATGAAGAGGAGACCCACCGACTCCAACGCGGAGGGGAAGAAGGACACGGGCATGCTCAAGTACATCCGCAACCAGGTGATTTGTTTTTTTTCAAGGTATTATTGTAGTCGTCTGGAAATAACCAGAAGCCAGAGGAGGAAATGACATGAACTGCAAGAAAGATCTTGTTTCATTGACCCATACACTAGATTCAAACATTCTGTACACATACTCAATTATCTTATCCCTTATCCTTTGCGTCATTATAAAGAAAAAATATAAAGAAAATATGTAGTATATTCAAGTTAAAGCGTATTTTATTGCAACAAGAGTAGTCAGTTTAGGTCAGGTCCAAATTAATTCTGAACAATTAATGCACTTTTTTTCAATGCAGTGATTTGTTTTGCTGAGCTGCTCAGGAAGAGGCCGTTGTCCTCCCAGTGGCCGACATTTAAACACGACAGATGCATTAAGACGGATATTTCTACCATGTCTGTAGTTTCTGTACAGACATGTTGATGCAATCTAAACGGTTGTATCATATTTATAAATAATAAAAAAAAACAGTGGTTCACTTGGTCCCATACGGCATTATGTATCACGTCTTACAAGGGACTTAACTATTACTGCCGAGCTGCTGTTTAACAGATTTTCCTCATTGTTGGCCTGTGTCACATAGTTATTTATTTATCCATCTCAGGTGATGAGCTTGTCGCCAGCTCCACTCTCGCTGCTGATCAAAGCCGCTCCCATCTTGACCGACGACATGTACGGAGACATCCAGCCCGCCGCCTGGGAGCTCTTGCTCAGTGTGGATGAACACATGGCGGCCGCTGCGGGTGAGTCAGGCCATCAGGCTGTGCAACAGGGATCTGGGGGTTGTCGCTGTGCATGAACGTTCAGAAATGTCAAATTGTGAGAAGATGTGACATACTCTATTTCATTCTAAATAAGCTGACGCTTCACTGCTTTATTTTCTTATTGTTTTTCTGCCATTCCCATTTAATTTTGTCATTTCTTCCCTCCAACCCTGTTTATTACTATTTGCCCTCACCCACACATTTACATTCCTCTTCCCTTTTCCATCGCTGCCCTATTTTTCATGTCCTCGCTCTTGCCCTCCTTTAAATCCCGTTTGCTTTTTTTTTTAATTCGCTTCCCTGCTCTCCCCTCTGCGACTCCCCTCCAGCGGCCATGTTCCTTCTGTGCGCGGTGAAGGTCCCCGACGCGGTGACCGAAATGATGATGGCGGAGTTCCAGCACCAGGAGGCGTGCCAGCGCATCAACTCCGTCCTGAAGTTTTACACACTGTGGCGCTTCCGCTACCAGGTGTGGCCTCGCATGGAGGAAGGAGCGCAGCAGATCTTCAAGGTGCGAACGTTGATGTCATGTTTGTCACACTAAATAAGGTCGGTTTTCCAACGTGCCGACATCTGGTTGTCGTTTGAGTCTGGTAGGCTAAATATTTCATTTACAACATATCTGTGGCAAACATCCTTGCCGACCTGGGTCACCCAACACACACCAGAACAACAGCCGCTCACCAGTAACTCTTATGAAGAACGAACACAAGACACCAACCGACTGAAATGCAGGGTGAC
Source organism: Scophthalmus maximus (assembly GCF_022379125.1). NCBI lineage: Eukaryota > Metazoa > Chordata > Actinopteri > Pleuronectiformes > Scophthalmidae > Scophthalmus > Scophthalmus maximus. The sequence goes on along the minus strand of NC_061515.1, from coordinate 23,157,820 downwards.
ACTGCCCGGCGTCTGTCACACCGCTCGTCTCTGTCTCTCTCTTCCCCTTTGGAAGCTCCTTCACAGGCTTTTTAACCTGGGGAGTGATTAGACAATTGAAGTCAGGCGACCCTCACATACCCCCATCTCTAGCTTCAGGCCGGGGAGCCATCGGGCCTGACCTGCTCCGGCTCTGCCTCCACATGGGAGTGGGAAGGGAAGCCAGCCAGGGCCCCTCTGCGCCCCCGGTCCATGAATCTGGGACTACGGCGGGGCCGCCAGAGGTGCAGCTCCGGCAGACGTCCCGGGCACATTGGCCGTGCAGCTCTGGGCACACAGGCGGTGGCTGCGCCTCCCCTCACACTGAGGAGGAGGCCAACGGTGAAGCCACGGGGCTGAAGAGCCTCCAGCGGACGCCTTCTCTCCGTCGCCTGCTCCCGCTGCGCCCCCCTGCGAACTCCCTCGCCGATTTAGCCAGCGCGGTCACTGACAGCTGCTGCGGCTGCGTTCCATGTCTGGTGGTGGTGGGCCCCACGTTGGGCGACCACCGTGGCAAACATCCCCCGCCATCCTGGGTTACCCAACACCTCCAGCATCACAATATCGTCTCAACAACTTGCGCTTCATTTGCCTTGTGTTTCAGATCCCTCCGCCCAGCATTAACTTCACCCTGCCGTCTCCTATTCTGGGCATGCCCTGCGTCCCCATATTCGACCCCCCCTGGGTGCCCCAGAATACCGGCAGCGTCCAGGACCCAATCAACGAAGACCAGTCTGTAAGTCTGAGTCCTGTTGACATGGCTAGCCTAGTTGTGCATACAGTGAATTTACTAATTACTAACTTACTTGACTAAAAATGTACTAATACCTTAAAGAAAATCAGTCATGTTTTCATATTGAGTGCATCAAAAGTTAATCGCACGTCCTCATTATGATTGCTACTTCTGACTTCAAGATATAGTTAATGTACATAAGTGACTATTAAATTACACCTGTGGATGTGGCACCACAAACAACTTGACCTGGGTCGGATCGTCGATTCAACGTAAATCTAATGGTGCGCATTGCAAAAAATTAAAGGGATTGTTCTCGCACATAATCATTTGATCTCTTACCAATAGAAGTCTCTATTGCAGATTGCTTTTTATTTCATCTGCCCTGGTTGAATTCTGATTATGTTAAGTATTTCAGACACTGGGTCTGTGTCTGTTAGTTAACCTCTCTGGCTCTGGGATATAGCGCTGCTCACTGGTCAGTTCACTTCTTCGGTCCAGAATTTTACTTACATTTTGTACAGATATTCATGGTATCCCACTGACTCTGGCTGTATTGCCACCATGAGGTCGACAAATGCTACAATTTGAAGTGAAATCTCTCTTCAGCTATTGGCTGGATCGACGTGAGACTTGGTACAGGCCTTCATGTCTCCCCCTTAACATATCCTCTAGCTTCATTATCAGTATAAACCATAGACTGTATATAAGGATGGACGACAGCTGCCAAAGTGAAGGCAAATCATCTTGATGGCCGGTTGGCTGCAATATGGGTCATAAACCCGCCTCCGCACTGGTCACCGTTTTCTGATAAGTTTGGGTTTAAATTGGTTATTTGATGGTGTATAACGAGGTGAAACCTCACGATTGACAGCTGACACTGACTCGCGATTGGTCAATGGCGTGTATCTGCGGGACCTTGATACTGCGGCACCACACCACAATCACGGTTGTGCACACTATGGCGCCAAATTATGTCAAAAGTGCAAGATGGTGGCTCCCGTAACCTGGATAGTTGAGTTTCATTTTTGCACAATAGAGAAAGTGGAGACGCATTGTCCATCTTCATATACAGTTTCTCTACTGTCAGCAGCAAATGTTATCTTGTTAACTCATTAAGCTGAACTGCTAAACATTAGGGTCTGCTCTCCATCAGTATATTGTCACAGAGAGTGTGCTAGCGTGCTGACACAGGGGAAGGGCCTTTATCGACCTTGTAGACTTTTTAAAATGTAATTAAAATCAGTGTGTGGCACTAATTTATCTTGATGACTAAATTAATATTTGGGTGGAGGCAGAAATATGAGATGGGTATCTCGAAATGTTACGTTCAGCCTGGTTGGATAAACTTAGGGGTCACAGCTCAACCCCAGCAATATACCAGAAGCAAATACAACATACAATGCACTTTAACCTGCTTTAGAACACATTTGCTACTGCTACGCCAGTGTAATGTCGACAACTGCACCAAGAAATCTGCCTATTTTTAAGGAAAATATACGAAAAACTATTTCTTGGGTTAGAACGGTCATTTAAATGAGCGCAACAGATTTCTTGGTGTTTCCTTTTTACTTTCTTCTTCTCCTTTTTTTTTTTGTTGTTGTTTATAAAGCATGATTATCAAACTATGTTTTAATAGATTGTGATGACGACCTGCGAGCACATGTTCCTATAATTTACCTATCGACTGTCTTTGTTTTTAGTACTCCACATTAATTCAGTCAGTCCATACCATAGTAAGTTGGTATTTCTGTCCGGATGTTTGTGCTGATGCATCTTGTTACTTCAGATCATTAAAAGGCAGGAGGGGGAAACTGTTTCTAGCCCATTGGTAGCTGTATCAGTTTGAAACTGGGGTGGTTTCATTGGTCATTTTCAGATAGTTGCATCTTGATCAGTGACACACACCAAACTCAAAAAAAAAGAGTACAGACAAAAAAATAAATAACAGCATGCATCGGACATTCAGACATTTTGTGCGTGTCGTGCTGTTGATGCATGGTCATTGGATGAGAATGACTTTGCCGTGTATGTTTTTCATATCATGCGCTCAGCCTATTTGGATATGTTTGTGTATGAGCACTCGTGGGAATGCTGTGAGGCATTTACTGTACACAAGATACAGTAAATTCTCCAAAGTCCAGTCTGAATACATTTTACTTGTGCCACAATTAGTCACGATTTGAAATATTTTCCCATCGACTAACCTCAGCAGTTTCCTCATAATGCTTGGGATGGAATTGGAGCATGAGATCAATGTGCTGGAGGAGAGTTACTGTATTAATGTGTTGTCCTGTCATTTTACATTACAAAAAAAAACGCTCCTCGGATGTAACCATAAGCGTAGAATAGCAATGCACACACTTCCCCTGAAAGATTAAAAAAAAACAAAAACCTGTCACTTTGGATTTGGATTTGTGCACTGCCTCATTCTCAATCTTCTGTATGTCCGCACCTGCTGTGCCGCTTGATCCGCCGCCCTTCCCTTTCAGAAATCCTTCTCGGCGCGGGCGGTGTCGCGCTCCCACCAGCGCGCCGAGCACATCCTGAAGAACCTGCAGCAGGAGGAGGAGAAGCGGCGGCTGGGCCGCGAGGCCAGCATCGTCACGGCCATCCCCGTGGCCCAGGAGGCCTGCTACGAGCCCACGTGCAGCCCGCCGCCCGAGCAGGAGGAAGAAGGTGGGGCTGCCGGGCGCGCCAGCACATCTTGGACAGAACATACGCAAGACTTCTGCTGAAAGAGTTTGATTCGGATCTGGCGAGCCCACGACAGCTCTGTACCCTGACGGTATGTTGTTGTTTTCTTTCCTGTATGTGTACTGGTCGTGTCGGACATTGATCCCGCCAGCAGAAGAAGTGGTGAACCTGGCGTCACGCCGTCTGTCTGTCAGCCCGTCCTGCACCTCCAGTAACTCCCACAGGAACTACTCTTTCCGACGGGGCTCCGTGTGGTCCGTCCGCTCGCTGGCCAGTGCCGAAGGTACAACAATAACGAATCCTTGATAACGAGAACCTTTTTTCATCGAACCCTTCTTTTTTTTTTAAACTTCCTTACCGACTGCTGGGGACTTTTTATCTGTTCAATTTTTTTCTTCTGTTTTTGTACCAGATGAAGAGAACACAACAGAGCACACACCCACTCACCACATGCTCCAGCCGCCCCAAGCCGTCTTCCCAGCATGCATCTGCGCCGCCGTCTTACCAATAGTGCACCTCATGGAGGACGGGGAGGTCCGAGAGGATGGCGTGGCCGGTGGGTGTCAGGTTCCTCGCCAAATATTGGGGCCTGTTCTTGTTCTTTGGTTCTTTGGTGACATGCTGTGCTCACAAGTTCATTTATGTTCTTTAACTGTCTCTGCAGTGAGCGCTGTGGCCCAGCAGATCCTCTGGAACTGCCTGATTGAGGATCCGGCCCTGGTTCTCCGACACTTCCTGGAAAAACTAACAGTGAGCAACAGACAGGTAAAGCAAACGTCTGGATATCAATCCCACACAGCTCAAATTTAAAAAAAATTGAGAATCTGAAGAAGCAGGAACTTTATCGGTGTTGACACCAAAGCATTTTTAGTCACAGAGGACGAATGAACCAGCATTTTTCTTGTGTTCCCTGTGTTGTTAGGATGAGCTGATGTACATGCTGAGGAAGCTCCTGCTCAACATTGGCGATCTGCCGGCCCAGACTTCTCACATCCTCTTCAACTACCTGGTAAGGACAGCCCTGATCTTCATTATACATGTTTTGCCTTCAGCGCCATTTCAAACTTGAATCTCCTCCTCTGCCTCCTCCTATAGGTGGGACTGATCATGTACTTTGTGCGGACTCCCTGCGAGTGGGGTATGGACGCCATCTCGGCCACGCTGACCTTCCTGTGGGAGGTGGTGGGCTACGTGGAGGGGCTCTTCTTCAAGGACCTGAAGCAGACCATGAAGAAGGAGCAGTGCGAGGTCAAGCTGCTGGTCACCGCGTCCATGCCAGGTGAACTTACCGACGCCGCACGACGGCAAACGCCGACGCCTGCGCCGACACTAAACACTGTTACTACGGTAGATTGAATGTTTTGTGTCGACGCAGGAACCAAAACGCTGGTGGTGCACGGGCAGAACGAATGCGACATCCCGACACAGCTCCCGGTGCATGAAGACACTCAGTTCGAAGCACTGCTGAAGGTCAAAACTCTGCACTTGTTTACTTCCTCTATTTTCAACTAAATGTCAAAATATTAAAGTAGGTGAGGCTTAAGTAAACCAATGGCGGAAGTTTTTGATTTGTCCTCTTTCTCCAACCAGGAGTGTCTTGAATTTTTCAACATTCCTGAGGCCAGGTCAGCGCACTACTTCCTAATGGACAAACGGTGGAACCTCATACATTATTCCAAGGTAGCAACAATCAAATTGGCTTCATGTTAAGCTGCAACTTTGACAGATTGTATATTTTTGGTAAGAATAGCCGATTGTGTAAATAAAAAAATTAAAAATTCACAAAGCTAAACACAGTATGTTTTCTTATTGACATTTTGGAGATGAATGTGATACTTAGACATAAGTGAGCACTTCACTTAAGTACTTGGAGAATAATCTTGACATTTAATAAGTTTTTAATTAACTAAGTAGATATTATAGATAGAAATAAAATATAAAAAAATTAAACTATCATGTTGCACTTCTTGGATTTAAGGATTTCAAACAAAAAAATTGTTTTCCATTTAATGTTTTTAATCTACGTTCTGTAGACGTATGTAAGAGACATCTACCCCTTCCGGAGGTCAGTCTCTCCGCAGCTGAACCTGGTCCACATGCTGCCTGAGAAAGGACAGGAGCTCATCCAGAAACAGGTGTGGATGATTTTTTTTTGTGATTTGATTAATAATGTTTCCCCTGGTAATGCAAAAAAAGAGTCTATATAACTTTATCTGTCATTCCTCCGCTGTTCCTGTTTCTTTTTCCCGCAGGTGTTTTCTCGTAAACTGGAGGAGGTCGGCCGCGTTCTCTTCCTCATCTCCCTCACGCAACACATGCCGGCCGTGCACAAGCAATCGCACGTCTCCCTGCTGCAGGAGGACCTCCTCCGTCTGCCCTCCTTCCCACGAACGGCCATCGATGCGGAGTTCTCGCTGTTCAACGAGCCACAAGGTGAGACTGACTCGGACGCTTACATACAAAATCCTGAGGATAATGATAATGAAATCATATCATTTTCATGCCCTGTCTCCTGCTCCCCCCTCCCCTTCTCTCAGGTAAGGAGCTGTTTGGTTTGGACACCCTCCACAAGGTGCTGTGGATCAAGCTGCTGGAGGAGATGTTTCTGGGCATGCCCAGTGAGTACCCGTGGGGCGATGAGATGATGCTCTTCCTCAACGTCTTCAACGGGGCTTTGCTGCTGCACCCGGAGGACAGCGCCCTCCTCAGGCAGTACACGGCGACTGCCATCAACACCGCCGTGCACTTCAACCACCTCTTCTCCCTGAGCGGCTACCAGTGGATCCTGCCGACCATGCTGCAGGTACGGATGTTATTGAACTGCCTATATATATATGTGTATTTATATATATATACAGTATATATATAATATTTGGATAAAACTTTATTGGCTCTTTTCTCCCCCACCTTGTTTTGTTAATCAGTTAACATAGTTATTAGCTATTCAGCTCTCAAAGTTGAGTTTTTCTCCATCCAAGAACCTATCGGCAAAAAAGGAAAAAAAACACATGAATTAAAAAGATGAGAAGCAAATGATGCAAAAGCATTTTAATGGTTGGCTGAAGTGGAAAAGTTGACAGAAACACATTTTGTTCAAATATACAGTGTCTTTGCTTCTGCGTCTTTAATTGCACATCTCCACTCCAAAAGAAAGCCCAGAAAATAAATATAATAAATAATGATACATTTAAAAAAAAACCAAAAAAAAACCCAGATGTCTGGGGCTGACCATTTGGAGCAGAAGGATATTTTCCTCCCTCCAAAGTCACTTTTGACTCTCCCCCTCCGTGTTGTTGTGACAGGTCTATGCCGACTATGAGAGCGACCCATTGCTGAGGCAGGGCATCGAGTTCTGCTGCCGGCAGTTCTACATCCTCCACCGCAAACCCTTCATCCTGCAGCTGTTTGCAAGTGTGGCGCCGCTGCTCGAATTCACGGTGAGAGCGATAGAGTGGACACACGCACACACACTCCAAATTCATTCACCATCAGTTTTTTTCGCATGCACAAACTTAAGGTTTCCATATTCCTGGATTGCCTGCAAATAGTGTGAAGTTAAATCTGTGTCTCTCTTTGCTTCCTCACCCCACAGACCAGCACCAGCACGGGTCTGTCTAAAGGAGTGTCAGCCCAGTGTCTGTTCGACCTGCTGGTCTCTCTGGAGGGGGAGACCCTGGACGCCCTGGACGCTCTGGAGCTGGTCAAGGCGGAGAAACCTCTGCGCTCGCTGGGTAAACTGTCAACCACCTAACCACACATACTGTCCTGTTTTCTTTTTTGTTCTATTATAGTTCTTTAAACTCAGCAATGCTACTTCTAGTTAAGCATTCCTTGTGCATGTGAAGCACTAAACATTCCATTACATATTTGTTGGCAGATTTCTGTTATGGAAACGAGGACTTGGCCTTTTCTATCAGCGAGGCCATCAAGCTGTGTGTTACTGTGGTTGCCTACGCCCCCGAGTCCTTCAGGAGGTACGGTTTTCTCCATCTTCTCCCCTCCTGCACATGAATCATTCCTTCAGCAGTCCTTTTTCGGTCCCCCTAACATCCTCCGCGGTATCTCCAGTCTCCAGATGCTGATGGTGCTGGAGGCCTTGGTCCCCTGCTTCCTGCAGAAGCTGAAGAGCAACACGGTCACGATGGAATCGGCGTCGGCCGCCCGGGACGAGATCGCCGCCATCGCCGCTCTGGCCACGTCGCTGCAGGCCCTCCTCTACAGCACAGAGACCCTCACGAGGTCGACCAGTAGTGATTTTTGTTTTGCATGAGGTAGCGGGAGGTGATTTTCCTTTTAGATGCTTATACTCTTTATAATTGTATCCGCACCTCCTCCGTAGGCCCATGACAGCCCCGCAGTTGTCCCGCTGTGATCAGGGCCACAAGGGAGGCACTACGGCTAACCACGCCATGTCAGGAGGGGTCAACACCAGGTTAAGACTTTATTATGGTGTGGGGGCTCCGGTTTAGTCTATGCTGAAGTCCATTAAACACTCCACGTTTCCGTTATGATACTGAGGTCCTGTGTTTGCCACCAGGGACAATCTCCACCTCCTGGAGGAGGGCCAGGGTATGCCGAGGGAGGAGCTGGACGAGCGCATCGCCAGGGAGGAGTTCCGGCGGCCGCGGGAGTCCCTGTTGAACATCTGCACGGAGTTTTACAAACACTGCGGACCGCGACTCAAGATCCTGCAGAACGTTGCCGGTGAGCCCCGGGTCACGGCCCTGGAGCTGCTGGACATCAAATCCCACATGAGGTGATGAGGTTAAACTTCAGCGTTTTTTGTTTTTCGAAAGCATTTTTTTCATCTCTAGAGAAATACCAAATACCATCGCATTCACAGCCTGAAGATGGGATAGATATGTCTACTAGATCTCATTCTTTTTTTCAGCTCACATATTAAAGTGACAACATGGAATATGTAAATGTGTTTTTGGATTCCCTTATTTCATGCAATTTTACCTGATCAAGTAATTTTTTCATACCTGGCCAGATATAACAAATTTATAGAAGGGACATTTCATCTGTACATTTCTCCTTGCTCTTTGGGAAAGACCTGACACCCCATAGGTTAATGATTCACCACAAATTTTAGAAGAGTAGGGAAAAAACCAACTCATTAAAGACGTTAAAAAAAAGATAAAGAAAAAAAGAACAAGAAAAAAAGTAAAAGAACAACATAAATTGAGTGGGTAAATCACAGATGTGTCAGAGAATGAGGATTGCTTTTCAATATATCCATCCAGTTGTAACTTTTTTTCTATTATCATTGAAATACTTTTCTTTCTTTTCATCTCATCTCATCTCATCTCTTTAAGAAAGAATACTGGATCTACAGTTACTTTTCCAATATGAATATTTGCTGCTAATCTTGGTTTTCTTCGAATAATATATATATATATATATATATATATATATTTTTTTTTTTAAACGTCTCTGTCCCAGGCTGGCAGAGATTGCCCACGCCCTGCTGAAGCTGGCGCCCTACGACACCCTGACCATGGAGAGCCGCGGGCTGCGGCGCTACATTATGGAGATGCTGCCCATCACCGACTGGGCGTCCGAGGCCGTCCGCCCCGCCCTCATCCTCATCCTCAAGAGGCTGGACCGCATGTTCAACAAGATCCACAAGATGCCTACGCTCAGGTGCGCTCGCCCACAGGCATTATGCACCAGGTCTGTTGAACACGATCCCTCTTCTTTCGCCGTCTCCCTGTACATGTGCTGTCGTGCCGTGCCCCGGTGCCGTGGTGTGTAACAGTAGATAGACGGCTTCTTGGCACTGTCCTCCGTAGCACTGTCTTCGTGGGTGATGTACCGTAAGTGCTGCTGTGGCGTGTTTTTTTGTGCGGATACTTGTGTGTGTGTGTGTGTGTGTGTGTGTGTGTGTGTGTGCGTGTGCGTGTGTGTGCGTGGAGAAGGAGTTAAATGCACATGTGGATTTGTGTAACTATGTGTACTAACGAGGGATCACTGGCAAGAGTTCCCCTTGATTCATGGCTGCAGATTTGACTATTGATGTGAAAGGAAATATCATTCTTTAATTTTCAATTTTTTTGTAAGTAACAGAAATATAATAATTTAGACATGTTTACACGGCTAAATGCTAAAAGTCTTTAAATGCTTGTGCATGTCTAGAATTAAAAGTTTTATAAAATTGAATAGCTGTGATGTACAAATAATTAATATCTATTAGAATAATTTATATGACAGTATTATTTCTATATGTAGTGACTAAAAAATTGTATTCAATGTGGGTACCTCACAACTGACTGTCATCTAATCCCTTCAGTAATTCCAATTCATTGCAATAATAATGGTGATTAACTGTATTTTTATGGCGTTTGTCAAATATTACATGAAATTGCAAAGAAAAAGAACCATAGTTGAATATGAATATACAATGGAAATTTGATTTACACTCAAACTAATAAATAAGTTAAAATATATGCTACAAAATAGAAATTTAAGAGGAATTATTAGAAGTTGAGCGAGTTATTAAAGGGTTGAGCCAGTAAAGATATTTTTCAGTTTTTGGTGCATGAAGCATACTTTTCTATTTCTTTTTCTTTTCGAGGATTAAAACCCCTGATATCTCGACCCCAAGTTGAAAAAAAAAATAAACGCACACACAAAAAATAGTTTAAAAAAAAATAATTAACCCGCACAAAGTATAAAAAAAAAGTGTAAACCTCTTCATGCCATATGTCTGGACCCGCTGACTCAGAGGGAACACTGGTCACAGTTGTGTTGCTGCAGTGTGGAGCTGACTTTGTCTGTGGGCTTTCAGTATTCACTGTCAGTTCAACCTTTGTTATCATCACACAGGCGATGATTGTTTGTGGAGAAACATTGTGAGTGAGTTTGCCTCTCCACTTTAATTTTTGTGATTTGTAGATTTTAAACATATTTGATATTGGTCTGAAGAGACGTTACATCGAACTATGCGTGGCGTTGTCCACGGCGACATCTTGTTTCCTTTTCATCCCACACGATGTGACTTTTTCTCGTGTTTTCCTTAACGTACGTACCACGTGATTTTATTTGATTGCGTGGTGGTGTCGTGTGGCTGTGCCTTCTCCAGGAGACAGGTGGAGTGGGAGGCGGCCAGCAACCTGATCGAGGGGATCTGCCTGACCCTGCAGCGACAGCCGATCATCTCCTTCCTCCCGCACCTTCGCTCGCTGATCAACGTCTGTGTCAACCTGGTACGGAAGCACACACAAGTTGTTCCGTCCTCATTCGTTTGGGAGTATTTTTAAGCACCTGTTGTGTTGTCAGGTGATGGGTGTGGTCGGCCCCTCCAGCGTGGCAGACGGCCTGCCCCTGCTCCACCTCAGCCCCTATCTCTCCCCTCCGCTTCCTTTCAGCACGGCGGTGGTCCGTCTGGTTGCCCTGCAGATCCAGGTAAGACCCTCATCCTCCTCCTCATCGAAAAGCATCCTCATTGAATAGTTTGCCGGCAAGAATTTCTACTCAAAGGTTATTTTTTTATCTTCCAATCTTAGGCCTTGAAGGAGGACTTCCCTCTCAGTCATGTGATCTCGCCCTTCACCAATCAGGAGAGGAGAGAGGGGATGCTGCTCAACCTGCTCATTCCCTTTGTGCTGACTGTTGGCTCCGGGAGCAAAGGTCTGTCTGTTGATCAGTTAGTTAGTATTATTAGTTAGTTAGTTTGTCAGCAGGGTTACGAAAAACAAATGGAGGCTTGGTGCAAGGATGGGGCATGAACAAAGAAAGGGGGCGAATCCAGGAGTAGTTCTTTAAAAAAAAAATAAAAAAAGAGGCGAGCCGTGATGAAATGGCCGACACGTAATTGCCGATCTGTTGTCCGTCCAGCTCATTCGTGATTTTTTTCCGCCCGTGCGTCATTTCCCTCCGCAGACAGCCCCCACCTCGAGCAGCCCGAGATCTTCCTGCTCCTCCAGACTGTCATCAACATCCTGCTGCCTCCTCGGATCATCTCCACCTCTCGCACCAAGAACTTCATGCTGGACGCCTCGCCGGCTCACTGCTCCACGCCGGGCGACACGGGGAAGGACCTGCGCAGGGAGGGATTGGCCGAGTCCACCAGCCAGGCTGCATATCTGGGTGTGGATGTGATAACCTTTTTTTCCCGCCAGGACGAACAAAGATACCATGCTTGTTTTTTTCATTATTTACGTGGCGCGTATCCCTTCTCATCCCCAGCTCTGAAGGTGGTGTTGGTTTGCTTTGAGCGCTCGCTGGGAAACCAGTGGTACCGGCTGAGCCTGCAGGTGAAAGAGATGGCTCTGCGGAAGGTGGGCGGCTTGGCCTTTTGGGACTTCATCGACTTCATCGTCCGAACTCGTATCCCCATTTTCGTCCTGCTGAGACCATTCATACAGTGCAAGGTAACAACGGCCTGGCGCTTGTACCTTTTTTTTTGTCGTTGCTCCGAAAGCAGCTTGTTCTCACTGGTGTTTTAGGTCTCACTGTCGCTTTACCCGTGTTTCACCTGCACCTGTCTAGCTGTTGACGCAGCCTGCTGACTCCCAGGAGGAGATCACCGCGCGTCACCACATCGCCGACCAGCTGGAGCGACGCTTCATCCCACGACCGCTGTGCAAGAGCTCCCTGTTTGCAGAGTTCAACAATGAGCTCAAGATCTTGAAGGAGGCTGTGCACAGCGGCTCTGGTCAGAAAAATACGCAAAAATGCGCAAATGTAAATGTAAATTATTTGTATGAAGTTAAATTTGGACCTAACCTCCCCCAACAGCCTACCAAGGCAAGACGTCCATCAGCACGGTGGGCACCTCCACATCCGCTTACCGCCTCAGCTTGGCCACAATGTCGCGCTCCAACACGGGCACCGGCACGGTTTGGGAGCAGGAGAGTCAGCCGTCGCGCCAGCCCTCCCAAGACACGCTCAGCCGCACCGATGAGGACGAAGAAGAGAGTCAGAAGCGTTCCCATTTTTTACTTTTCTATCTTCTTCCACTTTTGACATAATGTCGAAAGTGGACTGGGACTCACACTGTCCTCAATCCTTCTCCGCCACAGTCGACTCCATGAGCATCCCCAGCATGGTGAGCGAGCACGAGGCCTTCCTGCCGCGGGTGATGACGCAGCGCCGTTTCTCCAGCCACGCCACCGGCTCGGCGGCCTCGCAGCCCGAGGCTCACCGCGCCACCATGCTGCCCAGTCACAGGTAACAGTTTGACTTCTGCGCCCTTTTGAAACTTGTGGTTTACAGTTGCATCGACGCAAGGATGAAAGATCCCACACACTTCCCCAGACCTGCGAACGAAACGCATGTCTTCTGCCATCTGCCTTTGAATGTGATGAAGATGAAGATCCCTGTCAGATAAAGATCCTGGACAAAATCCAGGATCTTGTCTTCATTAATTCTCCTGTGGGTGGGAATGAAGTGGTGTGGTGGCAGAAATAATCTCGCCGCCTAGAAGTGTTTTTGCTCCAACTTTAACTAGTTTTCATCCATTTTGATTCTTCCCAGATGAGTGGCGACTGTTGGAACATGTATGAAGTAACATGTTTGTAATCTGATTCTGTTAAGGAATTCTGAGGTAAAAGAAAGAAAAAAAAAAAAGCTGTCATCCTTCTCTTCCAAACAATGCGATTATTTCTGTTTCCAATCGAAATAACCTGCTCGTGCGCGATTCCGATCTCGGCTTGTTTATGTAACACGTAGAATTGTGAATTTGAAAAGCATCCGCCGGTCATATCCCACAACCTCAGTCATTTTTTTTCTGTGTATATCTCTGTTGATTTATGAAGTTCTTTATTACACAGTCTCAGTAGAATATTTAATGAAAAAAAATATATATCTCCAGCTCTCCTGCCCTTCACAACGACGGCTCCCACGCTCTGCACTCCCTAAACTCCCGTTCTCCCCCTCCGCCCCCCGCCCCCTTTTTACAGTGAACCCAATGTGCTAGATGAGTCCCAGGGCCTTCTGCAGGAGGGTAACCTCTCTAGGTACAGTGGCCCCCTTCTGTGTGTGTGTCCCGTCGGTGCGTTCTTGCATCTGTCCGCCAGTGGTTAGGGGCATTGCCTCAGGATGGCCTCCTCTGTTGGCCGTCGATTCACTCATCCACATCCAATCAATTCGCCTTGGCCCGTCACCAACACCACCACCACCTGTCTCTCTCTCTTTCTGTGCGGCTCCTTGTCTCTGCCCCCCTACCCTCCTTCTCTCGAGCCCCACACTGACCCTCATCTTCTCAGCTCATCTGCTGTGCTTTCCTAACCAGGCTCCTCCTGCCTAAAGAAGAAAAAATGAATAAAAAACGTAAGAGGGCCCCACCCGGCCCGGGGAGGGAGCTCTGCCTCTGTTCCTCCTGTGTTAGCTGTGGATTCTTTTTCGAGTTCATGTGCCATCACCAACGTCAGCCTCTCTCTCTCTCTCTCTCATCGGTGCCATGGTGTTTTCATGCTGTTTTTCCGTGTCTATCAGGCTTCTCACTGATCAAATTGGGCGTCCTTCTCTGGATACCAATCTGTAGGGGCAGGGGGGAACTGGGGTGGCAACAGCAACACAGGGACACTGATGTTTTCTTTGTCTAGAAACTGATTTATTTCACACTTTAAAATGATTAATCAATAAAGAATAATCCTAAAAAAAAATGTTTCATACGCCAGTTGCCGCTCCAGCCCCTACTATCCCCTGTTGTGTTTTCAGTGTATGGATCATGGCAGCATTGTTTCCCCCTCTGCACTGTGATTGGGTGTCTTGTAAAACATACCGCGTGTCCTGTAATGAGTGAATGGGTAGAGTAGCAGCGACTTCTTGTGGCGGTCAAAGATGTGGTCGGTGGCCTTTTGGTCCTTTCATGGTTATGCATTTGTCTTTTCGTGTGTGTGTGTGTGTGTGTGTGTGTGTGTGTGTGTGTGTGTGTGTGTGTGTGTGTGTGTGTGTGTGTGTGTGTGTGTGTGTGTGTGTGTGTGTGTGTGTGTGTGTGTGTGTGCGCGTGTGTGTGTGTTTGTGCGCGCGCGCATGTGTTCATCTGATTGACCTCACCAGGGTTGCAAGTGTGCAGAGTGAACCTGGGCAGCAGAACCTCCTGCTACAACCTCCGTTAGGCAGAAAGCGCGGCCTCAGACAGGTGTGGACAGCCCCTTATTTTTTACTTTACTATACACTGTGAAGATGATAAGAAAGCAATATGGTTTATTTGATGATATTATACATTTCAGTTTTTGAATACAAGCAAAAAATACCTATGTGTAGGGAAATTTAAGTACGTGCGCAAAATATGCGATAGCGATCCAAACGAGAAGTTTAAATAGGAGACAGGGGAACTGCATTATGATAAAGGTGCAAGGAAGGAATACTCGGCTAACACTACTGTCGTTTAATGTCCTGCAGCTGCGGCGCCCCCTGCTGTCCATCCCAAAGAGCGAACCACGCGATCGATCTGGAGCGCGGCTCTCGACGACACGCAGAAGCATCCAGCCCAAGAACAAACCACTGGGTAACGGCACACATGCCTTCATCAGTGTGTGTGTGTGTGTGTGTGTGTGTGTGTGTGTGTGTGTGTGTGTGTGTGTGTGTGTGTGTGTGTGTGTGTGTGTGTGTGTGTGTGTGTGTGTGTGTGTGTCTGTGTGTGTAATTTTGTGAAGTTTTTAGAAGAGGGTGAGCTACTCATTATGGAACTAACAGCCAGACTTACCCTGCACTTCAAATCGAGCACACAGCAAACCAAATCTAGAAAGATGAGAAATACATTTTTAATATTTCATGTCCGTGTGCCGACTTGAACTGTGCCGTCCTCCCCATTCACCCCTTTGTTCCAATGCTATCTGTTTTTACCACCTGTCACCGAACTGACTCTCGCTCTGTTCTGTCTCATGCCCTGTGTTTCGAAATAAAGAAACATTATTGGACTGTGAAGGTGAGACCCACCACTTAAACCTTTCCTCCCCCACCCTGCAACGGCCCCGGCCCTTTTATCTGCAACCTCACCCAGTAGGCCGCTCTGCATGTCTGTCTTGCGTTCCCCTTCCCAGTCCCCCCGCCTTCTGCCCTCCTGTCCCATCCCCTGCCCCCACTTTTTGTTGCTGGTCCTGATGTGTTTTAGCAAGTGGCTGGTAGGGAATGTTGCACTACGGTCCTTTATGCTGTTGCACTTAGCGGAGCAGGAAGTGGCTAAGACATTTCAGATGAAAACTTACCGGCACTTTCAGCTGCTCATGACATGTTTGATTATTGTCATTTCGCTGCTATTATCCATTAAAGCAAGTGAACAAATAGAGTGTTGTTCTTATTTAGCTGGCTGGCTGGCGCCACCGTCTCTGTTTTGAAACATGCATGTATGTCCCACAGCGCATGACCAAAAGAGGTCGGTCACCTTCACGGAGGCGTCTGAGGGGATGAGCAAGCCCCTGACTCCCAGCACTCTGGAGCCTCCAGCTGAAGGCAGGAAGGCCAGTCCTGCCCCTTCAAAGTCCCCCACGCTGGAAGTTCCCCCTGCCACCTCGGCCACCGTCACGGCTGACCTGCACGGCCCTGCGAACACACAGGTAGGACCCGCAGAGACGGGACTGCAGCAGGGGTGGGCTTTCTCCACCGCTTGCCCAAAGTGGTCCAATTTATTAAAAGATAACACTACACCTTAATTTTTAAAAAAAGCATATGGGTGAACCTCAAATTATTTTTAATTTTGTATTATTATTTAAAGTTTTTTGGAGATGGGGCTTTTTATTTAATTTTAGCAATTTTTCTTTTAAAAAATGTCCTTAATTTAACTCATTTAATAAAATGTAAAAAATGAACCAGTTCTTTGATTGGCTGCCGCTTTGGTCTGACTTTGAGAACAAGTGATCATATGATCAGGCTCTGGCCTGTTTGTTTGGATTGACTGACTTTATCACTTGGAATTATGAACATTTTGAAAAATAAACACTTCTGGAGCGATATGAAATGGACCTGCAAAAACATTGTGGAGAGAAACAGGATGTAATTACAATAATTTTTCATCTGTTATGTTGTGTAATCATATGTGATTATGTTGATATATGATACATGATATATGTCATCGTGGGAGTATTCCTAGAATGATTTTCGTGATGCTCAAAGCATTGAAAAGTGTACGAAGAAAACAATAATATTTTTTTGTAGTGTCAACAGTTCTATTGGAACTACTACATCCTACAATCCTCATGAAATCACAATAGTCAGTGATGAGGGTAACATAAATGTGGTTTTGATCACAAGACGATAAACTAAAGGAAAGAGGTTTATTCTCATCCAGGTCCCTCCAGCCATAAGCAGCAAGGAGAAGAGAGAGCAGTGGGTGCTCCGCAGCAGCCTCTCCCCTCCGCCCTCCATCTCCCGTCCCTCCACCCCGACTCCCCCATCCCGCACCTGCTCCCCGTTGCCCCTGTCCCGAAACTGCTCCCCACTCCCCTTGTCCCGCACCTCCTCCCCTCTCCCCCCGCCGCTCCCAGTGCTGGGCACAACGCCCGCCCCGGGCCCCCCTCTGCCGCCGCCGCTGCCGCCGGCCCCACTCCTTCCCCCGCCTCCACCGGGGCCCTCCAGGATCAGGGAGAGCCCCGGGGACGCGGACACCACAGCGCTCCTGCCGCGCAGCAACATCCTACTGCGACTCAGCGAGGACGCCGGCACAGAGAACCCCCTACTCACCCCCCTGCTGTCCCATCCCTCGCCCCGCCGGTCACCCCGCCGGTCGCCCCGCCGATTGCCCCTGCCCCTCTCCCCCGTCGACCTGGATCTGGATGAGTCCCACGTGTGAGAGGGGTGACAGGCGTGGCCCAAGACGAACACCGTACAATTAGTCTGCAAGTAACATTTTAAAACATTTAATTGATTCACTGACAATCAAAGAAGTATATTGTTATAAAGGAAGAAAAGTGTGGGCTTCTCTGTTTCTGTCTTATACTACCCCTGTGTCTCCAACCCGCCAATAGCCCCCTAGTTTTTGCCCAGATTCATTTGTTTTCCTATTGGCTTTGCCCCTCAAACTTAACTGCTCTCTCCTCAGTTTAGTTGTTTAGTTTTGATTTAAAATAACTCCCCGAAATGTACAAAAGTCCCTCTTCCGCTCTCAGTGGCTATTGTATTGTATTGTATCTTTTTAGTGTTGAACATCAACATGAAAATCATCATCATACAGGCTACATAACCTGAGGGTTTGAATGTATATTATGGCAGCGAATCTACCTTATTGCTCATCTCCCATCACAGACACGGTTGTGTTCAAATGCTGAGATCAAAGATTTATTTTTTAAGCTATATTTATGTCATAAATAGTATTAACAGACGAATACTGACTCGGGAAAAGGTTCAAGAAAAAAGGATTGATACTTACACATAAAAGATATCTATATTGAAGAGATCTATATGAATTAAAAAATAAAGATGCTTTAACTTGTAGAAAGTTTTGCAAAGGTTATAAATGAGGGAAAATGCAGTTTGTATAGAAAGTAAATAAAGAGCCATTCTAAACTTGTGGGTGAAATAAGGCCATTTTTATTAAACAATAATGATAATAATAATAAGCATTTTATGTCATGATATGGAACAGGAGAAAAAGCAGATTTTATATTCTAGGAGGATTTTTATTAGTTTTTCAATATGTTCAAGATACTGTAAAATTGTCTGTGGAACAAATCAAGCAAATTTGAAAATATGCCCGTCCAGTGTGTATGTCGGGAACTGTTTTTAAAGGGGCGCTCCACCAGCTTAACTCTAAATGTTAGTTTACTCTTAAAGAAACTACAGAAAAACTTAGGACAGTCTGCTATCGTGGACATTTTGATTTGGTGAAACGACATGGCTTTTTTCTGAACACTAAACTCTCATGTCGGGTGAAATTAAAGGGATTCGGTGCATTCGAAATGCATTTAAATTGTGTTTTAAATGTATGAATGCATGGAAAGTTTCAAAATCTCCTTAATTGCTGGAGTACACCTTTAAATTGAGAGAGTCTTTTCCTCTATTTCTCTTTTGCACACTCGTGCATCCTGTCAACTCCACAGTTCCACAGTGTACATCGCGCTGCTCAGTGTCTCGGCAGATTATAATTCCTGCGACCAAAGACTGTATCGTCGTCTCGCGTTACATCAGCTCTGAAAACACTTACAAACGACCCCGTTGTCACGTGTCCTGATGTTGTTCAGTTTTTTGTCTTTGATGTTGTCTTAGATTGAGACCTTTTTTGTTTCATTGCAACTGTGATGAATCGATGCAGTACATAGATGTTACCTCGTTGCCCATTCCATGCCTTAACAGAGAAATATTAATATGTCTGTCAGTATCATGTCTGTATTGAATTTATTATCTCCAGTGAAAACCTCATACCTCCAAGATGTTCACTTTTCAGAAACTCCTAGATCTACTTGCCCACAATGCATTTGAGGGCATACTTGAGCCTTTATTATGTTTTGGCTCATTGCTGAGTCAGAGGGGGGGATTATAAATTTGCATAACTCTGGGCAAGTTGTGAAAAAAAATGGATTTCCAATATTCTTACAGATACAGTATAACTCTATTTGTTTAGTTGTTCATGAAAGGCTGGAATGGTACACCACATTCAGAGTTATTATATCTATATAGTTATAAAGCAGATATTGATATGTGCCATACTTAACACCAACGCACTGTGAGTGTTTTATTAGCTGCTTCTGTGTTTTAACTTTCTCTCGACTGTTTGGGAAAATACTGTAACCATTAGGTTACATACTGTACTGAATACAAGAGCGTTAACTTTTTTTTTTATCCAACAGCATATTTAAATTGTATTCTTATTAAAAAAGCTATTACTGTCCCAAGTTAAGACACAAAATATAAAAAGACAAAGTGGAGTAGTCAGTTTTCTCTCTTTCATGACTATTGTAGCCGATAGAGGGCACACATTGCAATGCATTATGGTCCCGTCCACTACACCCATGTCGTCTCAACATTACGTGCAAAACCTATCTATCTCAAAGACACAAAACACACACTAGGCTAGCGCATCAATGCCATCTTATTCAACGCGCACATTTCAAGGTTTCAAAGTCTTTAAAGAAAGAAGAAAGAAGGCATCAGTGTCTTCAGTTCGCTGTTGAATCAGAGTTCCCTTTAAAATGTAACGTGTGTCTCTGTCAATCAATGTCTTTGTGCAAAAAAATAAATATACACTTTATCAGAGTATTTCTGGAATATCTAAATAAATGGATATTGTTTACAATGGTTTTTCGGCCTTGATTTGAATTCCAACAGTGCGAGAGGTAAGAAGAGGTTATTGAAGAGAAATCGCTTTGGCAGATTTTGATCCCTGGGTAGGCAACTCAATGAATTCATAAGTCAGACATCCAAAGGGACGATTGGATTCATTTTGAAGTCCATTATTCACAAAATTATAATCGGGAGAAAGGCATGTATGTCATTGCCACACAGAACTGTACTGCTGTACAGCATTGTCATCAGGAGCATTTTGGCGTTAAGTGTCTTATAAACTCAATTTCATGCAAAGACGTCAAAGGCTCCAAGAGAAAAATAGATAAAGGTCCGTCAAAAAGTTTTGGGCTGTTAGAGGGCATGTCTTTTTGTCTTGGTTCAAGTCTTATGAGGGTTTTTGAAGTCCTGTATCCAATGCAAACACTCTCCGGTTCTAAGAGAGAACAGCCTAATGTCTGAATTGCAGTGTGTCTTTTCTTGGACACAGACAGAAAACGTGTGTAACCGGAAGAAAGAAAATTTCCTATTAGTGATTATCAAAATATGATTATCTTGCAGATTAAAAGTCCAGCCATTCTCAAGTATGTTTCAGGAAGTTTGGACAGTTAGTTTAAGTGACAAAAGCCCGCCCGCCCCTTTTCCCCCTATAATTGGAATCCTCCACTTCCTGTTTGCCAGTCGTCTCTTCCACGCGGAGCATGGATCAAGGAGCCGCCCGGAGTCGGCGCACACAAGAAACAAACATTTGGTGACTACATCTTAAAATTATCAACGCATGTGTTAGAACGTCTGTGTATTCAATCTGTCGGTGCTGCTTTTTCACTGCTCACGTGTGTCTCAAGGGGAAAAACCTGACTGATTTGTTTGCTGATTGTGCTTCAGCCTAAATGGCATCATAAGATAAACACACCTGTTATTAGTTCTTCAGTGATGGAGGAAGTCAAACACAAATAAACAGGAAGAAGTTTACCAAAATAAAAGAACCACTGAAACTTAAAAAAATAAGTTATTTGCTTTTAAATATACTTAAATCTTTAAAAGTATACAAATCAATGTGTTACCTGTCATTGGATCAGTGGACCTGAAATAACATGGAGACCAGATTTACACCTTTGATCTCACAATGTTATGACTTTATTCTCGCAAAATTACGTCTTCATTCTCATATTAGGACTTTTTTTCTTGCAATATTATAACTTTTTTCTTGTAATAGTACGACTTTATTCTCGTAATATTATGACTTTCTCATGAATTTGCGACTTTATTCTCAGTCTCCAATTTTTTCTCTCTCAATGAATGCGGCCCTACTTCTACGTCGTACTAACTTTGCTAATATTTAACATGATTTTATTTTGCAACACAACATATGACCTGAAAAGGCAGTAGCAGCTAGTTAACATATGAGCATTTCAGGAAGACACCTTGCTAAGTGGCAAATTTCTCGCTTGCATTTCCTTTGTTTGCCCGGGGTACAAACTTCCTGCCTTTGCTTAGGTCAAGTGGTGATTGGTGCCATAAGAAACACATAAGAGAGAAGGTAAACTCGTTCAAAAGAAGAAAAAATAATTTGTGTCACTGCGTGTTACTGATACGTAATTTATTTAGCTTTCATCACACATTTCCATTTGTCTACAACAATCAGGTTTCCTTCAATGTCAGTGCACTTCGTAGGTCAGCGAGACAACCAGTAGATTTCCAAACCAAGAAACGTCAAAAGCTGGAATAAAAAGTGCTCAGTCGTCTTCTGACATCCAAGCACTGAATCTTAAAACAGAAAAACTAAAAAAACAAACAACACACAAACGCACACACAAACGATACATCCGCCATTCGCATCGGTCAGGTTGATAACTGATGAAAACATCTGCTCCTGAGCTGGAAGACGCACACAAAGAGTTTGCATAAGGCACAGAAACTGGGGGGGGGGGGGGGGGGGGGGCTGGTGGAATGAGTACCTTATCAATGGCAGAGCAGATTTTCCTCTTTCTGTAGAGATTTGGAAACTCTTCTTTATCGATACTGGGATACTTTGAAAGTGTGAGGCTCAAATTTTAATGGGGGGGGGGGTTTATATATGTAACATTACAGTATAATAGATTTGCAATTACTTCCAAACAGTCAAACAAAAAACCCCATTAACAGACAAGAAATGTTAACAGCTCAATAAAAAAGGGCTCTAAAAATAAGAGCATTTAAAGCGAAAGATGGGGGATGAACACGCATTCAAAGAAGATATTTATTTGCATTACAAAACAAGCAGATTTGGTTAAAAGCTTTTACAACAGACAATTAGAAATTTAAGTTACGCAGACAGAGGAGTAGTTTAGAGTATCTGCAATGATCGTGAACAGAGACAATTTACTATCATGCACGTGGGAATTCTTTCGTCCGCCGCAAAAGCCATAAGACTAAAAAGGAGGGAGAAGACGAGAATGATCTTTAGACGCATTCGCCTGGGACTCTGTCCTTTAGATGATTTAAAAATGTGGTTATCTGTCAGCTAGTCTACGACATGCCATTCCAGCAGTGTGACTCGTTCCAAAATTTCGGTTTCAACAAAGAATAATTTAGACATATATTGCAAATGAAGTCGAATCGATACGTGCCATACATCGGAATGCACACATACACCATTCTGATATGAAACCAATTTCGTAGACTCAGGATCGGCCGAGGTGTCACCCGGTTAAAGGGGCGTTCCACCAATTTTTATACACAATCAGTCTATTCATGGAAGACACTTTACCTTCCTGTACAAGCAGTGTATAAACAATTACTGGTTCATAGGTACAGCTATGGTCAAGACCCATAGACTGTAAATAGAGATTGACAGTCTTTTAAGTGGCCCCAAAATCATATTCACCGCCCCCTGGTGGCAGGCTGCAGTGTAGCTCAAAACCCCGCCCCCTCCATGTTAGCCGATTGGACATGGACAGTCATTATGTTGTTAGTTATTTTATGACTTAAAAAAAACAGGGTGAAATGTCATGATTGACAGCTGGAACTGACTCACGGTCGGTCGAGCGCACGTATCATGATCACTACTGCGTAGACTTCAAAGGAGCAAAATGGCGGCAATTGTATCCAGGATAGTGCAGCCTCGTTTTTTGCACAGCGCGAGGAAGGCGAGACGGGCCGTCTGTCTTTATTTACAGCCTATATTACAAACATAAACTTTTTTTTACATTATTCCAACTATCTTGGATTCATTATCTGCCTATTAACCAGTCTTCCTTCATTGCGTTATATAACCATGTATTGCATGTTTATATACTGCTTATGAATGCAAAAGGGGACATTGAGTGGTACTGTAGCCAGATTTTTTCGCTTAGCATAAAGACTGTAAAAAGGAAAAGGGAGCAGCAAAGGGGTGAGCTACTCTTAGGGATCAGAATATTGTGGGCCGGTAAATATATGGACGTTGCTTCTATTTTAGTATTAATTGTTCTTGGATTTTAACATCGCTCACAGCAACTTTACATAGGAGCACAGTTTACAACAGTTTCATTGCACTAACCTTCCACACGATTTAGATTTAGTAAGGAACTCGTCAAAGCATCCCCGTTGTGTGATTCCATAACTTTTAAAAAAGAGAAGAAGAAAAGAACCATATCCAGGATGATCAGCAGAACTCAAACTTGCGAGTATCATTCATCAGACTACCTTAAGGCTGTGTAAATGAGAGTACCTTTAACAGTACAATGTTTTCATTGACATTGAATTGAAAAAAAATAAATCAAAAAGCAGTACAAAATCTTGTACTTAGAGGTTTTCGTGAAGATCGTGAGAGAGATTGGAGAACACCGTCAGTCATGCCGTCTCTCCGTCCTTCTCCCCGCGTCGCATTCGTCAGTGCAGGTCATGCTCTCATATTCATAACTGTCAACCACACGCGCGCGCACACACATTCCTGAATCTATAATATCAGCATCCAATACACAGGCTGGAGAAACTACGATTTGAGTGCAGAGTTTTTCCAAAGTGGTTTGTGATAAACCCAGCCTTCACCCTGTGGGGGGGGGGAGAAGAAAACTGTGGTCAATATATTCAGTTTTTTTCATATTTAATGTGGCGAGTTAGGAGTTAACAGTTTGATCCAACAAAAGTCTGCAAGGAAAATTCTTTGTTGTTATGTGGTGGTGACACAAATAGGAAATTCTCCATAGACCAGACCGTCTCATTTCGGTTATGCCTTCGTTGTCTACTCGGTCTATGAGGGCAACCTTTAGGATTCGGCCACTGAATTAGGACACAGCTAATGTGCTTCTTCATTAGAATCTCCTGCTGCAGCTCCCTGATAAGGATGCAACCCAATCTCACACTTTGTTGACATTTCCCCCCCCCATTGCCAAATCTTCACAGAAGCGGAATAAAATCAAGAAGCACAAAAAAAAATGTGGATACACTGTGCTCAGCTCGAATGAAAACCTGTATCGCCCCGTGGGGAATTTGCTTCACACCGAGAGCTAGCTCACCTCTCTGTCAAAGTATCTGGTCCTCCAAGCGGTTTCGGTCTCGGCGCGGTGACGCTCCTCCGTTCGCTGCCTCTCCTCCAGAATACGCTTGTGCTCCGTGGCTTTGTTGATGTCCTTCTGCCGCAAGGACTCGGTCACGTGCTGCCACAGACGCCTGAATTGCCCAAAACATATAAAAGAGGCACGCAGCTGTCAGGTTTATCTTTGTGTTGTGTGCATTTAACTAGACGAGAGAGAGATGAAACTGGATTTGTGCATGTTAAGTCCAAGTCTACTCCTTCTGACCTGGACTCAGTCGGTCCCTGCTTCTCGGTCGGCCGAACGAGTTTCCTGGTCACAGGCAGCTTGGTCACGTCCACCACCCTCGTCTCTCCGCTGGTGTAGCTGAACTCCAGAACACCGTTCCACTCGCCCTGCACGCGACACACCACCGCGTTGGTGGGGTTGTGCTTCACCTCCGCTGTGACCCTACATTTGCAACAGCGACTTTGAATGAATAAAAGCACACTAGCACGCATGTAATATTCACACCCAGTCTGGTTAAAATCCGTTCATGCTCTGTTGATTTACGATACCGCACTCTGTGACCAGAGGAGGTTACTCACTTGTGCAGTTTACCGCCATAAAAAGGTTTCGTCTGGAAAGTGATGATCGCCGAGTAGCCTGACTTGGCGCAGCCGATGTTGACTTTGCCGCCCAGTTCCACCCAGGGAACGGTGAGGATGGAGCGCGCATATGCACAGGGTAGCTGGAATGTGTACTCTTCATCGTGCTCCAGCAAATACAGACAACCTGGAAGAATTATTGAGGCAGAACTGTGAGGTGCAAGTCGTAAAAGAATTTCCCAGAAACACAAAATCAAATAACTAATTAAAACCAAAACTTACTGGAAAAATGAACACTTGAACACACTTCAGTGTGATAAGAATTACCTAAAATGACAGAAACCATCTTTGGGACAAATTAATTTAACGTGTACTTTGATTTTTAGTTTGGACCATGGCCCATCTCCTAAGGAGGAGGAGGCGGGGTTCGTGACCAATACTGCAGGGAGCCACCAAGGGGGCAATCAAGATGTTTGGGCACATAAAGGAGCTGTCATGTCGTCCATCTTAATTTACAGTCTATGGTTTGCAACCTGAAAATTATGAAAACTACAAAAAAAACCTAATGATTTAATTTTAAATACAAATTCTTCCCCTCATGGCAAATTAAAAACTGTTGACTTACCATCGCCTATCATGGATACTCCGATGGACATTCCCATGAACTTGCTCTTGGTCCACACGTGTGTGTTCACGCACATCTGTCTCTCCTGGCATTCAGCGTAGAAACCGGACACGGGGGGATGATGGGACACCTGCTCGGCCACAAAGCGCACTTGGTAGGGGTCTTCGGAGGCGGCTGGGTCTGCGTTCCCCTGTGAGGCCTCCTTTGAGGCCTCTGGTGTCCTGGGTACCTTCCAGGAGCAGTGGAAGGTCTCGCCGATGATGGGGTTGTAGGGCTTCTTGGCGATGGCGCCCTTGCGCCCTTCATGGAAGGAGGTGAGGTAGTACTCCACAAACCGGACCATGCGGTCTTCGGGGCTGCCGCCGTCTGCGATGGCCACAAACAGGTCAGGGTGTGACATGAAGTCTGCGTACATCTCCAGCAGCGAGCGCTTCTCCAGGATGAAGGTGGGGAGGACCACCTGGGTGGAAAGTCCAAATTAAAAAAGGTCTCAGAAGTTATCATCAGTTTCACAATTATTTAACTCTGCTCCTCCCTTTTTTCATCTTCTACTATGGGTCAATCAAGGAATTGGTGATGCGACATGCACCTGACGTGACCTTGGCATCACAGCGTCTACTAGATCCCCATCTGAGGTACGCCAGTGAATCCACCAAGATAACTGCGATAAACCAGATACCCAAGAGAAGGATATCCAAATACTGGAACACAGTGACACTGCAAGGTAGGATTTCTATCCACGACTCAACTCATGGTGTTTGTATCCATGTGTGTAGGCAGGTTTATGTCCAGACCCTGACAGTGATTCCTTGTCCAAGACAGTGGGTTCCATTCGTCCCATTTAACTTTTTAGGGCCGACTTTGGTCGAATTTCAATTTAGTAGCTGTAAACTGTCATAATGTCAAATGTCATTAACTATGACAAGCAATAACAATTTTGACACCAAGTTTAAGTGCACTAGTCCAGTTTCAGTATTGCTGATAATCAGTTGGTATGGTATTGATTCACTCAATCCAAAACAGCGAGTAAGGAGGAATCTTACTCGCTGGAAACCTTAGGAATCTGTGGCCATGTGTGTAAATCTGGTAAAATAATTTATAATGATTGTAAAAGCTCAGGGTGACATTTACAGAGTGAAAATTTAACTGTTGTCATGGTTTAATGAGCTTTCAAGAATTTGAAGCTCTAAATGATTCATTTATTTTAAAAAGTAGGAAAATCCCCTTTAATTATAATTATTACATTTCTTAATTTTTTTAAAGCAAAAGAAAACATTCCACATGCAGTTGTTGTGCCTGGACATTGGTTAAAGTACCATTTGTCTAAGCAATATAATTGATCAGTTATGGCTATCAAAATAATAAAATATTAATATTAAAAATGTTAATATTAAATAATAACTTAAATTAGTATCAAAGTTCCTCGGGGCACCACCCTTCAAAGGAATGGAAATTGTAGCCAATCAAATGATTCAGTCTCATTTACAATATGCTAACTATCAATTTGGAATTCTGATTGATAAATAAATTTATAATTACTACCAGAATCACCACCTTGGTAGTTAGCAGAGGTTGAAGGATTTAGAGTTCTACCGGTCAGAGGTTGGCAATACTCACACTTATGCAACATTAAATAGACCAGAATTTAATAACATTTATTTAAAAGACAAGTTGAAACAACAATATCTAATCTAACAAACGAAATATATATATAAGTCTGAGATTGTGTACGTGTGTGTGTGTGTGTGTGTATGCGTCTGTGTGAGTACACAGACTAGGTGGCCGTAAAGGTCAAAGGTCTAAGAAGCACTACACAGTTTAAATATAAGCTGATGAGCAGTAAATCATGTGGATGACTTCTGCTCCATACCTCAGGGTGATATAGTACAGCATTTTTGTCAACAGATGGGTGATTTTTTTTTTTCCCCCCACTGCGGGATTATGAATCCTCTAACTGTGTGGAGAGCCGCTGGTGAAGGGAAACTTGTTTTGCCGGGTGCGGTACATGGAACTTGACCTACCCGTGTGAGGTCCATGCCCAGCTTCAACTGGGACAGCAGGTGTAGGATGACACTGCGCTCCTCCTCCACAGCGGCCAGGTCCTCCTCCTTGTCTGTGAAGGAGTCCTCCAGCTCATCCTCCGCATCTATGTCTTCCTGTTCCTGAGAGAGGGGAAGTGGAATGGGAGTTATTTCAAAAACCTGCTTCACAGAGGTTGAAATTAAGTGATTGTTAATGTTGTGGGCGACAGCATATATACAGTATATGGTTGCATTGATGGAAAAAAATTGATGTCAAATCCGACATCCTGAAAACCAACAGGTCGGTGCAGCTTTCTCTGGTGTAGATTTAAGCTCCTTCCTGGGGGAGAGAAGGTGTCATTTGCTCGGTCTTACCCCAGAGAAGCTGCAAGACTCTGGGCTGCTGAGCTCCAGGCAGCTGCCCTCCAGTGGGCCCTCCCCTGTCGCGAAGCTGCCCAGGGAGCTGCTGCCGTTCTTCAGGATGTCAGGCAGCTTGGGCTCCAGCCACTCGATGGTGGGTCCTGTCATGGATGGGGAGTGCTCAGTGGCAGGTTCAGAGGCACTCATGATACTGCCCACCCCCCTCCACCCTCCCTCCCAAGGCCCTCCGACACACACTCGCACGCACCTGGTTCTACACTGGGCCCACCTTTCGCCACACAACACCTCACAACTGCCTGGCTGTTGAGTGGACGGTTGGCTTTTGCTCATGCAGCTGCCCACGACCGAAAAAGAGAGTAACCTGACCCAACCACTGAGCAGAGTATCGGGATACTTTGGCCCCACATTCGCGTCCTCCGATTGGCTAGGGCCTCTTGGTATGGCCTAGGCATTTTTTTTGTTCATGCGTCTTTAGCGGTGGGTAGATCTCATTCAAATTCACCTTGTGAGTCGTCGGACAACTTCGTCCGATTGGATGCTCGAGGTGAGGCTGGCCCTAATGAAATATACATCGGGTAATGAGATCTGCTGTGACGAAGTGGGACATTACCCAAATGGTTTCCCCCCATTTTCAGGGTCAAGACTTTTTCTAATGTGACAAGTCAAAATGTCTGCCGTGAATAAAAGAAAAAAGCCTATTTGAGCTACAACCTGTCCTCAGAATGTTGCTGGTGTATATTT
Organism: Scophthalmus maximus; assembly: GCF_022379125.1. NCBI lineage: Eukaryota > Metazoa > Chordata > Actinopteri > Pleuronectiformes > Scophthalmidae > Scophthalmus > Scophthalmus maximus. The sequence continues at coordinate 23,129,357 of NC_061515.1, read as the reverse complement.
CAACCGTCTGCGATCTAATTACCTTTGAGACAGGTGGTAAGAAAGGTACAGGTCCTAATCAATAATGCAAAATAATTCCACTGTGCAGCAAACTGTTGGTCCAGATTGGGTGCAACTGTCGTGAGGACTGTGCGCGGCAGGAGCAGCTCACTCACATGACGAAGATGCTTAATCTGCAACGTTTAACAGCAGAAATACTCCAGAAAAGTATGTGGTGAGGCATACATTCACTGTGTTGTCAGGATCAGCGGCAAACGCACCATACCCAATCGGACAATGTGCACGGAGACTGACCTCCCAGGGAGCCTCGCAGCCTGGCCACCTGCTGCAGGTGCAGGATGTGCAGGCACTCGTTCAGGCAGTTCATGGTGGCCATGGAAGTGGCCTTGAGCATCAGCAGGTCCTGGTCTAGAGAAGAGAGGCCGGGGGCGGCGGGCAAGCCCTCGATACTCTGGATCAGGTCCCGGTGCTGGCCCTGGGCCTGGGTCATCATCTGGAGGGAGGAAAAGTGTGTCAAGGTTGCCTGTTCTCTTTGGACAGAAATTAACTTTATGTTTTAGATGTTTTCACTTGGCTTCCATTTATTTATATGCACATTTTGTAAGTAAGTAAATAATAACATAAATATTAAAAAAACATGGCCCCATGGCCTTCTACTTTTTCCAACTTACAGAAAACTCCACCATCTGAGGAACTGTACAAGCAATATAACTTTACGATATCGTATATATTCATCATTCTGAAATGATGAACTGATGGCTGAGATATAGGAATTTTTATTTATGGCAAAAATTGAAAACCAAATCCCTTGAAATGATTTCCACATCCCAACAGAGGTTCTTCAGAACAAAATCCATGGAGAATTTTAATATATGTGTATCGATTGAGTCACCTCTGTCTGACAGAGAGATTCTGGATTGAAACACAAATCCTGGCACATTGCACCTTCGTGTACCATGCTCTTCTGCACACTATTGGTAGATAGACATACAATTGTACTATTTATGTACATTATTTATATTTTTATTTTTGTGATTTCTTAGATTTCCTATATTTTCTACATTTTGTAAGGTGTGCTGTGTGACTGATACTTGCTGCTGTAACACCGGAATTTCCCAGTTTGAGATCGACAAAGTTCATCTATCTATATATCTTTCTTTCTATCCATCTATCTGAGACTGCTGTAGTCTGCTGTTGTTGAGACAACAGCACCCTCTTATGGACAATCTGCATCCCCCTGAATGGGTCAGAGTGAAGAGGAGAATTCATGACTAAACAAATCTAAATCAACCAAAGCCCTAATATAAACAAAGACCCTAAATATTTTACCCTTACAACCAAATGTCTTGTAGGAGCATAGTGTGGCTTGTTTCTAAAAAGCCCCTTTACGGAAATCAAAATTTAATTGTGGCTACGTCACACTGTACTTAAGTTTAAACATTAATGAAACACACTACGTTGAGTGGTGTGCCAGCCTTATTTTTTTCTCTCCCCGTCATTTTATCTTTCTATTGTGGAATCCATTACGATATGTACATATATGTCGGGCACTACTGTGTTAGCGGTGTCTGTCCCCAGCTTGCAAGTACCTCTCTGGCGTCCATGAGGTGGTCCGGCAGCAGGGACCTCTTGCTGGAGTAGAGTGACGAGCCCTTGTGGGCCTGCGACCAGCCGAATAAGGAGTTGGGGTTTTGGCTGGGTCGGCGAACAGACATCGGCGAGCTGCCGCTGCCCTGGGACGCCATGGAGTAGCTCCGGGACTTGGGTGGGGGATTACTCTACAACGAGGAATGACAAAAGTGATTATTGCGAGACCATGTTTATGGTTTAGATCTGTTCTCTTATGCGACCCGTTCTAACTATAAAAGTCAAAAAGATGTGGAGACAAATGCACCCCGCCCCAAAAAAATACAATAATGTAACTGCCGATTATTTCCTGCAACTGCTAGACATAACCCCTCGGGGAGTTCTCATGTATCTCCCCACCATTAGGAAGTAGTGGACAGTGCAGTAGTGTGAAGATCAATATCCAGATCAATACTGGTGATTATTGTGCTCACATGAAGAGTAAAAACCTGATACTTTTGCATCTGTTGTTGTTGATACTGGTGTTGCAAAAACCCCAACATTTTGTGCAGATTAATTTGCACTGCTGCTGGTTTAGTTTCGACCGCGCCTTTGGCAAAGCGAGGAAGGAAAGCAGGAAACTGAAAACTGTCCGGCTCGCATTCCGCTTCTGCACGAGAGTCACAAGTTTCTATTTGGGATCCTCACACATTCCGTTTCAAGACACAGTATTGAAAACAAACACCAAAAAAGGCAAAGCAGCAAATCCGTGTAGCTCCATCATGTGCGTGCGTGCGTGCGGTCGTACCTTCCCCATGGCCTCTGTGTGGTGCTGCGTGCAGATCTGCAGTCTGCTCACCCAGTGCTGCCGCTCTTTGGCATCAGTGGCTGGGGAAAAAAGACACATGAAGGCATAACCTTGCTTCATTTAGAGTCAGTGTCAGTTCCCATATGTGCGTCTGGCTCACCGGCACTAGATTAATGGGGAAAGCATCCAGATCAATAACTGTATGAACCTGGTGGACGGTGCGGAGAGTTAAAAGTGTGGCCGGAAACGAAAGCTCGAAGGCCGAGCTTACGCGAGACATTTCGGTACCCACCCCGCAGCTTGTACTGCTCCCCGCTGATCGCGTTGACGGTGAAGGTGTGCGAGTCCTCGTCGCTGGGGGAGATGACGGCCCCGGCCAGGGGCAGCATGCCGCGGGGCTTCAGGGTCCGTGACTGCTCGTTGACGAAGTACTCCAGCAAGCCCGCCTCGTTGTTCAACACGAAGAACCTGGAGACAAACGGCCACCGTGACGACGTGCGTCCGCGTGGTTTCGTCTGGATTACAGTGATGAACTTGGGCTGGTGGATCCTGATTGGACAATTCCCCTTTCTCACCCCTACGCACATGTTAGGGTTGATGCAGCTTCACAAGTAAACACTCACCTGTACTGCCACCCCGTCACCAGGTTCGTGTATTTCATCAAGTAGCCATCGATGTTCTCCATGTGGTCGCTGCCGAGAGACGAAGAGCACTCGTGAGCACACACCCACGGACACAGATTTGCTCGAAGGGCAATGTGATTTAATAAGAGAGCAAAATTAATCCCAGAGCAGAGATCAAATTAGCCAGTCACTGGACACCACGGGTATATAAACACACACACACACACACACACACACACACACACACACACACAGACAGATAGATAGATAGATGCTGCTCGTATCTCACTGTGTGGATGCACACGAAACGCAAACTAGCTTAAATGCTAGAGTCCCAGCAGCCACCCACCTGTACTGCCAGCTTTTGGCACTTGCTCTCCCCGAGCTGGGGGTCCGGATCTGGGGTAAGACGTCCAGCTTCCCGGCATCGCCCTCCGTGTTCCTCACGGCCGCGGTCTCCGCTTGCATGGTCGCTGGCGACGAACAAGCCACTGTTTTCCTTTTCTTTCCTTTTTTAAAGAGAAACGCTAACTCGGGCTCGCCAGCGTTCGGCTAACGTAGCTAAGCTAAGTCAGCACAGATCCGGGGGTGTTTCGGTTCTCCTCTGCGAATCCGAGCGGTATCGTCCATTCATCGCTTATCGACACGCACCACACGCCCGCGACACGCCGGACTGTTGACTGTCTTAAGTGGACATTGGCTGATAAAACATGGTCCACTCTGCCAAGAACAGGGACTAGCTAGTTAGCATGTGCCTGCTAGCTCGCCTTCTATTTACTGCTTGTGGCAGAATGGAGTCACGTGACCTGCTCACGAGCGCAGACTTCCGTGCTCGATTGTTCACATAAAATAAAATATTTATGTTTATTGTGTTACTCTTTTTATATGAACAATCAAGGACACACAACTATACTTTGTATTTAATTTGTCACATATTTTGAGAACAGGGTACTTGAATTTTCGATGTTATCACCCTGATCACATTCTACAAAAAAGGCATTGTTTTGTAAAATTAAAAATTAAAAATTAAATTAAATCAAAAATTAAAATAAAATTCCTGCCAGGCACTTTTATTAAGCAAGAACAAGACACTGCACATTGAAAAAAGTTGGTGTCCTATCATTGATTTTTATTTTTCAAAATCATTTTATTTTCTCTCTTGTAGGCAACAGGAAATATGTGAGCAAATGTAAAAGGAAAAAAAAACGAATAAGCAAACACAGATAATGAAAACAATCGTGTTTTAAATGTACACTGCTCTTTGACTCACCTTTTTGTTTATGTTGACAGGGGATGGTAAAAATGCAAATATTTTGTATTTAATAAAACATACGTTATGTTTTATTTAGTAAGATATTGGTAACATATACATAAATAAATTAGATAAATGAACAAATACACATTTTAAAAAGCACATGTAATATTTTTGCACATGTTTTTTTTAATACACTGACTTCAAACATATACGTCACGTTGTGATCGCTTCAATGTGTGCATTGCATAGATTTACTAATTAAAACCGGTGCATTGTTCTGAAAAATCTCTTGACCGGAAGTGCCATTAACCCACGCGGCTTGACGTCGGTTGGTCCGGATGAAAACAGTGGCACCGGGGGAAGGTTCCTAAATTTTCCAGTCAATGTTTAATAATAAATGACTGCTAAAACATTAATGCACTAAACATTAGGGCTTCCCTTCCTTCCTTGCACACTAACTGCATCCATTCAATCTTATGAACCAGTGAATTATAGGCATTACAATGCGTGTTTTAATTGGAAATGAAGTACATCGCATGTGATCCTCTTTTTTTTTATTTGATATCGACTTTTGGGAAAACCCAATAAAAAAAAACAATAATACGAATAATAGCATGCGTGCATCCGTGGCGAGGAGAGGGGAGGAGTGATCCAAGCAGCAGTTTACAGGGCGTATGAGGAAGTTCTTGTGTGAAGCAAGAGGATCTAAAGCGTAATAACCGAGCTGCGGTGCTAAGTCCTTCGGAAAAAAATGCCTGGAAAGAAAGTCTGCATCGTTGGATCTGGAAACTGGTAACTTTTTTTAATGTGTATTTTGGATCGATCTTTCATTGGGGGGGGGGGGGGGGGGGGGACTATTATGTGATCATGATTATGCAATCAACGCCTGAACTCAACGTGGAATTTGTTCCTCTGCAGATTGCAAACATGTTGCGTATGTGTTGCCAAAGTCTTCAAGTCATTTCTCAGCGCCGTCCATTTGGGCAGCGGCCTACACTTTATGAGGAATTATAAATACTGTGGTGCCTGTACCTTTGAACAAGTTATGGCAATGGGTTCCCTCCTTCGTTTCCGACTGTTACATGCTGAATGTGTCTCCATAGGGAGGCTGTGGACTGCACACCGATTACTCCTGCACAGCAACATCCAGTCCCAGTTTTGTTGAACTTGATGCAAAAGCCATAGCCTCTATATAAAATAAAATGCTATGTCTCCACAGTGTCTTGAGAGGTCTCCCTCCTTGTGAGTGCTGATTGCCTGACCACCCCCCCTTCTCTCCATGCAGGGGCTCCTCCATCGCCAAAATCATCGGGCACAATGTCAAGGCGTCCAACCGCTTCGACCCCATGGTCAACATGTGGGTGTACGAAGAGATGATCGATGGGCGGAAGCTCACAGAGATCATCAACACGGAGCACGAAAATGTCAAATACCTGCCCGGTCACAAGCTGCCGAGGAATGTGGTAAGTGCTCCAGTTTGGATGCACAGCCCCATCCTGTGTGTTTCTGACCAGGAGTGGCCTTGCAATCTGGAGAGTGTGCTTTGATTGAGCGGTGACACGACGAGTACGCCTGATAAGATGACTCGACTTCGACCCGAGTGCCTTGTGTGTCATCTACTTTGTCTGCCTTCGCTGCACACTATAAGGGTTTGGTGTGTCTTTCATGAATTGTTCGCTCGCCTTGACTACACAAAGTGCTAAAAAACATTTCAATTATGATGTTATCATGACATATGATGATGAATGAACGGTTAATCTAAATGGACTGTATTTATATAGCGCCTTTTATAGTCTAATCGGCCGTTACAAAGCGCTTCACAGTACCAAGTCCATCCATCCATTATCTGTACCGCAAGAGTACAAGTTACATTCACCCATCCTTTACACATTCATACAGAGTTGCTATTTACTGTGCTCTTCCTGTCACATTCATACACTGCCAGCACAGCTGCAGAGGGTTAAGTGTCCTACTGGGCATCGGACCACCAACCTTCCCGGTTTCTCCTGATCCACAGCCTCCCCTAAACTAAATTAGCCCCAGGACGTGTCTCCAAAAAGTTAACGCATTGCTACTACTGCATGTATGGCGGCTGTGGCTCAGGAGGTAGAGAGGTCGTTCAGAAACTGTCAGGGCGGTGGTGGTTTGATCCCTGCTTCCCCCAGTCAGCATGCCATAGTGTCCTTGGGAAAGTGTCAGCTGTCTTTGTGGACATGTCCTGCTCTGATGCCTCACCAGGTTGCCGTCCCAGACATCACGGAGGCCGTGAAAGGAGCGAAGATCCTCGTCTTTGTCATCCCGCACCAGTTCATCGCCAAACTCTGTGATCAGATGAAGCCTCACATCACGGAGGGCACCATCGGGATATCGCTCATCAAAGTAAGAAACATTAATAACGAAAAGGGTCATTGTCAAACTGTTCCCCATTGTTCTTCCTGTCACATTTCCTGTCGGGGCAAAAAAAAGGGGAAACCGTCACCTGACCTTACTTCCATGTTTCTCTGTGGCCGCAACGTCACGTGACTTTGCAGTTGAGCAAGACAGAGAAAATCTTCGCTCAGACACGGTCAGGTTGTTAGGTTATTGTATCGTACAGAAACTCAGTCACTCCCTCTCTCTCATTGGTTATTGTCATCCAGGGTGTGGATGAAGGACCACAGGGACTGAAGCTCATCTCGGACATCATCCGAGAAAAACTAGAGATCGAGGTCAGCGTCCTGATGGGGGCCAACATCGCCAGTGAGGTGGCAGACGAGAAGTTCTGTGAAACCACCATTGGTTAGACAGAGTTGTTTTTTTTCATGATTGTCATAAGTTTTTCAAATTTGTGGCCGAGGAATCACAAGGAAACCCAGTGTTACTTCCTTGTTGCATCAGTGTTCAGTGACATGATGACCGGTGTCTTTATCATTTTTAATAAAATGCTTTTCGCTATAGGGGCCAAAAATGAGGCAAACGGCCGTATCTTCAAAGAACTGTTACAGACTCCCAACTTCCGCATCACAGTTGTGGCCGAGAGTGACACAGTGGAGCTGTGTGGAGCCTTAAAGGTAAAGGAACGCCACACATTCTGAACACTTAGGTGATTTTTTTCCCGCATTGAAACTGAGATGTTGTCAAAGATAATATATATATGTATGCCCTTTCCAGAATATCGTGGCAGTAGGCGCTGGATTCTGCGACGGCCTCGGTTTCGGCGACAACACCAAAGCGGCGGTGATCCGGCTGGGTCTGATGGAAATGGTCGCCTTCGCCAAATTGTTCTGCAAAGACCAAGTGAGCTCCTCCACCTTCCTGGAAAGCTGTGGCGTGGCCGACCTCATCACCACCTGCTATGGAGGACGCAACCGTAAAGTTGCCGAGGCCTTTGTCAAGACGTCCAAGGTGAGTCGGACTGGAAGATTCATGTGGGTTTTTTTTCCAATTTTAGGAGCAAAACATCCGCTGGGTTACACTAAACGATTGGTTTGTGTCCCAAAAACTTGGGGTACCCCCTTAAGCGACGATACATAATAAAAGAAAGATTCATGGAATATGTCACTAAACAACATTAAACTTGTCTCTATGTTTGGTTCTCCAGTCCATCGTCGAGCTGGAGGCAGAAATGCTCAACGGCCAGAAGCTTCAGGGTCCACAGACGTCAGCGGAGGTCTACAGGATCCTACAGAAGAAGGACATTGTCAATGAGTGAGTCCACTGCCAAACACAAAACAAGAAAAACTGCTCTTCAGAATTACATCCATCAACCAAAATCAAGACCCAGACTAATTTTACATTTTTACTGCAAATCAAAACAACTGCGCAGCCAAAATATCTTACCTCAATATAATGCAGTACGGTGCAAAAACAGAGATTAACACATTCATAACAGTGTCAACAAAAAACTGAACAAGTAGATTTGATGGCAGAAGAGTTATTTTGGTCTTCATTAGATTATCAAAGTGGATACGGACCGCATAGATAGGCCTTAGTAGTAACTTGAAGAGTGCAAGGCTAACGCTCGGTTTGCCACGATAAAGAAAGTGGAACAAAAATCCTGGATCGGCTCCAAAGTGTAACAGATTCTTCCTTTAGCGTAGCTAGACACCCTCTGCCACATTTCGTTGAACTCAGTTGAGAACTTTTTTTCCCGTGATCATGCCGGCTAACAAATGGACAAATAAACGCGGATGACACATAACATAAAATATAACACAATTATAGCCCGATCGATGTGGGCTACTCAAGGTTAATGCGAGAACGCAGTCTGAATATGGCTCCTTTTCCTACAGGTTTCCTCTGTTTGTTGCAGTCTACCAGATCTGCTTTGAGGGCAAAGAGGTGAAAGAGTTCATCACCTGTCTGCAGAATCACCCGGAGCACATGTGATGTGACCCGTCCGCAGACATGTTCGCCGCTGCTCCCTCAGTGACAGTTCACTATCACTAGGGGGTGAGAGAGATTCATGAGATAGAAACGCACAATACATCAAAGCCAAATGTTGTAATGTAACAAATGACACTATTTACTTCATATTATTCTTGATTGGTAACATTTCGTAGTGCAACCTTTATTTCATTAGTTTCAAAAGCAATTTATTTAATTGATTTTACATTTATATTGTGAAAGGCTCTGTCATATTCTTTTAACTCTTGTGGGGGAATAAAGAAAATATCAATCAAATAAAAATCAGTAAGATGTAAAAGATTTTCAACATTGGAATGTATAAATCCTTTCTAAGGCTGATCACTCCACTTGTGTTGCCGTGATAGCCATAAAATACCCTTTTTGTCTGACTTGCATTTCATTAAATGACTGGGTTAACAATTTAATTTAAAAATGTAATATTAAGGATATTCATTTTTTATCTTTGTGTGGAGTTGTTTTCTCAATAAACGCACTTAATGACAAATTGATAACTGTTTGTTTTATGTCTGAATCAATCAAAAGTTAGTCCAGGGAGGTGACTGGATGACACTGTGGCATCCGCCACACATTTTGTCACCAGGGGGCGCACCACTCAAATCAAAGTGTTTTTTGTTAGTGATGAATGAAAATGAAAAGATCCCTGTGATCAGTGGAAAACACAGGACTGATGTGTGATCTTCACCCCAGTTATGTCCTTTCATCATTCCCTGTGATTGAGTTGTGTGTTAGATCTCGAAGTCGGCGTGTGACGGGCTCAAACTGATTCCCACGAGGGCCGCTGTAACCCGGTATGAGAAAAAGCGGATTAATGAACAAAAAGCGTCCTTGTCCCTTCCATGTCGGCCACGTTACAAGTCGGCCCAGAGAAAACTTTGATGGTCTCCCAGTGTCTCTATCTGTCTCCCATCGCTGGGTCTCCCTGTGCAGCATGTCCATTATTACAATGTCTATCTGGACATTGAAATTTGAAGTACATTATACGTAGATATGGGAACAAAAGTCAATGCAAACCTTGACATGTCGAAATTATGAGACAATGAAACTGAACCATCAGTCCATTGGGTTTTAGCCACATGCCAACCTCACCATGCTGGCATGCCGATGTTTAGCAGGTAGGGCCCACCGATTTCCAGCTCTGCCGCCGTCTGAGTTTTGCACGTTGCCATGCCAACATTTGTCAATTGACATTTAGTTTTGCAAGTAGTTTCGTCATGAAGCAATGTATTGGACATACTGCAGCAGACATGAATCTCTGCACCAATGTTCACAGCAGCCTGCAGTTGTCTGATTTGGACTTTTTGCAGCACTGTCTTTGTGGGTAAAATTGTAAAGAAGAGTTTTATGTCATTGTGCTATTTCAGTTCTTATCTATCTATCTATCTATTTATCTATCTATCTATCTATCTATCTATCTCACACACCTGGGAATCTCATCTCAACCTTTTTGTGCTAATTCGGTCAAGACCCCTGGAACTGGGTCAATGTGAACCAAATGACAGTTCATTTATCTGCCTCCTCTTTTTTCGAGTCTGTCGTTCTCCATTCATCCACCTCTCCATCGGTGTGGGTATCTTTCATCCGAGGGTATCTTTCCAAGCGATCCCCCTCCTCAGTCCCCCGGCAGCCCTGCATGTCCATGGCTGCCCAGATCCAAGGACATGAAAGGGTTCACTGGAAAGCTCAGGATTGGTGATGGAAGAGGCAGCAGTTTTTTTTTAGGGGAGGGGGCACAGAGAGGCCAAGAGGAGCTTCCACCTTTCCCATGGGAGAGTTGGTTCTTGCAGGCTGGTGTCCTCTGCTCTTCTCATCTCCCAACTGCGACTGTCATCGGGTTTTTTTGGAGCGAGCGCTGAGAGCCTTGTGGTGGTTTGACACAAGCCGAGATCCTCCGTTTCAAAGAGAAGGTTGAAAGAGGAGCTTAATCACCACGGTAACTTGTCTGTTGGAACCCCTCAACGCCACTTACACACACACACACACACACACACACACACACACACACACACACACACACACACACACACACACACACACACACACACTGTCCCCCAGTAAGAGGCCCTTTGGACAGCTGAAAATAATAGCATAACAGCATGGATTGTGGTCCGTGTTGTTTTGGATTTAAATGAACCTCTCTGCTTGAATACCGTTAACTTCAACTTCCTCCTTAAAGTTGCACTGGAGGGGATTTCTCATCCATTCTCAAAGAAATATTTCACAAGTTTCGGGTACACTTTCATTTGCTTTTTTTTCCAGAGGGTGACATGACAAGATCGATATCAATCTATCTCTTATAGAGACTTATAGTGAGTGGGAGCTTGCCTGGCTCTGTTGAAAGTAAAAAAGAAAGAATTGCAACTTTCTAGTTGACTAATCAACACGTTTTATCTTTTTTGTTTAGCTTGTGAGGAAAGAGAAAATGTCAAAACAATAATTTGTGGTTTTAGGAGGAGCGGTGTGTTGGATTTAAATTACAAAGGCGACTACTTTCCACACAGAGAAAATCGTCCCTGTGAAAGCTGTTGACAGGAAAAGTCTTCCACAGTAGAAGGAATGCTGTAATTTTTCAATTTTGTACGCATCACAAACAAAGTCTCATTCAACTCCACTGTAATGAGGTGGGCGCAGATCTCTTAGAGCTGCTCTGATCCATCTTCTTATGATTACGTGTTATGTGAAAGGACACACACACATCACACTCTCATTTTTTTTCCAACCACAATTTCAGCACACTGTAAAAACAAAAACTTGACTTTGGTTGCCTGAATATGATTTTTTTTTTCGATGAAATGAACAAACAAAAAAATAATGATACTCAATGGCATGTCAACTTATTCATTTATTGTGTTAAGCTGGCCTCAATACATGATTTCATTTTGGACCAGAGTGAACCCCGGTTGACGTCAGGTTAAGTTTAAAACAGGGTCTACAGAGCAGTGGTGCAGGGGCTTTTGCAAAGAGCGGGGTCTACAGAGTAATTTTGCAGGGATTTTTGTAAAAATATGCCTCAAGTTGGCTTTAAAATTTAAAAAAAATCTGATGATGTAAGTTCCGTTGGAGTTAATCTAAACCATTTCATTTTTGCAGTGCAAAAAAGGTGGTGGAGACTAAAACAGAGCTAATAGTGGACAAACGCACAACTCTAAAAGAACACTGGTGTTGATCTGTGTTTGCTGGATTAATAAAATGCCAACTGTTTCCTGACAAGTTTGCCATATCATATGTTTCTGCTGCACCCAAGTGCCTTAAATTAGTCATACCAAATTTAGTCATAGGCTTTGATATCACAACTCTTAATAAAAAAAGGAAAGCGTTTTTAGAATTTAGTTGAATCGACCCTTTATGTTTCTTTTCATATAAACAGTTGGATTCTGCCGTGTGCCTTTGTGAATGACATTTTTCCTCAGAGGTGTCTGAAAAGACCAAAATCTGGCTGTAAAAAAATGCGTTCTGCTAATGACAAGGCGGCTAAACTGTAATAACGTGGCGTCAGTCTCCAGTACAGCCCCGGTTGTCTTCTAGATGACGTCTACCCAAGAAGCACATTAAGAAACCGTTCAGTAGATTTCACATTCAGTGAAATTGTTGTGATTTATGAGGTGTAATGAGACTGGGCTGTTATCCTCACTCGGCTTATCACACCTGACTAGCCCTCGGATGAATGACTGAGTTATGCATTTCAAACTTCTCCCCAGAGAACTCCAGGGCTTTCTTTTTTCTTTTTTTTCTTTTTTTTTTAATATATGGGCCACCCCAGGCCAGACAACATGGTCACACCTTTACATTTATAGCACCCAGAGAAGCTTTGGGCCAGTGTGAAACCTCACACGTAGACTAATAGATAACTCATAATATTACCTGCAGGCAAACAAGGTTTGGCAGTTTGGTGTCTATTTAATCTTCTATATCTTTATGTGTGGATACTCCTACATTTTTTTGAATGTGTGTGTGTGTGTGTGTGTGTGTGTGTGTGTGTTCCGCGCCAAAGGGTGAGAGTCTATCCTCCATCCTCCAGCTAATTACAGGCCCCTGATCTCGTCAGCTGTCACTGCCACACTCTTTTTTACATGTCAATGACAGCCAAATGGGACCTCATATCCTCCCTCCAGCCCCGTACAACGGTCTCATTGAAAACGTAAAAAAAACCCAAAAGAGATCAAGCAAAAGGAAGCCACTCCCCGTCCCAGCTGGCGTTGGCTCAATGGCAGAGGGCTTCGGTGGAGTCTCGTCTCGTGCTCCTCCACCGCCTGGACCTATGCACGGTCACCTCCTCATCCTCAACCTCGGCCTAATCTTTCCACGTTCATGAGGGCTCTGCCGCTTTCCTTCCTTTAGTGTTCGCCAGTGCTCTGATGCGGGGGGGGGGCTGATGGTGAAAGGCAATGGTGGTCGTGGTTGCTCTGGTTTGTCTGTCGCTTTTGCAGTTCGGGGCGGGGGTGGACTTGGCAGGAAGCCTGGCCGTGGCAATGTGCATAACAAACACAGGGGTGAAAACACAAGGCCCATTTATTTGACTCTCCCGTCCTCTTACCTCAGGGAGAGTGGTTAAAAACAATGCACGAGATAGCCATAAGATACGGTGCGTCCCATCACTGCCTCCGGACGGCCATCGATTCTGGACGGGGCCAGGGGATGGGCCTAGACGGGACAAATGGAGCGCAGTCCAAGTCAGGAAATCAATGAGCGTAATTCAATTTAATGATGTCAATTTGCACAAAAAGAAAAAAGACTTGGCAGGATTCCCAGACTGGTTTGCTGTTTTGTAACAGAGAAGAAAAAAACACTTTGATTAAATATAAATTACTCTCTGCCTCAATGTGAGTGTACACGACAGCATCAGGAGGGTCACTGCAATTTATTTCTACTATATACAGTATGCCTGATGAGAGAAAGAGCTGACAACGTCAAAGCTGGATAATGCCTCTTGTCTTTTTTTTTTTTTTTTAATTCTGCATTACATCTCGCCTCATCTAAATCCCCTTGAGCTTGAGCTCCCGAGTAACCCACATCAGTGAAAAGTCGACAGCTCTGCCTGATTTGTGGAAGATGAAGAATTTACCGTATGTACTGCGCCGGTGTCTCTCGAGTCTGCGCTTACATGCACATAAAGATGCTTTCTGGGGCCCCCGGGTTTCCCAGTGCAGCTGCGAATAACATCGATGTGGCATTCCAACATGTCAGTGTAGCGTGGGCCATGCACGAAGCCTCTTCCAGCTTCTCAGAGCGAATGTTCGTGGGCAGAAAAAATATGATTTCACAACTGTGTTCGGATTCAACATATTTTCCAGTGTTCGGGCATGTCAATTAACCCTGGGCCACATAATCTCTAGTCCAAACCACTTCATGCACGAACACAATCTCTGCAGGATTTATAGGGATTGTTCCTGTCGAAAGCAAAAAGCAGTTGTTTTCTTTATGCATCTCTATCTTTGCTCAGTCTTGAGAGTGTTACAGCACATCTAGGGGTCGTCTGGTGTTTCCATAAAGCAGGTACACCAAAGGAGCCGTTAGCATTACAGCAAGCAGCCGAGTTGTCTGCTTTTATGGCTGCTCTGGTCTCGGCCACAATTGCAGCGAGCGACCCAATGGGAGTCATTGTGGCTGAATGATAAAGCAGCCTCACGAGACGGGGTGATGCTGTTGAAAGGGTGTTTATGCATTTGTGCATCTGTTTATGTGTTCTTCCCCCGCTCGCGTGTATTTCGGTGAGCACACATTGCCACATTTGACTCGTTCACCTCTGCAACTTCAATCCACGTCCATATGACGGAGACATTCATCTCTTTTACCGTCGGCTCTGTGGCTGAAACATGTTTGAGCTGTTTTATACGTCAAATTAAATGTATTTAAGTCAAGTCATCCATTTTTACTTTCTCTAACACAACAATATCAGGCATTAGCCGTGGCGAAGGTATCGGCGCCCTTACAGTTCTCCTATATCATCTGTCGTGGTCTATTTTTATTTTTTATTTTTCATTCTCTTAACATAATAAATTTTAAAAAATGTGACCCTGAAAGTCAAATTATATATGTTTCTCTCTCCTCTGTTTGACATTTTTCATTCATTAAGCATAAGTACAATGTTTGATGGTTTCTATTGCTTAGTTAGTAGCCAGTAGCTAGTACACTACTTTTCACCATGCATTGTGGGATACAAAGAGTCAAATTTATGGCAAACTCACCAACCCATTTCAAAGAGACTGGAACCTCCGTACTTTCAAACGCTCCGACTCATCTGCCGGCGTCCTCTCTGATGGCTTCCCTCTGTCTGCTGCTCCACACCAATCGTTTCCTCCGTTTTCTCCTGCGGGGCTCTGACCTGTGACATGAACGAGTGGGACCTCCTGCCTGGAATGGCGCAGGATGTGCTCCAGGTCAAGACGTGCGTTCCACAATCATTTAGCCATTTACCTCCCTGCTGGACTCTCGGGGGCACAAACAACTCCTTCACATTGATGTATGAGCGAGGTCTCGACCAAAGACGGGGCTCCCCGAGCCGGTTTTCTTTTGCGCTTAAGGTCCCGGGAGTTAACATTTGTGCAAGTATACCAGATTTTTGCCCCAAAACTTGCTCTAACAGTTTGCTGATTTGTGCCAAAAAGTACATGACAATAGAAAGAGGGAAACAATGAGCTTAGAAGAGAAGAGTTAGTGTTTTTCTTTCTGTACTTCAAAAAAGAACATCTAAAGAGTGAATGAAGAAGGAAGATATCGAAGACAGAATCTGATATGTAGGAGAGGATTTACCCTCCCTGCCAGAGAGAGGCGCTGCTCCTGTTCTGTCTATATTTCCAGGTGGTGATTGGAGGATGGAGATTGGCCATGAGTTAATCAGGCTGGATTTAAAAAGGAGGCCTGCTGATGGTGGCGCCCACTTTGCTCTTCCCGACTTCCAGACCGAACATCCTGTGCCGTGTTTATTTAGACTTTATATTATAGAGTGACAGAATCGTTGTTAGATTGATAGGTATTGTGTTTAGATAACCTTTTGGATGGCGCAGTCCTGGTATCGTATAGGGATGAGTGGCCATTTTGTTCTGAGAAACGTTTTCTCCTGTTTTAAGGTTAGGGATGTTGGTAAGAATCCTGTATTTTCTTTTGTGATCTTTTTGTTTGATGAGTAATTTAATATCATTAAAAAGACTTTCTGTCTGTTGTTTTTGGCTGTGCTCACCCTTAAGTCAACATGGAAAAAGGAGAGCAAACTTTTATGTTGCGCTCAGGTTACCCCTAGGCTGGTCGCAACAGCATACACAGTGGTAACTGCACCTGGTTCATCCATTCATATCTATGATCAATCAATAAAAATGTCTAGGTATAGCGACATAGAAGACATTTACAGTGTCACCAACAATAAAAGCTATAACTGTTTGTTGTTCATTCATTTCTTTTGCAGATATAACGTCGTCATAATTTTTTTTTACCGTGTGCAAACCGAAAGAAATCTGCATGACAATCCGGGCATTATCAAGATGTTTACCTGGCAGAAGGAATCCTTTAATTTGGGACGTTGCCTTTTTTTCTATTGGATTAAAAGAATGCATCACAAGCTTCAAATTAGGCAATCAAAGATTTCCATTATCAAACGCTAACTGACAATGACACGGTCAATCTGCACACATTATTACCCTTCTCCTTCATATAACGTCAGAAGCCAATCATCTGCTTTTAAAAATAGTCAATTAGCTCCTGACATTTAGGTGTAGCTGAATGTCTGTCGGCGATAAAAGAACAGCCTGTGATCATGTCGTCTTTATTCAAAACTGTTTGGAAATTGTTTTAAATGATTCTATAGTTTGCGATTTATGAAACCATTTTTTTTTGTTCATCTCTCCACAGCCCAAAGTCTTGCAGTGTCGTCAGCCCACTCTGTCTCTCTGGGCGAACAATGTAGTGATCTTATTGGGGAAGAATGCGACAAACAGAATGGAATTACGGCGAGCGATTATCGCATTTGAGGCCACAAAGAATGTAGCAGAGACGGGCTGAAGTGGAGCATTTGTTCACAGCGGTTATGGAAGACCAACAGTGGGTGGCCAAGGCTTTGGCTGAAGGGTTCTGTCATCCAGCGCTGCAAGCCACGAAACTTGTAATTATAATTTTATTTAAAACGAGTGCACAATTGATTTAGATGCCATCCGTGAAAGGAACACGTTTAAAAAAAAAACTAAAAAAAAACTAAATATATGACATCGGGGCAAAGGTCGACTTTTCATCTTGCGGGCCGCAGGGATGGGTGGCAACAAGGAATGTAGCTGCGCTAAAGAGTGCCCTGCAGAGGGGCCAATGAAAAGCAGACCGCCGGTGGCTCCCGGGCCGGCATGAAGAAGTCTACTTGGCAGTAAAGCTGAGAGTCATGTGCCTCCATTTAAATGAGAAGAGAGAGAGAGAAGGGGAGGGAGAGAAATACAGGCTGAGCTAAGAGGCCGGGGACTCAGCCAAGCCAAGACACTTGCGGAATGCAGCAGCAGCAGCAGCAGCAGCTCTCTTTGCAGTAATACCATTACAGTTGCTGCTGTCTGAGTCAGGCAAACAGCTCTTCTGGGCCAGTCAGCAAGTCTCAGAGCGAAGTGCAGCCTGATGACAGGTAACACCATGACAGAAAACAAAAAGACAGAAAAAAAAAAGCCCCAAAGTGAAATAACATAAATCAAATCCAGAACTTGGTCTGTCGCCTGGCTAAGAGATTCCAAGAATAGCTGTGTCTCATGTTTGTTGTGTTTTCGACGGCCGCCCCAAAAGAAAAAAAAGAAAAAGAAGAAGAAAGCATTCATCCGCGCGTCTGCGCGTCTGCCGAGCAGGTATCACGAATGCAAATGAGCGTTGCCTCGTCTTGTTGTGTGAGAGTTGCGAGGCATGTGTTGGGACTCCTCCTGGCCCGGCAGTTAGTTAATAAACACCGGCCTGTCAGCAGCTGCTGGTGATGTAATGTGGAACTTCTCCTCACTCCCCTTATCCTCCCGCCCCACCCTGCCTCCCTCCACCTCCCTACCCCTCTCTATTTACAAGTCTTCACTGGGTGTTTTGCTGCAGACTTCCATGCACAGGCAGCACATAGTGTGTTTAAGAGTGTGTCTGTGTGTGTGTGAGTGGGTGTGTGTGGCAACAGGGGAATTTAAAAGACTATGTTTTCAGCTGCCATCAAAGGAAATTCCACATCATCACATTGTCCTCTGAACGAAAACACCTCCGAGAGACACGGAGCTTCAGAGCTGGCTGCAGACCTGTTGACCGGAGGGGATCTGGCCGGGGCAGAGTAAGTGTGGGTTCCTGCTTGTTTGTCCTCTGACACTATTATAGGGAAGCCGAACCGTTTCACCTCACAGTCTGCGAGGAGAACTGAGCAATAGTGTTTGCACAGCCTGACGGGATAGGTGGGCAATTATTGTCAATTGCCCACGGCAGAATAAAAAAGATATTCAGCACCCTTGTAGAGTTTGAATGAAGTCCAAGAGAGGTGTTTGTCTAACTTTAGTTCTTGACTCCTTTTAAAGTTTAAGCAAGGTGTGTTTAATGTTGATACAGCAGTTACACGGAAGCAATTTGCATGTGCTTTACATACTGCAAATACAGTGCAAAATCTACAAAAGGAAGTATATAAGTAAAAAAGCATGTTCAAATTCTAAATTACACTGAAAATATGTTTTTTTTTTAAAGAATTTGTTTTGTTCGCTAGCTATTCAAACTACCCCTTCACAGCTGACAGGTGTAGCCACTTGGCTTAGTTGCAGTAAGGCCAGTTTCAGAATAAAAATAAATAAAGGCTTTCTGAAAGTACAAATTTAATAAAAGTAACTGAATCATCGCTGGCCAGCTTTCTGAATTGTTGAAGGGCCATACAACATATTTGTTAAAAAATAACAATAATTATACCAAGAAACTTTTAAATGAGCTAAATTGCTTAAAAAAATTATTGAAGGATTTTTGAAGATAATGTGAAGCATGGTTTGGTTGAAATGCTAAAGTCAAAATAAAGAATAAATATAATAAATATGTTTTATTTGTTTAGGTAAAGTTAAGTGTTAGCATAAAACTCTCAACTGGTGGGTCGCAAGCCAAAAGTGTGTGGCAGGGGCCATGAAAAAACCCCAAAAAAAACCAACAACTATATATATAGACAACAAAAAATTGTAACATTAAAGAAAAAACATTTTTAATGCGGCGCTTTTATTTTGAAGGACACATGTTTCCCAGCAAGTGCGCATGCGTCAGAGTAACACGCTCTGAAGCATTTATAAACATGGCTAAACCAAACACCCAATACATTAAATATGTTTTTTGTGGTGAGTAAAAATTTTCCAGAAATTTGGGTCACGACCTTATGTCCAAGGCAAAAGGTTGTTCTTGAGGCTGGACCAGTTGAGAAACACTATTGTAAAACAAACCAGCGTATCAGGAAAACCTCTTAAAAAAACACAAACGTTGACTTTTTCCACATTTATGGCCAGACATGTCACATTATGGCAAAAATGTTAGTCATTGTTTTTTTTATCAAGGAACTGAGTCAAATATTGCCCAAATAACTTTTCTGTGGGAGAGAGCACACAGGAAAACATTTGCATAGATAAACACACATAAACACACACTGTTGTTTCTCAGGCTGTCAGTAACCCGCTGATGAAATACAGTGTGTGTGTGTGTGTGTGTGTGTGTGTGTGTATTCAGTTTTTTAGTGAGCTGCCCATCGCACAATGCTCACATACCAAAGTGAAAGGGGGGTGGGGGGGCACAGTTGCGTATTTTGATAACGGCTGGAAAATTCCTCTGCCCTCTCTTGCTGCATCACCCCTCGGCCTTTGGAGTATATTTTTCTGTCTTTTTTTTTTCTTCTTTCTTCTACCTGAAAGGCTATCATGAGAGAGTTCAGGCGAGAGTCACACTGTCCGCAGGGTTGCAGTGAAGGGTCCCACGACAGGAAGCTCAGTTGATTTCCCCCCCCCTTTTTTTCCAGGATGCATATTAAAGCATCCCACGCATCTGGTGGGATAAGTGCAAGGGACCCCCCCCCCCCCCCTTAAACAGGATGACGACATTTTATTCATTGTTTTTCCTTCACCCCCCCCCCCCCCCCCCAACAAGACCTCCAACCCGTCCCTTTTTTTAACCCCCCCCACATTTAACCAGATCAACAGTCGCCCATACAAGTTCTAGCGGAATCTTTATCATTGAAAGTGTCTCAGAATCACATTTTCCTGTTAGCAGATTGTTTCATATTTATCAGTTTATTCCCATGCTTGGTTAGTTCGAGTCATTTAGGTGTTTCGTAACTTCTGACAACCAGCATATTCATATTCAATCTCAGCAGGGCCCTTCAGTGCTGATTCAATGGGGCATCAATCACTCTGTATTGAACAAATAGGCCATAGGTCCAATATTGATAATATACTCTTCAAAGTGATAGCGAGATTCATCAGAGAAAGAAATTTGTCGAGAACACTTGCAGTGGCAGAACTGGAGCATCAGGCGATGAGAGCGAATATGTGCAGAACTAGGTGTCTCCTCGGTGCACCGCATGATTTACAGATGCCTCACGCTCCTCCAGCATGTGTCACTGCTATGTGACTGCGGGAAAAAACAGAATGAGGCGACTCCGTTTGTACGTTTTCAAGAAATCTGTCTTTACGCGCTTTCAGTCACGTTGTCCCTGCCTTTTAGCGTTTCGACAGGAGGCACGGAAGTCTTGTTTCGTTAAATGGCCGGGCGGTTGCGTTGGTTTCAGCTTGTCAAATGTGCGGATTTGCTGCTTTTCACTCCTTCTCAACAGATGTACTCTTTCTCAATGTGTTTACACATGTTGTATGGGCCATACATTGCCGATTGTCCCGTTATAGAGACAAAGCCTCTGTTTGTACGAGTGCACACAAATTGTGGCTATTCCCGAGCAGGATTGTTCATAATCAAGCCTCTGTTATTATAACGCAAGTCCCCCTAACAAGAGAGAGAGAGACGCACAAGCTCACGCCGCGTGATGTCAGAACAGATACAGATGTGCACGTGTTCTGACACAACAAGAATCCACTCACAGTTGCACAGAGGAGCGTTGCGTTGAAATGGGAACCTGCTTCCCTCGCAGCGTTGGCATTAATTCTTTTCAAGGAACTGTTATATTGACCTATTAGCCTTGACGGTAGGCCTTTCATTTTCACATCCACGTGTGACGCATACTTAAATGTTAAACTTGTTATGATTACCAGCACGGTATAAACACTGATACACCGTGGCAGCAGCCGTGATCACACACTGTAAAAATTCAGAGAGAAGACATAACATTCTGCCCTAATAACTGGTTTGCCGGCACATTGTTCGAGACGCGGGTAATTCCATGTTAGGCCGCGCCGGGCTACGGTTGGCGGTGCCGAGAGTATACCGGCAAACACGCAGGGGGACAGGATCAGACAGGCTGGCCAGCAGAGGGACTCGGAACATCCGATCGGCACGGACCATCTGTGCCTGCTGGAATACAGATGGACCTCTCCCTCTGCACATTAAACCCCACATCAGACACTTGCATGCTTCAATTTTCTCCTCAATGAATGGAAAGCAATAGCAACCCCCCCCCCCCCACCGATACCCCTCCCACTTCTCTCAGTGTAGCAGGGCGAATTAAAAAGCGAGACTCAAACGTATAATCTTCCCGGTCATTCATTCTTCTCCCCGGACATGGTGTGTGTGTGTGTGTGTGTGTGTGTGTGTGTGTGTGTTGCCTCTGCTCTGACCCCGTTTCAGTCTCCCCTTCATTCAAGGCAGGCGGACTGAAATGAATTGGTTCCTGGGGCAAAGGGGGTGCACCAATCAATGTCCAACCCCCCCACCACCATCCGTTTTCAGGCACTGGCACTTCCTGGCATCGCTCTTTTTAGGGCCGCAGGTTATCGATCACAGAGGGTCCTAGTTATACTTTTTAGCCAGCTTTCGTTTTTCGAGACCTCCGTGTGTTCAAAGCACTCGTAATAGATGTAACTGCTGATTGGATCCCCGTGCAAAATGCACGTGTGGAAACTTTGGCTCTCCGTCGACCTCGTTCTTTAACTCCACATGGCACATTTGCTCCAGCGATTATTGTGCAGTTTAATGTACAACCCATGACTAAGTCAATTCACAAAGAAGGTTGTTCAAATGTACGGATCGGAGGAAGTTTCTTTTTATTGCAAATTCCACTCCACTGAGAGGTATTCTTTTAAAGGGTAAAAGGGGCCGAAGTTCAAGCCACTCGATCTCGCTGTTTGAACTCACCAATGAGAGAGATTTCTTACTCGTGGCAGCTCTTTGCACAGTGTGAAATGAGAATATGCAGCGGGAGAATGCCTGACTGTGTTGGGTACAAAGGGCAGTACTGTCACATGTGGCAGAGCGTGGTCTCTGCAAGTGACACTTGGAGGTCAAAAGCCAGAGGATGGAGCAACAGTGTGTCTTTAGCGGGACCTGCCAGCGCTACCTACTGTCTGTGCGGGATTATTTTCCCGGCGCAAGGTTGCCGGCAAAATGCCCGCGATTGCAAAAAAAGAAAAGAAAAGTGAACAGCTGCTCAATTCTTCTCAATCTTACAAAGGCACAGTATCAAATCGGAGCCATGACGATCCATATTCATGGGCAATCTGGGCTTATTATCGCTATTTATAGACGAGGCCTCGCGGTCTGTTTTCAGTGCAGCGATCTCTCAATGGGTTTAAGTGTTATCATTAAGCTGTTATCCGCTCACATTATCCCTGTTGTACTTTGTAGCTGTCTGGGGCTCTGTGACCTCAGCTGGGTCCTCCCTTGTTCCTGGAGCAGATGTTAAAAAAGAGAGTACACCTCCCCCTCCTCCAACCCCCTGCATTTGGTCTGTATATACACACACACACAGACAGACACACACACACACACTCCTGCCACACCTCCTCCCGTCACCCCGGCATCTAATTAGGCCTACAGCACAAAGACTCCCAGATGTCAGCATCCTCCTGGCCTCCTTTGATTATATCCTTTCCACCCCACTGGCTGGCTCGCCGACAGGCTGGATGGCCGGCTGGGGGCCGTGCGCACCGCAGGCGTCGACGCGTGTCACCCTGCGCAGGTCAACACCGGACCGGTTTAACATATCAGTAATTGCTTTTGGTGTAAATCACCGGCAAACAGGAGGCAGGGAGAACAGTCCCGGACGGGCTGCAGTTGCAAAACAGGCCCTGGGAGCGTCATAAATATTGTCAGAGGCGCATTAGATTTTTGTAACGTGACGTATAACTGAATGTAAATAGACACGTGTTTTGAGGAATGTGGCAGCCAAAACCATGGCGAGTGCAACCGGGACACATGAAAGATGTGCGGGCAAGTTGGTCAGCCGGGGAAAACTGGTCACGGAGCCGCTTTTTACAGACGTCAGCTTTCCACAGCCAATCACACTTCCACGCTCGCATGCTTCACAGGCTCTGCACCAGTGGAAACTTTCTGGATGACATGTTGGCTAACCAAGTAATGAATGTCTCAACAATGCTTGGAAAGCTGTGGTGTTATAGCCTCAAACAATAGGCGAATGTGCATCTACAGTTCTTAGGAAAGATATGGCAATAAGTTGTTGATTGATTGAAGGTTTTAAAGTTTAATGGATACGATGTAAAATCTAACTACTGCACCTACATCACTGTAGTGGTTTTTAACTCTCAGAGGTAGGAGTTTTTCTCGCCTGCCTTTATCTGAACACGCCGCCGATATCTGGCTTTTAATGTGTTTGCTTAATCTTTATCACTTCCGATCCATCCACTACCTCGCCCCCCTCGCACTTTCTACACCCTACGGGAAAGTGGTGTCACCGTTTTCTGCACCGAGTCATGGGCAACCAGGCACAGTGCAATAATCCATTTTAATCATTTACTCTTAATTTCCTATAACTCCCCCCCCACCCCCGCCGTCCATGTACGAAGGGAGGCCATGGGCTTTGCTTCCTCCTCTAATCTCCAGCGGGAAAGGCACCAAACTGAAATGAAATCTAAACACACACCAGACTATTTCATCTGATGCAACACTCTTGCACAATTAGTCATTACAGAGAGCGAGAGAGGAAGAGAGACAGAAACTGGGGTCTGATGTTTCTGTGTCATTAAAGACATTTCAGGCTTTCACATCCTCTTCACTGATTAGACAACTTCCCCCTGCGCTCGATTGCCCCCGGGGTATTCAGAAAAATGGGGCAGGGGGGGAGACGGTGTTGTGTGTAGAAATGCAACATCGTGGCCTGGATGAGAAGTTCATGGCGGCTGCCGCATGCGATCTGATGCTCGCGGCTCCGCGTCAGTAAGTTTGGACTTCGCAGATTGGCAGTAGATGGAACACGTCACGTCGGCGTGTGGGGAAGGTTTGACACGTTGCTGATGCTGTAAGACAAGGGTGTAAGAGACATATAGCCCGAAGCAGACACAGAAGGCACTCTGGGGACGCGGGTTCGGGAAGTGTCTTTGCATAAGTGTGTTTTTGAGGCAAGTAAAAAAAACAAAAAAAAAAAATCAGGATACATACAGTTCCGTCTCATTCTGAAACCGGTGGCAGACCAAGTGGAAGGTGTCATCAGATGATTTTACAAGGTTTGCTTTAATTGGCCTTGAAGTATAACATTACAAAAAGAAGATATTTTTAAAATTAAAAAGAAAAGTTTTTTGTAAATATTCACTATCCTTTTGGCTGTAAGGCCACTCATGCTGCAAGGTAAACTAGAATGTGAGTCAGTAGAGCACATACCTCCGCCAAGACCCCGCAGTCCCCTTATGAAACTCGCATTCAATTCCCCTAGATCTGGATCTGGATTCGCACCACATTGCGCAGCCTCATAGATGTGAGTCCCTTAAATATGGCAGATTTTTTTTTTTATTGTCATCAAGATCCATGTAGTATTCCCTGTTGAAGAAAGTGGCCAAAAATGTAATGGGTTCTTTCTCGGCTCATGTCCCATCCTTCCTACTTGTCATGATTCCGCCCCTGTGAACTCTCTGTAGTCGTTAGTTACTGTTTTATTTTGACGCTTCCTTTTCCCCTGTGTCGTGTCGGCTACTTTACTTTTTTCTTGTGTTCCCTGCCCCTGGTGATTCTCTGCACTTGTCCCTAAATGTGTTTCACCTATGTCCAATCATCCCTGCTTCCCTTGCGTATAAAGTCTCTCTTTCGTCGGTTGTCCTGTCCTGTCTCCTGTGCTGTGTCTGCTCTCTGTTTCAACTCTTGTTCCCTGGTTTTTGGTTCCGTGTTTTTCTCGTGCCGATTTCTCATTTAAGATTAAGATTTTTTCCTTTATGGAAGTTATTTTTGTTTGCCTATTTATTTTTAATTTTAATACACTGCTTGGTTCCTGCACCTGCCTTTGGGTACTGCTTTTACAAAAAACCTCATGTTACCAAGTTTTGTGGAAATCGGTTCCCTACTACTTGTGGAGTCCTGTTGACAAAATAACTAACCAACTAAATAACCAATAAACAAAGGGACGGAGGTGAAAACATAACCTACTTGGCAGAGACAATTAGCCACATGCTTAATCTGCGTTGTTAAAAAACAAGTTAAGCTCCTTTTATCTGTAATGAAATAACTTTAAATTTGTCCCATTAGTTAAATTAATAATCTCTCACATAGATTTTTAAAACCACTAGTTTCAACCTAGTTAAATTTACCTGATTTATACGACGCACAACCTCTTTTTTTAGTTCCATGAGATTTAAAAAGTTGCGTTGCACGGACAAGGTCGCTGACCCCCGAGGCATCCATCCGCTGACCTTTGACCCCCGTCTTCACCAAATGAGGAAGTGCTGTGCTCACTCTGTGCACCAGCACAGTGAGTGTAGAGCCGCAGGCACTTTGTAAAGGAGTAGTATGCGTGAAGTGAAGTGTTTATCTTCTGCTGTGGCCTCAGTCGGGCCAGGTCGGACTGGTTCCCAGCGCTGTTTGGAGAGGCCTAGAAAAACAAAAGGGCTGAAGCCCTGGGTTCGGGGTTGGGTCGGAGGGTGGGGTGCCCGGGTGATGGCGGGAGCGAGCGGGAACATCTAGCTGGCGCTTTGTGATCCCAGAATCACGTCAGGCCTGGAGAGAGGTCCGTACTTCCACTGTCTCTCCAGCTTTTTACTTTTTCTTGAGAGAGAGAAAGGCACTGCAGTAGAAAGTCTGCTGCACTCGACTTGGACTCTGATCTCGTTTAAAAGGTGAACGCTCTTCTCGCTGTGGAAACGTGACCTGTCGGACATGAGTGTTTTTTTCCCCCCTTGTTGACATTCTCCCCCTCCTTTTGCCCTGCACTCCTCCCCCTTCCCCCCTCCCGCCTCCAGGGCTTCGCAGGTGTGTGGATCGCTGCAGCGCAGAGGGACCATGAACAGACACCTGGAGAGCAGCGAGCAGTTCAAGAGATTGTCTCTTGACAGCGGCCTGCCGGTAAGTCGATCCCCAGCACTACGGTAGCGCTTGTATGTTAGATCATGGTCATTTTGGGCAGGAAGTACACATGGTTGAATGGCCTTCTTTTGGGCTTGAGCTTAGAAATGAATGGAAACTGTTTAAAATATTTGTTTTAGCTTCAAATGCCCAAGGTCATGAGAGAATTTCGCATGATACAGTTCTGCTCAATCAACTTTCAAACAAGATTTCCCCCTGCACATGATGTTTTTATCTTTAATGTTTTAATAATGGTCCTCCTGTCTTCGGGACCATGCTTTCATTTTTTTGTGGTTTGCTTGGACTGCATCTCCCAGAGTTCTTTCTTGGCGATGCAGCATATTTCAGTTTAGCCTGTACCAATGTAACAGTTTTAAAAAGTGCCTCACACCACGGTCTGGACCAAAAATGAATCTGACCGAAAGACATGATCTCAGTCGGGATGAAGTAAAAATCACCTTTTTTGGATAATTTGGACTTTCTTACCTTGGTTGAGACAGCAGAAGAAAGAGAAGCAGAAGAAAAGCAAAAATGAGGCATGGTACCGCATGGGGGGAGGAGGAGACAAAATATTTAATTGTAATTTTTGCAGGATAGCTTGCAGTCTTCGCCTCAGATAATAATGTTTGAACGACAAGGCCGTTCATTTAGTGCCTTTGAACTAGTATCGATAACTGCGCCCGAAGTTGGTCACACCGGTAATAGTATCATAATTATATTACGGTGGCAAAGAAATTATCTGGTTTATTTATTTTCTCAATTTTTGACAACACGCCGACGTTATCAGACGCACGCCTGTCTTCAAACCAATCAATGTCAAGTATGGGTAGATGAAGCCCACATAGGTAATGATGACAGGACGTATGTTTGAAACCAAGAGGAAATCGGATCAAATGTATACAATGTACCAAATACGTGGTGGACCACGGTTTGGACTTTGAGCCCTAAGATTTAGACATCAAGACTCCAAATTAAAGTGCACACATATGCCGACACATCCAAAGGTCCAAAGTGAGAGATGAGAGGATGGGGAGAACTGCCCACAGTGGCCGCTGGTGATTGACAGGCTTATCTCCGTGCCACGCCGCGCTTGCGAATCACAGGAGTGGAAACTTGTTTTTGGCTCAGGGTTAACCGAAGGTGAATCTGCTCGCGAGTTGCCTCTTTGAAATGTCAAGTGCAGTCGCACGCTTTGCGGTGTTGTGTCTGCACGGGAGTAAAGAAGCTTAGTTCACGGTCATTGTACAGCAAATGGTGAATCGAGGCGCTAATAATAGCATTTTCATTTAAGACATTTGTTGCAGATGAAACGGCATTTGTTTTTATTTTAAGGGAAAAACTACAGCCTGAAACGATATGAAAAAGAAAAGCTGGATATTTTGATGATTTAGAGTCTATAAAAATAGTTTTTTCCTGTAGAATATAAATTGAGTAACTTTTGGAACTCACGTTTAAGCATTATAACCATCTGACACCAAACTACATAACATTTGCTAACTTCAGGAAACAGCGATCCCCATTATTTCCCCCACCGATCGGGTTGTCGACACCGTATCTGCTCACTGGATCTCAGCAGGGCACCCTGGGAAATGTAGGAAAAAGACACAACAGGAAATGAAATCGTAAAGGCCCCTCAGAACATCAACATTAAATCTGGATGTTGATTTGAAAAAAAAAGTCTGCCAATCATCTTGTGCTTTAACGCCGACATGAAAGGGAATATAGAAGGAGCGCACTCCGAGTGACACACTTGAATTCTCTCGGCGAGGCGAGACGCCGCCCCCCCAGTTATAATTTTTTCACAGCGGTTTATCTTTGTGAATGTGTAACTACAGTTCCACGGTGGACAACTGGTCTGTGAATTGTGTTTTTTTTCTCTCTTCTGATGTGAGTCATAAAGGCTTTTTTCCCGAACATAATCAGTCCTCAGTTGATATGAGATATGCTGTGGCTTTAATTGCTCTAATTGGAAACACGGCGACCTGATTTACTGTTCAACTCAAAGTAGGTCATATTTGTGATATGCGTTTGTGATTCAACATGCTCACATTTGTCCACTCAACTATCCATGCATGCAGTTTTTTTTTTTTTTCGCTCTTTCCTCTCTTATGCACTTTTCCCATTTTCTTTCTTCCCCTCCATCTCTCCTCTCCTCTTCGCTCTTCACAGTTAATTCTGTTTCATCATCTTTTCCTTCTTCCTTTCCACTCCCGTAATGATTTGTTCTCGCCGGGGGCTGCAGGAGCATAAGGGTGCTGGGTTGTTTTAATAGTGGGACATGAGGACACCCAGAGCGTTTTTGGTAAAGGTCCAGCATAGATCTGGTGGCGCTGCGCAGATTTGATTCCGTGGCCATGGAAAGTGCTCATTGGTTTTGGTTTGTGTCACAAATTTTGAAGTTGAAGATTTGAATTTGTTATAGTTATTCAAGTTCAATTAATGTAACCGGTCTGTTCTGGTTGCCAGGAAGTACAAACAGATTTCCATGGTGTGAGGAAGAAAATGGGCCGAGACCGAACCCATCAAATTTTATATCTTTCTTCAACATTACGAATTGCACGTGCGGCTTTTGATACTTTACCGTTTTGCCGGGGAATGATGCATGGAACTTGATGACCAGGCATGCCGAAGCATCGGGGGAAGCGGGTATCGAACCACCGACCTTACGCTTATTGGAAGACCCCCTCTATTTCCCTAGCCACAGTCACCTATTTGTTGTTAACAGTATCATTTGAAAGTAGTGACTTGATATCTGTGGTTAAATCTTTCTTCCTAAGCTGCAAGTGCCTCGATTGTGAGGCCACTGAGTCTAAGTTTCTCAACCAATCTGGGACTTCACTCCTCCTGACGCTGACTGGGGGGACGCGATGTCGATGGCCCTGCCGGCCCTGGCACAGATAAAGCGTCTGTCCTGTAAACACTCCTTTTCCTGGGAGGATATGAGCCTCTGATACATTTATTTTTTCAGGCATCTGTGAAAACACGAGGCCGGTTCACTGACATTCCGTCAGACGACAGGCATGACCTGCAATCCCGCTCCGGCCAGTTGTCTGAATTTACACAAAGCGGAGACATGCATTTTATATTACACGGTGACGACATACGACCCGGACAGATATCCCCTCTATGACCCAGTACTTGGGTCATAGAGTATTAGGTTGTCACCCTTTTTTGCGCACGATTACAAAAACAATTGTCGACCTTGTTTTGTTGTTTTCTCACATTTCAGGCATTCCATGCGTATTAAGACTATGGGGAGGCCCCTGTCATATGATATTTTCTGTTCACACTATCACGCAGAACTCGAGACAAAACGCCATATGTCAGCTGAGGAACAGGTGAAATATTTGTAGTCTGCTCTTCTTTGGATGGATTACGCCCAGCTTCATACAAAGCTCCTATCAATCGTCCATGGGTAATTTGGTGAACACACAGCTTGAATGTCAGTATGACCCGTCGCCTCACACATGTATAATTCATTGAGCCAGCATATGTTTCCTGCATATATGCAGGCGAGGTTTAAGGGTATTTTATTGGAGCTACTCAAAGCAACAGGCCTCATTCAAATAAGTAATTGGCTTTATGCCTTTGTGTGTACGTGTGTTTGAGCGCATGTGTGGCCTTGAGCAAAGGATACGGACCCTCACTCAGCGCTATCAGCATTTGATTGATGCATGTCATCACGGCACTCCTCTCCTGTGACAGGGAATAGGTCGGCTTGGAACATCATCTAATCGGGATCAGGTTATGCACAGCTTATGGCCCAGGGTACAGCGGCAGAAGCGGCAGTGCATGTGAGTAACTGGGGCAGCGTTTGCATTACATAACTGCTGTGTTGCTGGGCTGATTCCGTGCCTCTATTTATTTTTATCATTTGATGCCCGCCCGCGGATCAGACTCTCTTCGTCATGTAGGGACGTGCACGGTGAGCCCGATGGCCGTGGACGGGCTCGTGAGCCGCTGCGAGCTGATGCCAGCCAGCTTTAACTAGGTCACCGCAGAAGCTCTGTCAGGGGTCTCTATCCTGTACAGCCGAGGCTATCACGGCGGTAAACACACACACACACATACAGTAATCTGCTTGAACGTGACCTGCTGATTCGTGGGCCAAGACATTCAAGACATGTGGACAGTTTCCTCTGTGGTGCAAATGAATCATCGATGATTCAATAATACGTGCAGTTGCATAAGAATAGATCACAAATGGCGGAAAAAATTTGATGTGTTTCATATCATCCATTTATTTCATCATCCATTTGTTCAGGGCTCATTGGCAGCTCCAGGGGAGTTTAGATGTGTTCCTAAAGTATGGTCAGGAGCTATGTTGGGTGCCTCTGGTTTGTGTAGGTAAAAGTCAAAGATGTAAAATTATGAATTTTTTTTTATGTTGGGTGACCTGACAGCTGAAACACTTCACGGCTTGAAAGAAGAGAAAACTCTCCTGGCTGAATGGACAGTGGTGTCCAATGCTTGTGTACATTCAACTATAATGTAAGAATTTAACTACAACTCCCAAGAGTTTAAACCCCCCCCCCCCCCTAAAAACAGTCATAAGACAAAAACGTATTTACGCCACAAATAGTGATAATGACCTTTTGAGAAAACCAATAATAAAAGGTGATATGATCCATAAATTCACTTTGGCCTCCTGGGCCAGTTTTGGATGAACAACTTTGTCTGTTTTTTTTGGTTTGCATTTTGATTTTTGTTGAACTTAAGTTTTTAAAGCTATTTGCCCTGCCAAACTGAATTCCAATGATGTTATAGGCTATTTATTGAATCCATATTCAGAGTGGGGTAACATGCCTCCAAGGGTTTGAATGTCTGTCAAGCAACATAAACTTCTTTCAGCCATAATATCTTGGTGATATATTAATAGTTGCCATTTCACTGCCAGCACTTATTTTGTATGTTAGGAAGGAATGGGAACTTTAGCGCACTTTAATTTGAAATGAGGCAGAGGTCGAGTTTATAATTGATGTCCTCACTGTTGTTGAGAATTTCCATGAGCTTCCATCCATGTCTTTGGTGAAAGCCGCTCCATCACAGAAGTGATGATGGTGGTCGAGCAGTGAACACGAACACTGTAGGAATCTGCAGAGAGCTCGGAGCTGTGCCCATTTTTACACCTTTGTGCACCTGGCCTCGCTGTCAAACTGTGGTTTTTGCAAAGCTTTGGCCCAGCACAGAATTCCCTTATCCAACCTGAGATGAAAGGCCCTTCCAGCCAATCTAAAGCTGTGCGCAATGGCCCTAAGGCACTTCTGCATTGGCTCCAAAATTCAAGCTTGTTGATGTCTGGTTGTAATGGATATGATGATGATGAGCATCCTGTCACATGCCGAATCATTGCCAAACATGCACTTCTTCGTCATTGTCTTCTTAGTTTTGGTTAATAGCATTGGCTTCTAATGCCGAGGTCCTGTGGTAGTGCTTTCCTGTTTATCTCCAAAGTATTTGGGTTTAACCAAATCCCCTCTGTCTTTTGTCGAGCCTCCTCCTCTCATAAAGTCTTTTTTACGTGCTGATTCGCTGCCACGCTGCTATATCAGGCTGCAACTTGTTTCTCTGGCCCGTCCGCCACTGGCAAAAGTGAGACAATAAACTTGTCCCAGAAACAAGCCCCCGAGACGGACAAATGAGTTTGGTTTATGCTAAATTTAAGTGCAAATGAGTTAGACGGTTAAGCCCGCGTTGGAGTCCGTTTGGCAAGATTCTGTTTCCTCTGTCCCTCTCCACCCACAGCCCGTTAAAGAGTGGAGTCGTTAAACCAAGCAGGGGAGCAAGCCCTGTGGTGCTGGGTGGGAAGAAATGCTCGGTCTAATCTGATTGGCTCCCATGTCGTCGGCGCAGGCAAATGGAGAAGTTTGATATTATTACTGAGCAGCTCAAACTAATTGAGTGTAATTGTACAGTAGAAAAACCCACCGACAATGCCCGTCCCTCAGCGCGGGCCCCGGTTCTCACCCCATGTGTATCTCAGGATGCCAAGCTCAGGGGACGAGCCCTCACTCAGTGCCCCCTCATTGTGTCAGCTTGATTCTTAACCAACTGGTGTAAAGTGTGCTTCCTAGGGGCCGAGGCTGATCGGACAATTTGGGTGGGAGCCAGTTACATAAAAAGATTTGGGTTCTTTTTGGAGTGGGCCTCCGCATTTTTTCTCCCTCCGAGAGTTCAGTCTCTCACACTCCATCCCCAGTGCTTTTAAATGAAAGTTTCTCAGTAGGGGTGTACCAGCCTCAGGGCCGGGTCTCTGACGGCTCCCTCGGTGTGCAGGTGACATACCACACATACCTGGGCTCACCGCGTGCGTAGCCACGGGCTGTGGGAACCCAGCAAACTCCGGGACCCTCGTCGACTCGTGGCATCCCCCCCCCAACCCTCCTCTCGTCTCATGGGAACCGTATCTTCTGTCACGAGCCCGGCGAAGAGCAATTACAACCTTGGCTTTTCCCTAGACTCCAGCCTGAAAGCCAGCCGCTTCCCTCTGACCAACCACACGTTGTGGATAAGACTAAGCGGCCTCCATCCGCTTGTAAAATCGGTTTAATAATTGTCGGGGCTGTTTTGATATGAGCCACTCGTCTGTTTTTCCAACCTCCAAGTAATGAGATTTGGCTGTCCCTGGTTAATACAGCCTGTGTTTTTATTAGGGCAATTATACTATATTTTATGGATGTCGCCGTCACGTGTTGCTCAGCTGAATGCTTCTTTCATTTTCCCGATCGACCGTTTGCAGCAACACGATGTCAGAAAATTAGGATTCTGGCATCAGCACCGGGCCGCAGAGGAGTTTTGAGCTATTTGTTTCAGGTGAGTGAAGCAAAAAAGATTTCCACATTCTCCCGCGGGTGATGCCGAGCCGAGCGTTCAAGCTGACGTGCTCACTCCTCAGCTTGGCATGTGAACCGTCTCCGTTGGCCGCCCATGCAGCGACATGCTGATGTGTGCTAATGTGCGCCGAAATCTCTGACCCATGTCACAAGTTGCATGTTTGTTGCGTGCCTCAGTAGTGATGATTTTTTGAAACACATTAAAATCGCATTTGCCTGCCGAACCTACTCCTGGGTGATGTTGTAAACACTGTTATCTCGTGGGTCAAAGGGTTTATCTCATGCCGCTTAATCAAAGACAATTTAATAATCAGTTGGAAAATAAAAAAAACAAAGCTTTTGGATTCGCTTCAAACTGATAGAGGAGGCTTTTCACTTGTGTGTGCACCCTCTCACCCAAGGCTCTGTGCCAGTTCTTATAATTGGACGTCCATTTGCCCCTCATCCAGTGCCGGTGGCGGTCACATGCGTTGTTTACCCAATCTCCGTTCACCGTGTGGTTTTCCTCAAAAGAGTCTGGTACTGGGGGAACACAGAGAGCTTTTTGAAAGGCCCTGAAGTCTTGCTGGGACGAGGAGAAGACAGTCCGCGCTCTATCTGCCAGTGTTACCTCCCCGCTGGATCAAACACTGAAGTTCATCACGATGAAGAGAGTCAATAAATAAATTAGTTCTTGTTCAGCTTGGAAGGGAGAGCGTGTTTCTATTTCACTCGCAATAAGGCTTTGATTATGCCGGTTTTACACAAAAAGCTGATCACATCACAGTGTGACAGTGTGTTCAGATGACATGCGAACTTGCCGATTTATAAATTTGACTGTGATTTATCATCAAAAAACAAACCTTTAAATGGTAATATATTAATTTAAGGGGCCAAAACCTAAGTCTACTCAACAGATGCGAAGACAGTAATACAACAAAGATACAAAATCAAGAGTCAGTGTTTCCTTAAACAGCTAAGGACCATAAACCAATCGGCGTC
Organism: Scophthalmus maximus; assembly: GCF_022379125.1. Taxonomy (NCBI): domain Eukaryota; kingdom Metazoa; phylum Chordata; class Actinopteri; order Pleuronectiformes; family Scophthalmidae; genus Scophthalmus; species Scophthalmus maximus. Next base: position 23,095,505 of record NC_061515.1, on the reverse strand, counting down.
TACATCCACTTCCACTGTATGTGTGTACATAGACTGTCCCCTTCCTCGCGATGTACAAAAGTGAAGCCAAAACTTGTGCTTTTGCCGTCAATTTTGACGCAGCGGTGATCGAGGTCTTGTCGACCAATCGCGAATCAGCCTCAGCCATCAATCATGAAGTCTCAGCCCGTTTTCATAGCATCAAATAAATGAATAAAACCAAATTTATCAGAAACACTTGAGCACTTGAACATACACGAGTGGGATAAGAGTTACCTAAAATGACAGCAACCACCTTTGGATACAATTATTTGATGTTTACTTAGCTTTTTTGGGGGTTTGTCCCACAGAGGGGGCGGGGTTTTTGACCAATAATGCAGCCAGCCACTGGGGGGTGATCAATACGACTTCTCTCCCGCTACACAAAACACTATTATCTTTTGGGTTCGCTGTGTTGCAATAGAAGCCTGTCTCAGTGGGAGAAAACTGAAACTCGATCCAAAGGCAGTAGTCAGTGGCGCTTATCCCGGGGTGTTAACCCCCGTCCACCTGCCACAGAAGCTTCGTCTCCACCAAGCGCTGTTTGTTTATCACGTGTGCGACACTGGCACTGGGGATCTGAGCGTGAACAAGACGAAACTGGCAGAGGGTAGCTAACAGGATTGGACATGCAGATTAAGAGGGGGGGCAGGAAGAGGTGGCTGAGCATGGGCTGCATCTGTCAGCTAAAGGGAAGCCCACCTCCTCACCTTGCAGCTGCGGGGCGGGGCGGGCTCACTCGGACGCGGCCGGGTGTGGGGTTGTGAGAGTGGCAGGAGTTGGCGAGTGCGTGCTGTCAATTCTTCTGCACAGAGGCTGGGCCCTGGGATCCCATCCTCCTCATCAGGCGGCGAGCCAAGCCCTCAGCTGGGATCTGAGGGTCCGCTTTCATGCTCGTTATTTTCTACGGGCAGAGCTGAAAACGTGGGGGAGCCAAGCTTTTTGTTGGGTTTACCGATCCTGGTGTCTGTCAATTTTAGTTCAAAAGCTTGTTTCATTTGGCCCTAGAAATAACTGTGCTGGTTTAACATTGAAATATGGGCATCATCACTAATTGTGTTAGACAGGGTCTTTTCGAGGCTGGGCCACGTCGTGTTGATGGATTGTAGATGCCTGGTGCGTAAGAATTCCCGCCATAGTCATTACTAAAGGCTTGTCCTACGCAGTAAGCATTTCAGCCTCGATACTGGGTCATCCGGCTCACATGCGTAAAGGCAACCCAAGGCGCATTTTTAAGCTCCTTTAACCTCTGTTATTACCTCTATTTCATACAAGTAACTACAGTCATCACAAAAACTCAGTAGGGGGTGTACCACTCAGTCGATACTGCGCCTGAACGCATCCAGTGCAGATAATGATGGACGACCGAAACTGCCGCTACAGTGGCGACAGTGTTTTGCACGCTTGCCCTTTTTCGATAATCCAAACTTTTGATGCCTTGCACTGGACTCTGTGTTGGTTGGTGGTCTGGGTGGGCAGGGACATAATGAACCGCGAATCATTTCCTGCCAAGTCCAGGGAAAATATTTACATGCTTGTGCATTAGCTCGCTCCCCTGAGTAAATACATACAGAAACCACTCTTAAAACTAACATCTCATAGACGGCTCCACATAATGCTACAGGCCTCGCTTGTTTGTTTCGATACAGGTTGACGGATGGCGGGCCGCGTACAGTTGTGTGCGTGAATGTGTGGACATTTTTTCTAAGTGCTCAAGTCGGGCCTGTAACCACACATGTTCCTGCCTGAGGAGACGGTGAAACTCAACATACGAGCCCCCCAGGCGATTGTCTTGGCCAGCGGAGGCCGTACCGGTCAGCCTTGTTGGGCGACTTCCGACCAGGTGTTCACACAACAGAGGAGTGGCGCTTCCTGCACCTGGTGACCTCTTTGCGTTTTAAGGGTTATGGGTTAAAACTAAAAGAGTTGGGGGGGTGTGTGTGTGTGTGTGTGGGGGGGGGGGGGGGGTTACGACCTGCACACTCGTACATACCTTCTTGTAACTGCGGTGGAATTTCCGGTGCCTTCTGATGTGTTTGACATATTATAGAAATTGTTTGTTATCTCTGCCTCGCTTTGCAGCTGAATCCATACCACAATAATTTCCCCTTAATTTATCATGTTTATATTATTTGACCATTAACCTCATTGAAGCTTTGACAAATGGTCTCATTTGCTAAAGATGCCTTACTAAAATAGTTAGTCATTCCTGCCCAAATTCAATTTGGAGTCCAAAATCATTATGCGGGTATTAGTGTCATGATGCCTTCTCACTGACAAATGAAGCATCCCTAAATTGCCAAAGGATGCATTATTAAAATCTTTATTATATTGACATGGTTGCTCCTTTCGGTGACAGAATGTCCATTAGATCTTCTGCATGGACTGGCTGACTGCCACTGCGCAGGGGTTCAAATTGGCTTGATGCACAGATGACTGGTGGCATTAGCTTCGCTCGGGCCATTTGTCTTCAAAACCACCGGTGACAACGCAGTCCGCTTGCACAATAGATTTCAGATGTGATTATATATTTATAAAAGGGCCTCGGGGAGGAACCGGCTTTGATGGGAAGCAGTTAGTCACCTGGAGGAATGCGTTTTTCGGGGCAGGGCGGTGATCTTCACACCTGCATCGCCTCGCTCCACGTAGCCTGACCGGTGTGTGTGTGTGTGTGTGTGACATCATAAATTCCTCAGCGAGGCTTGACTGATGAGTTTGTGATCTGCGTTTTTCCTGCCGCTCAGCTCCAATCAATTGCAGCGATGGTCACACGCTCAGCACGATGAGGGAAGGAAATATGAAGATACATTCAGTTCTTTCATCGGAACTTTAATGTTGAGTCCGACCCTTTAAATCCTAAAGCTTGGCTTGGCAACCTCATCGCCTTTTCTGTCAGCCCAAACACTTCCAAAACTGATGTTGGTGGATATGTTAGGAGCGATAGATCATTAGGCCCTTGTGAATATCCAAATATGAATCGAAAAGCTCCACCTCGCCGGCTTGTTTTTTTGCGAGCCGAGTTTGATTTTGCTCCTATCGAAATCGGTCCAGTTAAAGTGTCATGAAAACGCTCGCTTCACACTTACCTGCTCATTATCTTATTCTGGACACGTGTAAAAGGTTTCGGGAAACATCCCGTCCTGAGTCATTTCTGCCTGGTCAGACAACAACAGAGGAATCACACAAACAAAAGTAAACCATCCACAATGGATTTGGGTGGATATTTTGGGGAGAAACGCGACAGTGTCTCCGGAGCTGCTCCGGTGGTTTTCACATTCCGAGGCGGAGAACTGACATTATCTATTGTGCAGCCTTCTTGACCAGACCGACGTGAACCAAACAGAATGTGCAATCTGAGGTCCGCAATTCATTCTCTGGGTTTCCCTCAAGAAAATGCGTTTGCAGATGGTAATAAGCGCCATTCAACTAGCCGCTCTGAAGCTTTGGCTTGAATGACACAGCCTTCGTCGTTATGTGGAGTTGGCCCAGATGTCATGAGATTGTAGATGGTTAAATGTCCTGCCTGCCGTGTTGTTGCATGGTGGGATTAATGGTTATAGATTTTGTTTGAATCACTCACTTTATTGATGAAAAACTGTGAAACTGCTACGTGCTCATTTACTGTAAAAAGGTAGTTGACCTTTAGGACGTCAGACGTCAGAGCACATGCAACCAAGTGAGACAAATCTGTACTTTCTTGTTCAGAGACAAAAAGTTTGTACCCGCCTCTCACCGCCATCAAATCGTGTCGGGACAAAGCAGCTGCCTCCAGATCCCTCTCTTCTTCTCCTGCCAGAACTCACGAGTCAGACAGCGCGCTCACGATGAGACAGAAAGAAAAATACTCCCGAGGCGGATGTCAAAGTTTTTGATTCTGCCAGTCAGCCGCACGAGCACGCAACACACATTTCCCACGTCACGTTCTGCTGCCTGGTCTTTCTTTGCACTGCCTTGGTATTCCTGCCTCTGTGAGTGGCCAGTGTCCGGGTGCACGCTCGCAGGGGGTCACAGAATTAGGGATCAAGCCCAGTCTGAATCAGGCCCACTGTACTGACATGTTAATGTTTCATGTCTTCACAGTAATGCACATATAACCAAACTCACACACACACAAAAAGATAATAATAAAAACACACACATACAAACCACCCCACTCCCAGGCGATTTAATTTGACTCGACTCGCTGTTTAAATATTGACAAGAGCTGAGGTGGCCTTGCCGAGGAGAGACAAGAATTCAGACGAGGCTGCACGACTGCCTGCTGCATCATCTCGCCAACACACACACACACACACACGCGCACAGCAAAGCCAAATGGAAACACACGCACACACACACACATGCACACAGTGGCAGGCAGCAGCTGAGACGGAGCAAGGCAGCCGGGGCAGAAGTGGGGAACGAAGCGGAAGAAGAGGAGGAAGGCAAACAGACGGGGGAAAGAGCGGGATGAGCCAGTTCGTGGACCGGGACGCCGCCTCGGTCTGCCGGAGGATCTGGAACGTTCCCTCGTTGGAGCTGCTGGCGGTGAGTCTCAGTCCATACCTTGCCCCCTCGCTGTGCAGTCCCTCCATCCGTCGTGGAGGTATCTGGGCCGGCAGGCAGGCTGTCTGGGGCTGGAAGTAGGTCTGACGGGGAGGTAATCGGGCCAACATCCTGCCCTCCAGTCCATCCAAAATCCACGCTGCTCGTGCCCCAGACAGGAGGCAGGAATTGCCCAGGGTTAGAGGTGCATGTGGGGTGGCCTGGGGCGAGTGATGAAGGGAAAGTAAAGTACAAATCTGAATTTGATCCGTCAACGCAGCATTGTCGCATGTGTATGTGTTTGTGGTCATGACACTGTGTTCAGTTTTGAGCGTTTTGGGGTGGAATGTTGACATTTCTTAAAACCGTTGAAGTCCAAGCAGTATTGACAAATATTTCCTGCTCCAGGCTTCTGTAAAGAATATTTGCTGCTTTTCAGATGTGGAAATTGAATGTCTCTCTTGTTTCTGGCGCGAAGCGGGCAACGCGAGACATTCCTCACTGTTTCGTAGCATCAAATGGGGAACTAATCCATCACAAAAACGGATCTACGGATACGTTTATGGGGTAAATAATGGTTCTGCCACCTCGCTGGCTTTGCTTTTTTCATAGCTGTCAGTGTGCATGTCAGTGCCTCTCAAGTGTATACGAATGCCAGTTTGTGTGTGTCTGTGTGTGTGCAATCTCACTATGTTCCATAAGTAGGTCAGTAGCCGACAAGCTGCGACTGCCACTAATTACATGAGTGAGAATTGAGCTTGTTTCATGTCTCAGATCAAAATCAGGGGGACCTGCCCGTCGTCTGCATACCCCCCCGACCCCCCCCGAATAGTTGAGGTGGCTTGTGATATTTCACAGTTTATTATATAGACTTCCATGATATACTGTATGTACTGTGTGTCTGAACATGTGGCAACAACCAGATCTAAAAATATCACCTAGGTCTGTGGATGGGGGTTTCACTGCTCCTGTTTGATCCCCGACTTCGTCTCTGTTTTTTCAGTTAGTCTTTTTTATATTTTGGCGCATTGGGATCCTGAGTGTGTCAAGAAAAAAGAAAGGAAAAGTGATTTGTGCGTTTCTGGAAACACAGCACAAGATTTTTTTTAAAAAGACAAGAAAGAAAAATTGAATATTTCAGGGATGACCCCTCCTTTTGTTTCATCTCTATCTTCTAATCCGCCAAATGTTTCGCTCCATCGTTCTTTCACCGTTCGTCTGAATCATTGAGCCAGGGGTGTTGTGTGGAAATCCAGGGGTTCTCGGCCGGTGCCACCGCACGGACGCGATTATGCAGACGAATGTCTCCGCTGAGCTTCCGAGACTCCATATATCCTTTATCTAATTACATTAACAGGAGCTGGATAGTGACTAATGGAGGGATGGAGGGGGGGGGGGATGCATGATTGCGTTTTTCCATCCTATTTCACTCTCTCGCTCCTCCTCTTGCCCAGATCGCTCCCCACGCTCCGCTAAGAAATCCCCCCCCCAACAACCCCAAACCTCCACACACACACACACACACACACACACACACACACACACAAACACACACACACATACACACACACACTGACCCACTGAGCCTTTTTCCAGCCTGAAAGACTTGCGTCACAACCCCCCCTCCCCCCCATCTTTATTTATTTTTCCTTGCATTACGGGTGATGTTCTGCACCGTCCATCATATCTCTGTTACAGACTCCTTCCTGTAAACATGGCTTCCACTGAGAGTCGGCGGAAAGCGCTGCGTGCACCGGGGCCATAAGCGAATGTGGACGTTCAGTGTCCAGTTTGGCAGGCAAGCCGCCTTAGAAGTCCAGGAGGGCTTTTTTTTTCTTTTTTCTTTATCATCCTCAGATGGCCGGGCAAGTGCTGCCAAAATAAAAGCCTTCTCAACCTGCCAAAGGCCGTGGTAAAAAAAAGTGAAGGCAAAAGCCAAGGTCTCCAGTCACTGGCTTTAGTTGTTGTAGAGCAAATCTCTTCTGAAGAAGACCACACCGGTGGCTCTGCATGCTCATTGGCTTACAATCCATAACCATAACACCATGTTTTTACACAAATTTACATTCCATCGCGTCCCTTCAAGGGTCTTCATTGATTACCTCCATCGGATGTTATGTTTTTGCGCTCGTCCGTTTCCGCGAAAAACCTGCGACTCGGATTGGGACGTGGGCCGAGAAAGAACCCATCAAAATATTTTTGCGCGCCTCTAGAAGTGCAACACATATTTTACGTTGACAGAGTGCCAGCGAGCTGCTCATTCGCACAGGAAGAAAAAAACACATCAGCAGTGATTTGGAGTTTGTGTCACTCCACCAACTCCTTATCCACTTAATGCTCCACTTTTGTTGCTAAAACATGAAAAATAAAGCCGCCTGCTGTGGTGAGAGCAACTGCCAAGTGACAATTGACACAGAAAAAGTTGCATAGAAATGAAAATAATATATATATATATCTATATAATATATATCTATATATATGCCTGCTTTTTTATTTTTAAATGTGAGTGCCTGAATGTGTGAAATGGATTCACGCCACTTGCTGTGCGGACAAACCCAAGAGGCGTCTGACATCTCACGGCTGCAGCCGTCCCACAGCACACCTGGCAGTGATGACGCGAAAAAATGGCGATGAGTCACGATTTGAAATTGAATTATTGAGCATCTGTTACAGGGAACGGAAAAAGCCCAAACGACGAGGGAGTTTAGACACGAGTCGGATCGTCCTTCCTGTTGTCATTTCCTAGACCTACTATTCCTTGACCTCGGTGGAAAATGTCAAGAGGGTCGAGGAAAGGTGTAAAAAGAGGATTCATTGGTCTTAGGAAAAGCGGACAGCGCCGCTCAGAGAATCTGACTGGACTTTAACTATACTACGTCATTATGCGACGGCGGATGGTGAAACTACAGGTATCCGAAGATGGACGACAAAAAAAGCAGCGGCTCCATCATCAGCATGTTTCAGTGTGTTTTACCACTGTGTGTCATCAGATGTAAATGCTTCATATGCAACGGTAACTTACATAATGACGTGCGTCCCTTCTGGATCATATTCACGCTCTCCTTCTTCTACTTGCGATTGAATCGAGTACGTCCGTGCACGGCGCGGCGCGTTAAACATCGCCGCCGCAATGGATTGTGGGGCGTCTATATCTCCTTACTCTCACAAAGGAAGCTCCGGTGTACCCTATGCTAAAGGTGATAGGAAAGGAGGCGTGGAAGCACCTTTCCTACGCATTTAGAGGATCCGAACGGCTCTCATCATGGCTGCCGATCAAGTACTTCTGGGTCACTTCAAGAATTAGGAAACCTCCTAAGCAAATTTGGCAATTAGGCCGCACCCTCTCTTGCGAGAGTGGACTCCCCTGCTGTGGTTTGTCTTAACGCTGCCTGCGCACGTTGCATGTCAATTAACATTACACTAAATACCGTGGACAATCACCGACTGTTTTATAACGGGGGTCGTTTTTTTTGTTGCGTCTACCCCTCCGTTCTCTCTGCGGTCAGTTTCCCGTTCTCTTTCCCCCGAAGAGGGTCGCGACCGGCTTACAGCAGCTCAGCGAGTCTGCTGGCTCACATTACTTTATGCTAATATCCCCCAGCTGCAACCTGCACCACCCTCCTGCTTCACACACACACACACACACACACACACACACACACCAGAAGTCACACTCGCACAAGCCCCCGGGACAGTCGCGGGAGGGCTGTGAAAAGGAAGCAGAGATGATTAATTAACTCTGCCCTCATTTTTGATACCGCCTTATTGGCTCTCAGCAGCCGAAATTCAGCTTCAGAGCTTTGCATACATTATCCGCCCACCAGCAGCTCCGCCAACACCGCCGCCGCCGCCACAACAACAACAACAACGGCGGCTACCACCCAAAACAGACACACAAACACACTTCTGAAAAAATATTGAGGTCATGTTGTTATGCGTGGATATTTTGCTTCTGGGGCAGGTTGTGTCTGCGTCGTCCGAGTGTTGGGTTTCCACCAGCGGGCGAGAAGCCGCTCTCACGGGAAGCTGGCGACAAAGACTGCTGACAGGTAGTGACAGGGGTGATGTGATGACCTAAGGACGGCTGCGATTAATTTACTGGAACTGAGTAATCGCAAGTGAATGATCAGTTTCGTCCGTCTGTCGCAACGTTTGTCGCTTTCTAACAGCCTGCGCGTAAATCCACGGCAAACTGTGGGACTGCGGTCGCCTCCCGGACGAGATTGCACACGCAAATGCACGGACACGCGCGTTTATGCGATGAATCGACAATGTGACCTGTCACCGAAAGTCAGATGTCGTAAAATACTGCTGTTGCCCAATTCCGGTTTTGGTCATGTGCGTCACTTACCTGGAACTTCTCGTTCCCCGGTTCGAGGGAAATAAATTGTGCAATCCGCCGGTGATGAGGGTGAAAGAGTTGACAGTTGGCAACATTGTCATGCTTAATAACTTGTACGACGTGTCTTTCAAGTTTCAATTTTCAAATTGTTTGAGGGTGTATTTATTTATTCATTTACATGTTATTAAAAACATTTATGTTTTAAATAGCATAGACTTTAAGATACAGTGTACTCCCAAAATATGGTCCACTGTTAGGGTGGGCAAAAAACCCAATAAAATAAGAAATTATATCATGACCTTTTATGCGCTCTTTCATCCAGATTTGACATTTAGACAAACTAGTCTTTGTTCTTTTTTTTCCTTTTTTTTTTTTTTTACACCTTTTAAAGACATTGGCAGATCATACTGTACCATGCATCTCAAGTGAGCATCAATGTCTTAAATCCCACGTTTTCCACAGCTTTGAACCACATCCCCAGTCACCTCTTTCAAGCATTCAACAAATGCGGACGTTTCTGCGTCTTTCCTCCGGATGCCTCCTTCTCATGGCGGTTGACCAGATTTGTTTTGGTGTCACCTCCAGAAGTGTGGACAGTCACCCGCGAAATATTTGACCGCGCAGAGCCAAACCACTGACGCGCCACCGGGCGTCGACTCCGTCTTCGTCTCCCCAACCGCCGTGCTACTATACCTCGCGTCGAACGGTTTCATCAGAGGCAGAGCCGTTTAGTGGGGTGATCATCCCGTCGGTCTGTGAACGTGGCGTGGCTCCATGATCTTGGTTATTATCTGCCTATGTGCACTATCGGACACACACTATCATGTGTGCGCAAACATGCCGTATCTGCGTAACCGGCTGTGCTTCCACGCGGTCGTCTTCCACGTGTGCCTGTTTGCATCATCATCATTATTAGTGTTTGTGTGTGTGTGTGTGTGTGTGTGTGTGTGTGTGTGTGAACACCAGGTGCTCCAGCTGGTTGTGCCTCCACAGTGGCCCTGACCGGCCGTCCTCTGCACCCCCCCACCCCCCTGACCATGCCTGTCGATTGCAGCCAGGCTTCACAGTGGCTGTCAGCTCACAGCAGCAGAGCCAGACAACACAGCAGTGCGCCCGCATCTTGTCTTTTACGCCGGGGAAAAAGGCCTGCCGCGGCTTTTTTCTTCTACTTTCAAACTCTCGTTCACCTGTATGCCATCTCCTCGGCTTTTCCCAGTTGCGGACACGCCATCATCTTCGCCCTCCCAAACAAACACCCCAAAAAAAGGATCACCTGCCCGGCTGCGGGATTTGTCACAGGGTGGCCACCCCGAGAGGAAAGGCAGCGACCTAATGTGGGAGTCTGGAACCGCACTCCAGAATGCAATACTTGGGCAGTGTTAACTCAGTCGATGCGAGACCCCTTTTTCCCAAGTGGTTGACCCTGTCTCATATGTGGGGAACTCAGTGTCTTCTGGAGGGTGGCGTTCACGTGCGGCCTCTGCGACGTGTTTTAATAGGGAAATGGCCAGAGGTCAATTTCACGGCACACACAAGCCGTTCCCTGAAAAGCGAAAGAGAGCGGACGCGAAACAGAAGCAGAGATCTCTCTCTCTCTGCCTTGCCTCAAACCTCTGCAGTGCGTCGCACGGTAAGGAGGCGTTGCTCGGAGGGGGAACCTGATTTTGCCGCGACGTGGCTAATGCGCTCTGTCAGAACCGTTTGTGGCAGAGGCCGCCCTCGCCCCCGCTCTGCGAAAAAAAAAAAGTTGGCAAGAGGGAATTGGGAGTTGAGTTCAGTGCAGCTCGCCGCATCCGCCTGCTGGCTCCACCGACCACAGCCTCGCAGTCGGGAGGCGGTGACCTTCACGGCCACTATTTGAGGAGTCAGGTGCTGTCAGGGCCGATAGCTGGGCTGGGTTGATCTCCTCCCTGCTAATACACTCCTAGAGGGCCTATCGCGGTTTTCTAGTCATGCCACAGTTTCGAAATCAAGCCTGCCTCGTTTTCGAAAGCAATTTGCAATTCCACACGGAATCCAGTCCTGTTATCTCAGGGCTTTAAGCCGTCGCCACATTATCTCAAAGGCCAAGTATCAATACGAGATGCACAGCAGAGCCATTACTATGATTAGAAGGAAATCCACGCAGGAGCCGTTTGATGGCGGACCATTACGGAAGGGGCCATTTCTGTGGGTCCAATTATAAGGCCTTTTGCTTTCATCCTTCAAACAGGCTGCTGTTTTAGAAGGAGATTGCTTCGTTTCCTCGAAACAAATGTCGATCTCCTGAGGGAAGACACCGGATTGAAGGGCGAAGTTTAAATAGAAATGACTAAACTGATCCCTATTTTTAGTTTCTCTTAACAGGCACAGCTTCTCTCTGCTCTATAGGAGACAATGTACGTCCTTTTTTTTTTTTTGCCGTGCTTTTCCAGCCTTTCACATCACTCATTGATTCCTGAGATGAAGTCATTTGGATGCCGGGCTCTTTGTCATTAAAAGACACACTGTTCGTGAGATCCACGAAAAAAGAAATCAATATCATCTGCGTGTAGTAACATTTGTCCGCGTGAGTCATCCGGCTAGCCGGAGCCATTCGCATTATTGAGTCTCAGTCACTTTCTGGAGGGATTATATGATCTGTACGCCTTTTCATGAGTCCATAACTCAACTTTATGGTGATGCGCTTGTGGCGCTCAATGGTTTTCCAAGGATCCTCTCCGCGCGGCCCAGACATCGGAGCGGTGATTGGGGTTTTATGAGGCGGACGGAGCCTCAGGTGAGCCCGGTTGACCCACGGGGGGGCTGATTGTGTGGTCAGCGTCCTTTGTGTGTGGTCACTCGGGGGCTATTGTGGGGATCCGGGGCAGCCAGCGGGGCCCTTGAGCCGTGGGCCCTGCATCCATCTGGCACAGCAGCTGGGGGGGGGGGGGCAATCGTTTTCCACACGGGAAATTATGCAGCGCAAACAAAGATTCCTGTGATTATTTCATTAAATTCATTTCTTCGGGATTAGCGTCATTTCGCAGGAAATGGCTCGACTGCTGTTAAAATTGCTGTTAAATATTGCAATACATCCCTGGCTCTGCAAATTGTTTTATTTTGGAGGAATTTCCCGGGTTGGATTTTTTGTCTTGCCCACCCTTCCTCTGTTGCGCTGGTGCCTGAGCCGCAGCATTGAGGAGGGGGCAGTCAAAAACCAGCTGAATTAGTACATTATTAAGCCTTTTCTCCCCTGACCCACATCCCCCTGCTGCTTGCATGGCTTCACTACAGCATGGTGTGTGTGTGTGTGTGTGTGTGTGTGTGTGTGTGTGTGTGTGTGTGTGTGTGTGTGTGTGTGTGGGTACGTGCGCTTGCGCGTGCACCTGGAACCCGGAGAGCTTTTTGAATGATCTCAGGATTCATTTCACTGTCAATGGACCTCTTGTTTGCAACTAGTACCGGGAGAGGATGCTGCAATGAGGTGATGGTGAAAGCTCGTCATCTTCTCCTCCGCCCAGGCCTAGGGCCTCCGCAACTTACGGTTATTTTCATGAATGTTAATCCGCCGATTATTTTCTCGATTAATCGATTAGTTGTGTGGTCGATCAAATGTCGTAAAAGGGTGAAAAATGTCGACCGGGTTCCCCAGACCCCAAGGTGATGTTTTGTCTTGACCACACGGACAAATAAATATATTTGGTTCAATGTCATAGAGGAGCAAAGAAAACAGAAATTATTCACATTCAAGAAGCAGAAATCATAGAAATTTAAATTTTTTTTTATCAGAAAAAACTACGACTACTTGGCTAATCCAGCTCTAGATTCTGTGCCGTTTACATATCGTGTAAAAGTGCTGACACAGCGTCGATTTTTTTATACAACCAGTGTGGTCACAACTTCTGAACCACAAGGGGAACAATGCAGAACGCCCTAGCATGTCCCGTATAACGCCATGATGATAAACAGCTCATGCTGAAGGTAATGCTTTTCAGGGGTGGCGGGCATCTGATGGACGTGCTATTGTAATACCCCCCCGCCCCCCTCACAATGAAGCGGCCGCCTCAATTCAATCAGCCCGTTCGAGGCCCTCCGGTTGAGAAATGGCTTCCAGAGGGTTCAGAGAATGTGAGAGCATTGGCTGAACGGGAGGGAGGAGGGAGGGAGGCGCGGGGCTGCCCCAGATAAAGAGGGTTAGCTGTATAAACAAATAATAATGATAGAACAGTGTTGTTATTGTAAGCGCAAATAGCTGGCCTAAGCAAAGGAAATTCGGGTCCTCGCACTGTGACATTTTCCCACAGTAGCGGAACTATCACACTCTGATCCGAAAAATGTCTTCGAATAAGAAACGCTCAAAATTCAGGTTTTCTGCTGGATTGACTTTATTTATCAGGTTGACCTTTTTGACACCCAAGTTTCAAAGTCGTTCTACGGCGAGAGAAATCCGGTGCCCTTCAGTCCCCGGCGACGAGAGAGTTTTTAAAGGCCGCTGATGTCACCCCATGTGTCTGAGAGGCTTAATGAGAAACAGGGCTGATGTCAAATTCTTCCCCCGGCTCCCCATCTGGAAGAAATCAAACAAATATGGCTGCTAAAAATAAGCCTCCACTTGAGATGATAACAAGGATTTAGTGCCATTAACTGTGTAAATACAGTGTGCGGTTGGCCCGAGATTCATACAGAAATTCCTTCCCGACCTGGATGAGCTCTGACTGTAACCCCCCCCCCCCCCCCCCCCCCCCCCCCCACCGAAATATTCTGCACTAGTGGCTTTCAAAAGCCGCTGATGGTCGATTTAAATATTTTATGCTGTTGAATTATTGGACTCTCAGCCCTCTTTCAGATCACTTGACGGAGCGCGGCGAGCTGCTGCACTGAGAGGTCTTTGTTCACGTTAACCTATGAAATGGATGCAGCAAAAAAAAAAGAAAGAAAGAAGGAGGGTGTAGATGAGGCCCGAATCACCACCCTGACATGGAAAGTGAAATATAGGACCAAAAATGATTTTAGTTTTTTCATCACTTCCTTTAACATTGCCAGATTTTTAATTTACCTCACCGACTTCCAAGGGAATAATGCACGGATCTTGGCGGAGGTAGATATGCGCTCGACTGAGTCCCGTCACCAGAGGTTCACTGTGCACCAAACAAAGCAACATGTATTATTTATCATGGGAAGTTCAGCCGGGACATCTTATTTACAGCGACGCCTCAGGGCTGGGGCGGTTACCTAGATTTACACCACCCGGTCGTGTAATGTAGGCCACTGGACACCTTCACCGGTTGACTGTGTTGCTCGTTCGCCTCCCACGTGCACATTTCTTTTCTTGTTAGCCGTCAGATTTCGGAGAGGCAACCTTTTTTGGCCAAGGCCACTTTTGTCAACCCCGAGGCTACCGCCGCCCCCCCCACCCCCCAGTCTGTCTGCAAAGATTGCCCGGCGAACATCGCCCTCTCTGCATCGCCCAAGAAATAATTCATGACCACGAGAATAATCATTCACGGAGTCCTGCAGTAGAGGTCAAAAGTCACCACAACCCATCTCTTTTCGCATTTCTCATCATTATTCTCCCGCTGCACCTCCCCTCCCCGCCGCATCTAGATCGGCTTCTCCGTCACTGTCAGGCTATATGGGAGACGTGGGTCTGATAAGCGTGAGTGGCACAGGTGGGCTCGGGGATGACAGCGGCGCAAACACACGGCGTCCACCTGTCACATTACCATTTCCCTGGTTATGCTTCCTTGCACGCCTGCAGGGGCGATCCCTGTTTTCCCTGGAAGACGGAGAGAAAAGAAAATCAGACGCTGACATTAACGCTCTCTCTCTCTCTCTCTCTCTCTCTCTCTCTCTCTCTCTGTAGCAGGAATGCGACGCTTTGCCCTGCTCGTTTTTTGCATTCGACATCTGCCCAGCACCTGGTTCGTGGCCGACTCGGCGCCCCGTCAGTAAATCAGTCTGTGGATTAAACGGGAGAAGACGCGGTGATGAAGCTTGAGGCCTGCAGCTAATGCACATGAACCTGAATCTGACAAAGTGTCCCAGGCAAGACGTATCTCTGTGAAAAACACACGCGCTTTGAGGTCGCGAGACTGATGCAGCTGAACGGGTAGCGCTTTCTTCGATTTCTTGTTATTTTTTCTTTACATGAGACTAGGGGTCATGCTTAAGACAAACCTGCTCTGTGGGTCTTTTTTTTCAGGTATCTAGATTTATTTTGGTGAGAACAGAAACGTCCACGGTGTCAGAGCACAACTCTGAGCTCGTTAAAAAACCCAAACTGGGCTGGAACAAAGCTACTAAAGCGTATAGTGCAAAGTAAGCACAGCCAACATGATGACACAGTTACACTGTAATGAGAGGAGCTGAGAAACGCTGCAGAGCCAAGCTGTAAAGTGCAGAAAATGGTGCGCGGATCCTCTCGCGGGCCTTTCCCGCTCAATCTACAATGTGGCAAACTTTTCCATGAAGGAACGCAGACAACTGCACGCGCTCGATCAACTCGCACACGCTCCCGCTGCAGCGCGGCGCTGGTTAGGTGTGGCGCCTGTCTGTCAAAGCCTGCATAAACAGAAGCCCCGGCTTCCCCTCGTGAACCGACCGACATCTGTTCGGCATCAGCCCTCCTGCTCTGATCTGCTCCTGTCACTTTGCAAAGAGTTTCCCCCCTCGCTCTCCTCGCCCTTCTCTTTTTCACTTTTCCTCCGGTTCGGCGCCGAGTGACAGTGACAACATCGACAGGGTATTGCCGATATTATTGATGTGTTGTGCATAGTTAAAAATAGCCGCCGCACATGCTGCTGAGCTGCTCGGCTCTGTCGGCCACTTTATTGATCAGGCCTGCTTTGGTAAATCAGAGTTTGCCGTTGACCTCCGGATGCAGAAGCAAAGCTTCTTTGGCCTTTTTAGACTCCACAAGTATTTTAGGTAGACACTATGTTAACCGCTCATCAATTAGGGCGAGCTATTAACAATAAAATGGTCACTGGAGTGACTGGATTTGGCCAGGTGACCTTCTACAGCCAGAATTCACTGCATCCACCGGTTAATCCTTTCCTTCGGAACCACGGCGCCTCCAAAAAGATGATTTTTTTTCTCTCCATCTGGTTCGACACGACATCAGCCATCGCAGCGTTTCGTTATGCGCTACATAAAACATTACAGGCCCCGTGTAAGTGTTTTTCGAGCGAGCTGTGAGCGTTACCGGATTGTGCCAGCGCTCCATGCGGAGTTCAGATCAGTAGAAATTTAAACATCACAAGAATCCATGATAAATTCAAAAGCCAAATGTGTTTGACTGATGCTATGGGATCTGTAAAAATGTTAGGGACATCTATATTGTATTTTGGCAAGTCAAAATCCCAATGTGAAAATGGTGTACGACTATGGCTTGTCTGTTTCATCCTCTCTGAATCTCTCTCTCTCTCTCTGCCCGACAGCAGCCTCTCTCATTCCTCCCCTGAGCGGCTCCTCTGGTTCGCTCAGCTCCAGGTTTCCTTTCCATTTCTGTCATCGCCAATCTCCCTCCCTCTCCCAACTACACCTGGCTGAATATTGGTCCCCCGATGACAATAAAACCCAGCAAACCTCCAGGCTTGTAAAGACCACGGGCACAGGCGCACTGCAGACTTCTACCCCCTTTGCGCGCCGTTTCCCAGATTCCCATCCTGTCTGGAAAACATCGGTACCAGTGTGGACACACTGTGTTTGTTTTTTGTTTTATTTCTAAAAGCTGCATTCCTGGACCGCTCCACCCCGACGGGTGTATGTTGCGATGCGAAACTGAGGCTGGGGTGCGAAAAAGGGACAAGGGAAGGTTAGCAGAGAGAGATTGGAAATCAAAAATGGAAAAGTGAAATAAACTAAAACAACCACAGCCATCAGCTGCCAATGCACGACACAAATGATGAAGGTGAATGAAGTGCGTAAAGAATTAGTCTTGGATGTTATCAGGCCCTTACTGTCATTGTTTTCATCCATAAACAAGTCAAAAATGACGCATGTATTATGAATGACATGCCAAGCTCTCCACACTTCCACATCTCTGTTCATTGTACAATTTTGGGCTGCCTTTTTTTGAAACGTACACGCTTCTGATTATATGGAACATGACTTAAAAGACTGTAACAGACACACAATCTCAAGAAATGGACATGCACGCATATGCTCGCCCTCAGCCGGCCATCCACACAGGTCGCTCTGTGAAAGCAATCAAATAGCGATGTCAGATCCGATGTGTTTCATTCCTCGGCGGCTTTTTTTTCACTCCCAGCTCTCCCCCCTGTGAGATTTTGCGCCGCAAACAGCTTTGCCACTGTTCCCAACAGGCATGAATGGCCCGCTCTGTCAAACCCCAAAAGAGCAGAGGAGGCGCGCTGGACGTATCTTAATGTTTGGTAAGATAATCTGTGGGGATTTTGGTTCTTGACGGTGGCGAGGGTGTTGATGTTTGGGCTGGGCCCGGGGCCGTAGGTGCTGCTCGAGGAAGAACATCAGATAAAGCCCAAACCTCTGAAACTCGCCACTGGACGACGAACAGGCTCCCTTTTGTCTCCCAGAGTAATCCATATTCCCCGACACTCCTCCATCTGCGGCAGGTACAGGCCGATGAAGAATATCCTGCTCACTGGAGGCGTTTGTTGCACAAATGTCCTCGGCTCAATGAGGCCACTGTGCGAGGCTCCACAGCTTTTCAGTCATTGAGGTTCTGAGGCACAATTGGGCAGTATGGTGCCGAGCTCAGGTTCGGCACCATTTGTCGAGTGAAGGTCCATTAACGGCGAGGCAGTGAGATCCCAATTTGATTGTTTGTATATGAAACTGAATATATTAAAAGATTGATGGATAAATTGAAAGATGATAGATACTGCAGAGGATAATTCTGAAAACAGTGGTTGCCTAAGATTTTTGGCAATGTTTAGGAAGAGCAGTACAACCACAGAGATGAGGGATCTTGAACTTGTCTCTGGCCAGTCCACATCTCACTCTTTATTCTGTCTTCACGAGAACCAACAATTTCCTGCACAGATTTGTGATACAGGAAACAGTTGTCAGCATGATAAAAGAAAAGAAAAAAGAAAAAAGACCTCCAGGATCATGCCTGCCCCTGACACCAAATCATCTTTTGCATATTAAGCTGACACTGCGCAGATCTCAGTAGCTTTTTCACAAGTGACAAATAACCTGTGTAGCTGCCCTTTCCTTTGAGGGGGGCTATCAGTCGAGTTATCAGGTTCTGAGGATATGAGAGCCCCATGGGCCAGGCTGATATCCGGACACCGGGGTCATTGGGGATGAGATGGATCATCAGCACAGAGCCTCAAAATGTGCTGATAAGACTAATGAATTTAACCACGGCCGGCTGATACAGGCAGAGACCTGATATGAGCAGGGGCAGGTTTCTAGAATCTACTGATTACTTCATTGCAGTCACTCTGCATTATACTGGGTATGAGTTTTCATTGATGCTGATTAAATTTGCTGTGTTTACATCTTCGCTAATGTTGTGCAGATAAAGGTTGCAGGATTGGATGGCGGGGGCGCTTGGCTGCGGAAAAACCCCGTCCGTATCTCTGGCAGGAGGCCAAGACCAACAAGCGTATCAGACGTGGAGTATCTCCCACACCTTGAAAGGACACTGTCATAACTCACTCTCGAGTGCGCCATAAAAATACACAGAGAGAGAAATTGCACATTCTGTTGGCATAACCTTTGGTTTGCAGCAGCCCCGTCGCGGGAGCTCTTCTTTTCCGTCAAACCTGGCAGGTTCGGGGGTTTTGCTGTTGTTTTTGCCGTCCCGGGGAGGCTTCGCTGGCATGCCATCACTCCATGGCGAGCAGAGATAGGTCGGTGTGGCGGTTTGGCGTGAAGGGATAGAGAGGGTAGAGGTCGTGACCTTGTCTTTGGCAGGGTCTTAACTCCCAGCGCACGCTGCAGGAGCTGCAGGCTTTGACAAGGAGTCTAATCTGCCAGGGCCTCTGATCTGAGACCACATCAAGGTGGTGGAGGGGAATTCATCACGGAATGCGAGCTGACCTCGGCGGCAACTAGGCCAGGTTTTATCTAGCTTTAGGTTTATTTATTTAATCCCCCCCATTGAACTCCAAAAAGACCTGTACAAGAAAAAGGGGGATGTGATTCCACCCCCCCCCCCCCCCCACCCCTAATCTTCAAGAATGTGTGAAAAATAGCAGAGCGTGCCGGCGAGCCTCACGCAGATGAAAAACGCATGCTATGTTTTATTTCTGAAAGCGTAAACTTGAACAGATCGCATTAGGTTTGCATGTCAGTCGGTTTGTCTATATGTTTGCATGTTTGTGTGGCATTACCCAGAAGTGTTTTTTCTATCTAATTTTTCCATTCCTGCTCTTTTTGGCCAAAGCGGCGGGGGGAAGGCGCTCATATTTTAAAATTTTCAGAAAGGCACATGAGCAGTTGGAGGGGGGGGGGGGGTTGAATGTGGGATTCAAGCCGCGAACACGGCGGGGAGGCTCCTTCCCTTTGGAGCCATCGAGCGCCTCCTCATCAAACGGCCCTCACACGCATGAGTGAACATGGCCAGATAAGCATTACAGAGAACCTGCGGTCATGGAGCAGGTTCCTGCCAGGTTAACCCTCGCTTAGCCCTTTGCTCATCCAAACCCTAACCCCCCCAAAAAATCAATATTGTGTCCTATACTTGCTTTTAATGAAATGTTGTGAAATAACCAGAGTTTTATGTGTGGCTGGATACAACACCTTTAAGTATTCCACATTGATTTTCAGAAGCAAAAGGTGCACACTACTGAAATGAAAAAAAAAAGTCTTCTTGGAAATCTTTGACATCAGGGCAATTAAAGACGCAAGCAAAGAGAAACTCAAAGGTTGATAATCTCTCACCACAATGTTTCCTGCTGTGTTCTGTAAGTGCATGTCCTCTTGCCATCAAGGAAAAAACATTTAAAACCTCTTAATGATTTAGTATACTTGGGAGGTGATTACACACTCCTTATGAGCTTACCGCTCTTAGGACACTTTAACCTCTGTGAGGAATTGTTGCTGGACTGCAGTCGTAAGAGAACTGCTCCTGAGAAATATGCCTCCGATAAAGTGTTGGGTCAGTAAATCCCCCCCCCCAGTCTACACGTGAGTACCTGGGCCCTGTGGGAACGGTGCGACTTTCACTCACGCCGTAAACCCGTCAGAAATAATGCCCCGCCGAAGATATAACGCGCGGCGTCCAGCGTACATGAGTCACGCTTTAAATCTCCGCTTTAAATGCCCTCACATTTCACATGACAACAAGCATGCCGCATTCTCCGGATTCCTCCATGTGTGCAGAGGATTATTTCAGTGCCCTGTCATTAGCGGAGGTCCAGGCGATGACAACACCGACTTTAGACAGCTTTACCTCACGTCTGATGTGGCCTGTAAATATTTCCCCTGACACGGGGCTTTTCGCGAAGAAGGTTCCCCTTTGTGCAGCAGCCGTAATCATTATGGGATCATGTTGCAAATGGTCTTTCGGAGACAGACCGTTTTACCTTAGACAGTTTTTTTGTGGGGGAATTTTGTGCAGAATTGTTCAGACGGTTTTATTTTGTAATTCATAATGCACAACACATTCCTGCTACTACTGAACGCGACATCTCTGACTTGTTTTTCTGCAAATTCATCACCTTCACCCGCCCAGTTAGCACGGATTTTGCTATTGATTAATTGCAGTCGGAGATTAAATTTAACTTTAGCAGTTTACGGTAGCTGAGCGCTAATGGCCTTTCAGATTGGGGCGCGAGCGGCATTTTGGCTGCGCGCTGTGGCACTCTGAGACTCGCAGATAGCTTCGGGGCACTGTTGTCAGAAGCTGTAAATTGGTTGCTTTCCAAACATTAAAGATATATCGCATTAAGATATATCTCATTCAAGTCAAAATGAATGATGACAACGATGGATACAGATGAATAGGTTTAGAGTTATTTTGGGGGGAAAATGGCATAAAGCGTGAGAGAGATCTGAATGTTTCCGTGCCACGCTGTCAAGCATCGATCTGTTGACGTTCTTTGGCATCGGCCCTTTTTTCGCCTAATGGTCACCCAGAGTGCCCTTGACTGGGGACTCCGCAGGGAGCCTGGGCCTTTTGCCCTGCTCTACTGGCAATCTGGTGTTGTTGATGGGAACCTCGAGTGGGAGTCTCACATGTGACATTAAGTGCGATAATCGCTTCAGAGGCAGCTGTGGGAGAGCTGCAAGAGTGCAAAGACAAAACAACCGCACTTACTGTACTTGAGACCAGCAGCTTGGACTTCTGAACATCTGGCCTACTTGTGAGTTTGCTCTCAAGGCCACAGGTTAAAAAAAGCCCATGCAGTGATAGCAGAAGTCTGGTCCGGTCCCAAAGGTGGGTCATGGGGAGGGCGGAATGTTCATTTCATTACTCAGGTCAATTTATTAAAAGATTAGTGTGTGTGTGTGAAAGTGGTGTCAAAGAGGGGGTAATGTTTGAGGCAGTTGTTACACCTGCCAGGGAGGTTATGTTTTCACCCCTGTCCAAAAACAACGAGGCATTATTTATTTTGATCAATTTGTACAATTTGGTGTTGTTTGATTGAATTAAAGGGGACTGTTGGGCCTTGGTGAAGGTATGCGCTCTGCCGAGTGCCGCTCTAGTTTGTTACACTATGTTGCTGTCTTGCGGATTTAGATTCACAGTGTGGTTCCCCAGAAATCTATAACTGTATTGTTGCAATAAACGGATTTGCATATCATATGAAGCTCTTCTTTCATGGACACCCTTGTGCTTTGCGTTATTCATACTTTATCACAACAGGGGTTCTGGAAAAATTTCACAAACCGCAGGCGCAATGTTTGTTTTTTCGATTTCTTCTAGATTATATGTCAACAGCATCAGTTTGTGTCTCACAGAAAGAGCTTTATCTTTGCCAGTGAATAACTGGATACGTGAGCTTACAACGGGGGACAGACAGCATAAAAAAAAACAAAAAAACAGAATAAGAGAGCTGCAGTACACACAAAAAAGTTTTATATCGGTAGTTTATGAGGGCACAAGAATAAACGGCTCTCAGACACTAATACTATTTTCCCCTTAGACTGAGACGCATGGCCCAGTGACCTCTTCGTGGGATTCCCCATTATTTAATTACTCTCTGCGAGCACATGACCACAGTGTCTAGAAATCAATGGAGAGCATCTGTCCCGCTGAGATAACCGTTTACCCAGGAGATGCGTCATGAGCTGTCAAGCTAACGTCTAATTAATTATCCTTAAACTTAGGCCGCACTGATCTGACAGCACTGAGTCAAAATTGGCTGTGTGTGTGTGTTATGCACCGTAGGTAGACCTGAAAACCCAGATGGTCGAAGTACGGTGCCTATGTGGCCTATTTGTTAGAGACAACCCCCCCCCCCCCCCCCCCCCTTCTGCTTTTATGCAGTCATACCACTAAGAGGCAAATCATTAGGCCAAAGCCAAGAAATCCTGACATCTGTTTTTTTTTTCCATTCTGCTCTTAGCCTTAGCTCATTCCATCCATGCTGTAACTCAGTAGCACACGTTTTGCGAGTGTGGGCTATTCCCAGCTGACATTACACAGCTGGCCTCGCTTCTGGGCCAGGCGTTAGAAGTTACCCAGAGGTGCTTCTGGAGTTACACACAGAGAGAAGAGAGACAGAGCGAGAGAGCGACTAAACTGATTAATTACACCTTTTGAAAAGTGGCTTGTTGGAGTGGAGGAAATACACAGACCAGTTAAGATTTCAGTCAGCATCTGATGCAAACATTGTATCAATGAATGAATTCCTCATGAATCAACAGGGATGATTCATTTCTCGAATGAAGATGGTTGAAATCGTCTCCAAGTACTGTGGGACTTTGCTGAATGACGCCATTGTTTACATGTCTTTTCTCATCTCCTCTTGGCAGGAATACATGGAGGCCAACAAATGCATCGACGAGCTCCTCAAACAGCTTGAGGAGGAGCGGCGAAATGTCCGAAGGTAAGAGGTTCTCAAGACTTTTTGGCAGATGTTTTGTTGCCTTAAGGATATCAGCAGCTGCCTGCAATCCATTCCCAACCAGAGGCAGCAGAACAATGTTGTTTGGTTTTGAGTGCGAGACAAGCTTTGTGCGCCGTTCTTGAGAAATGCTTTCTGTGTCGAAGGCACACTAAAAAAGTAGCGGACAAAGGGGAGACTCTGGGCTCAGTGTGGGGTTGACTGGGGGCATTTCTCATGGAGGTCCTTTGGAGCGGATTTATCCAGACAATGGGAATGAAGAGCTTATGGAGATGGCAATCTAATGACCTTGTCCCCTCCGTGCTCCTATCAGTCCTAGCTCTTCCAGAGATGCACCGCCCCCATAGGAAAGAGAGACAATTTTTTAAACTTCACCCTCCTTTGTACAGCCCTCTCGCCATCTCAATGGAGCTGTATTCCCCAGCTCAAAGTAATTTTCCCCCTGAGTGAGCAGAGTTGGGGCTGGGGGTTGGACACAGGGGCATAGGGGTCTCAGGGTGGGTGGCTCGGGGGATGGATGACCACTGACCATCCCCTTTACTAGGCCAGGGCAGCCCCTGAATAAAGGAAGTGATGTGTAAAGGAATGACCCTCCCGTCTAAGACATTCCCACCCCTCTTTATAAGACAGGGAAGTCATCTGTGGTGACACTCGGATGACCCAACAGCCACTTAGACCGACCAAAATGTCTTTGTAGGGACTGACCCTTGTTTTGACCAGAGGACCAGGTGGTTCGAAAGCCTTGAACTTGTACAGGCTCCAAATGAGTGGAGTGGCTAACAGCAGGTGTTTTTTAATTTCACATTTGGTGTCGGGCTCTGGTAATGTGTGTGTGATACCGAAACCCGTTCTTCGTGTGCTTAAATGCTTTACTTTGTTTATTTATTATGAGGCGTTGTTCTGTAAGGCATTGAAGTTTGCATGTGTATGTGATGGTGATGGGGAGGTAACAGCAGCATGAGAGAACATTGGCAGAAAGAGAAATGAAATTTACAAAGACACCAGCAAGATGATAGGCCAACAATGCATGTGAGTAGTGATGCTATTGGATAGATAAGACCAGCTGATGACATCCGATTGCTGAAATGACGGCATGAAACTCAGATGAAGCAATAATTAAACTACAACCAAAGCATGCAAAGGAGTAAGACTTCCAGACTGAACTTCCTGACTCACCAGCAACTCAAGGGCTTCCTCGTTTTCCTCTCCTGCCTCTTGTCTTTGAAAATTTATGAAACGGACAGGAAAAACCTTTCTTTAGGACGATACAGAAATGCATCTATCGTCCATTGTCTTTCTGCTTTGTAGATCAACGTACTATCTGTTGATGTAAGGTCACTATACACTTGGATTAGATTATATAATAAATTAGAACATGCCGCCTAACTGGCCTTTGGAATAACAATTGCCACCATAGAAGCTGTGTGGCGTAAAGTCACTCCAGACTTGAGGTACTTCACTTAAGTTTCAAGCTTCTATAAGATACCAAGATAGCCATTAGCATAATGCGTCATTTTGTCTGCCGTAGAGAAGTTCCGGCGAAGTCGAGATGCAACCCCCTAGACGCTGTAAACAAACATATTAAGCCTGCGCCAATGCTTTGCAAAACTCCACATTTTTGAAGCTCCAGTTTTCAGAAACAACATACCACCAGTGTTGTTCAGTTCAGAGTGGCGACAGTGACAAATGACTTCACAAAGGCTTTTGTCGAGCTAAAACATAGACTCTGAGTCCAAAAGCCGCCTCCTTCCCCTTATTAGGCAGCATCTCTCGACGCCGCCGACGTCTCCCTCCGCCCCTCAGAATATGGGGCCCATCAATCCGTCAAGAGGAGAAAGAGAAGCCCTTGCATTCCTCTAGTTCTCCGCATCCCTGCGTCATGACCCAGTGACCCACTGCATTCATGTCTCTCATTGTACCATATTATTGGATAGTTTCACACTGGTGAAGTACGCCGATTGGACAAATATGGCTTCTTTTGAAGACAGATTGCTTTTCTGTGTTGGTAATGTACATCAGATTTCCGCTGTTAAATGAAAATGTGATACGATTTTTCTCTATGTTGTGGTTACCTCCGACAAGGAGGTTATGTTTTAGAAAATATGTGAATAAAAAATATGCTTTTGATCCATCATTTGCAGCGCAGTTCACATATTCTCTTATGACCTGTATACAAGTATTTTCCAAACAACCATAGTTTCTTCACAACACCTTCCAAAGTACCAGTAGAAAGTGTCGCATATTTAGAGCTTTATTCAAAGGTCTCAGAAAAAAATAGAATGACACTCAGTGGAGCGCATACGTCCACCAGGACCCACCTGCATTTTTATGTGGATCTGCAGTCACACGCAAACCATTTTCTTGATAAATTCGTATAGTCTTTGAGGAAGCAAGCTATACAATCTAAGATCCGACAGGTGGTGAGCATATATTTAATAAAAAGCACAGATTTCCACCTAACTAGTGATCATTTTTTAACTGCACTGTACATCAGAAGCAGTTGTGCGTTCTAGATCTTAGAGACCCTCGCACTCCGCCGCAGAGCAATGATGCTGCGGCGGAGCACAAAACCTCAGTGGGATGCTGGCCGGGCTTTTGCCGCACCCTCTATTCAATGGGACCACATCCTTGACAGATGGAAACAAAAGCTCCACGGCACAGTGTCAACATCAGATGGAGCAAATCCAAATTTGGCAACATCAGACACAATGTACAGTACAGTAGGACGCTGTCCCGGGGTTTCAGTCATACAATCACTTGTTTGCGGTGTGCTCTCAGTAAACATGATTAAATGTCGTTCTTGTTTTTTTTTAAAGACTTACAATGAAATGCTAGTGCATGTTGTATACGTTGAGGTAAAATGTGCAGTGTGTTTTTAAGATTTCTGCTCGGCAACAGACATGTGTTGGAAGGCCATATGGAAGCTCTCCAGCGCTAAAAAGCATGACGGGCGGGGAGTGAGTTTGCATGACCTCTTTCTGACAAGCTGCTGTGTCAAGGCACCGTGACTGTGTAATCTTCCCTGTGGATTAAAACAATGTAGATTAGATTTGTGTCCCCCCCATCTCTGCTTCCACCCACCTCCCCACTGTTGATTTGTCACTGCGCTGAGCTGTTTTTTTTATGTTTCCCTGAATCTTCTTTTGACCTTGTTTTAAGTGGGTCGAGAATAGTGTCGCTGAGCGGCGTTGGATCACACGGCTGAAGGCCGGCCTCACCTGCCATTCTCCTCTCTGCCGGAGCAGATGGTTTTTGTCCGTAACCCCTTTCCACACCTTGTCCCTCACTTGAACAGGGTGGGGCGAGGAGGTCGTCCAGCAGGCTGGGGGCCCCAGCCTGCCGGCCCCCCCTCAGAGTGGCTGGGCGGTGTGGAAGTGGGCAGGCAGGAGACTCAGCTGGAGATCCTCGAGGCTTAGGACAGGTCTGCGCGGAGCAGGCGGCTGCAGCTGCAGCCCGAGACAGAGGGACATTAGCGATGACATCTGCTGATCAATAAACTATTTGTCATGTTCATAGAGCAACGGGGCTTCGAATGGCGGCGGTGATAAATAAAAAAAAAAAAAAGTGGAGGTCAGATCAGATGTGCACTTAGCTGAGGGATTATAGGTAATGGGACTTTCTTTGTGTAAATGAATTTGCCTGTGGCTAGAATTGAAAATTGACCAGTTTGTAACTGTAACTGCTCGACATTTCTGCCACTTCGTCCTTGCCTTTTAAATGTTTGTCCCGAATAAGTATGAATCCCTGTGTGTCACATGAAAGATTATCCTAATCATTTCAGCTACTGAGAGCATTCGATAGTCTTTTAAGCCACTAATCACTTTATTTATTTCAATTGAAGCTCAGAAACACTTGATTTCTTTTAATTTTGAGGACACCGATTTAAAACGGTGTCCTTGCAGTCCAAAGAGGATGACAAGGTTAAGTGAGAGGGAAACGGTATGCGGGTGTTTACGCACGAGAGGAAAAAAAAAAAAGGAACCACAGGAGCGCGAGGCCTGGGAAACAGTTTTACATATCTGGACCTTGCTGATGTTACAACAGGGCATATCTGGCCTCAAAGACGCCTGTGTGTGCTGGCGGCGGTCTGAGCGAGATGAAAGCCTGTAATCCTCAGCTGAAGTATGTGGCGAGGCCTGTTCTGTCAATGAGGAGGTGGTTCGGGTTCAGCCTCCAGCAGACGCCCCCAAAGATCTGCCGTCTCGGTTGGGCGAAGGCCATACATTTTTACAACTTTAATTGGATAAGTTGACGGGTACAATGCAATAATTTGATCATGCTAAGCTCCAAAGAGATCTAATACGCTCCTGAAGTATATCTGTGTGCCCTCTGAAGTGAATGACTCGTCCCTAATCCATCCATTAGAGGTCACTTTAGGGCCCGGGAGGCGAGACTGAAAAAATATCTCAAAGGAACAGTCAGTTGGTTAAATAAATCAGTCCGACTAGACTTCATTAGAACCGCCAGGCACTGGTGGAATTTGGCATTTGGACCATTTAAAATCAGTCTCTCTATTTTTACCTCTGCCTATGGAGGCTATGTTTGTGCGCCTGTCCATTGGTTGGCTGGTTATCCTGTTGTTTGTCAACAGGGTTATGTAAAATCAACTAAACGGAGCCCTACGAAACTCGGTGGACGGGTGGGACGTGTGCAAAATCAGAACCCATGAAATTTCGCCGTGGTTACCGGACAAAGTGGCAGATCCAGGGATTTTTGATCATGAAGAAGGTCGGTTTTTGATGGGAATAACCTGGATACTGTGTGGATCTGGATTATGAAAAAGACAGACTTTGAGGGGACTGATATCTAGTGTGTGCGATCAAATCTGGACCTTGTGAATTTAATTGTGTTTTCATCTTCCTTTTCCGATTTTTCATGATCTGTAGTATTTCATTGGTTCAGCTATAAAGCTTGATTAAATTCATGGGGATTGTTGGGCCTGGGAAGAGGCATGCGCTCTACTGGCTACCATTCTAGTTTTGTCTTTTCCGCATGAAGAAAAGCTTGATTACAGGCCATGATGAATCTGAGGTAACAGTGCCAATCTATAATTAGCAAAAAGCTCTTACCATCCATCAGAGCTCGTTTGATCGTCAGCATGTAGCGCGTCACGTTGATCTCTACCATACTTGACAGCGGGGACTCGACTGTGAACGCGGTGATGATGAACTCCCCGAAGCAATTAGTTAAGGAGGTGCCGCGCAGGACTCGCTGGACCCTCGGGCAAGATCCACAAATTTCTATCCGGCCGGGGACACACTCGACTCCCCCGGTCCTGTAAATGCCGAGTGCGCTCCGGCCCTGATTCATGTGCAAACTCCAGGCCCCGGCAGAAAAAAAATCCATGCATCAGTTTTATGGAGCTTATGAGAGAAGGGGGTTAATCGAATGGGTTAATGAAGCCTTTTATTGACGCTCCCTCAAGGTCATTTCATTGCAGCGCTGCATTCCCATGCACAGCGGGTAAGAGCGCTTAAGTAGTGATATGCAATGCCTGCACCCCTGCTTCTCTCTCCACATATCATTCACCGTAGACCTTTATGTTTCTTTTTTCTGACGCATTCAAGGTTAAGTATGAAGCTAAGCAGCTGTCTACAACACTTATTCTGGGGGGGGGGTAGCTACACTTAGCATAATGGATATACCCATTCCCTGTTAATATAAAGTAGCGTGAGTGTTAATTTTTTGTTTTTGTTTTGCGGTTGCTCAACATGGGTGTGTAGTGTTTCATAGGGTTTGTGACATGCACTCTTGGCATTTGGATTGAACGGGGGGCATTATCTGCATTCCTGTAGGCAATTAGCTGTGTTTAAGTGCAGAGTCTCTGGGGGTCTTGTGTAATGGCTAATTAAAAATTGTTTGTCTAAGTGAGTTCTCAGACTCCAATTTGAAAGTCTTGCGCTCGAAGGAAGGCACTTCAATTATGCATTAGGTCGGAATATTATATATATAAAAAAAAATCTGATTTCATTCACTCTCCTATTACCAGTTGTGCATTTGATTAAATGAAGGTTCATACAACATCCAGGTCTATTAAACTTCAGTGGAGTTCCTCCATTGTGCCATGAAAGGAGGTTTAAAACAGAAAATCAAGATAAGCGTTGGGGGAATGTGCAACGACTCCTTTTGTGCTCGTGAAAGCGTGCAGTTATTTTGACTAATATGTGCACAGCCCTCTGGAAAACATCCTCGCTTTGAGATAAGAGAATCAATAGATCCTGTGCGGTTCTTATTGTTGATAGACCCTGTGTGGTTTGGCCTGTTGAGAGATCCTGCGTAGCTTTGACTGTAGTGGAAGTCACAGCGGTTGCATCCACGCTATTTTACTCTCTCGCTCAGGGCTCTCTGGAAAACATCCTCTCATCTCCCTCTGAGGGAACAGGAAGGGGTGAAAGTTTGTCAAATTCACAGGGCGTGTCATCCGCCTTTGATTTATCTGGCGGGGATTTTTTGTGAAGCAAGCGAAACAAGACCACCACTGGAGTAAGATGATGCGGTGCGAATACAAATGATTTTAATCTTGAGAATACAATAAACTATTACAGCCGACGAGAACATTTAATGAACGAAAATAACATTTCTGGAGGGGCTGTACAGTATGTGAGATTACAAATGTCTGAGCGCAAACATATTGCGGCGGACATTTTTCCGGAACTTTCCCTGCCAGCGCTTTCATGAAAATTTCTGGAAAATGCCTGTGAGCCCTTGTGAGAATACCGCTGTAAAATCTTAAAATGAATAGTGAGCGAGTGGGCGTGGAATCAGAAGAACACGCAAAACAGGTAGTGGAAGTATTTACACTCGAGTATCAGCGAACTGTCACCAAATGCAGTCGGTTTAAAGACACCATACGCACAGCAAACATCCGCAACCTCCGACTGTACACTGTACTTTCAAAAAGTTGTTGGTCGCTCCACAGCACAAAGGCTCTGTTTAGGAGCTAAACACGAATGCCCGATTAGCACAGCAGTTCTGAGACACCACAAATACTCTGCATGTGTGCACTCGTGGCGCTCAGTTGTGTCATGACACAATAGCCTTATGTCTTCGAGCAGTGAAAACAAATGTGCAGGAAGAAAAAAAACTGACACAGTGAAGACCTTGTGAGAGGAAACAGCAGCGCAGTGTTTCCTCTTTTTTTTTTCCCCTTCTTCCCTTTCGAACATTGCTGTCGATTCTTAGAAGCACCACAACTAACTGTACCGTTGAGATAGAGATTACCACATAAGAGTTTAATTTCTCCACTGTAATCACACAAGGAGTGGCATTCAAATTGAGATTAATTGAAGACGAACTCCGCAGGCGTTAATTCCCGTCTCGATGGCTTTGAGCATTTCTGGTGTTTCCACAAGGAGGGAAAAAAGTCTCGCCTGCCAGGCCACCACCCCTGCCCGTTGTAACACCCCCCCCCCCCCGTCCTTCTGATTAATGAAACATGACAGTTTTCATTGTATTACACACTTCATTCTGCCACTGCGATGTCAAACAACACACACGTATATAGTCACCCACCAACACAACCACACCGGCCCGTCTCTCGAAGGAGCTCGTGCAGCGTGACCCATCGTGTGATCTGGGCGTTTGCCATTCTGAGCCGTGGAGATCCTGAGCAGGCGTGTGTTGGGTAAACAAACACGCCGGCTGTCTACAGCTCGGCATTTCCTTTGCTCGTCTTAATGCAGACCCCCCCCAACCAAAAGGAGTCTAGCCATGTAGACAGCTGAATATCTCCTGGACGGATCGCAACCGACCACAGCACCTCTGATGTGTTTCCAAATGTTTGTACAACCCTTCACTTTTCCCCTCAATTGTATCAGACATTAAATAGCTGCTCTCAGAAGCATGTCTGAGCTCAAACGCCACCACCGACGCGCTAATCGTCTTCGGGGCACTGCGGTTGCGGGAAGGAAACAAAAAGTCCTCTTCTTCTCCTCCTCCTGCTGTGTGATTAACGTCTGACTCAGGAACACACACCTAGACGGCCGGAATCGAACAGTCGAGTAATGAGCTCAAGTGACACATGCCGGCCTCGCCGGGCCGCCTCTGGTCACCCATCTGTGATCAAGCTGCAGGGGATTAATGTCACGCAGGGAACGTGTGGCTGACGGGCTGGAGGCCGGGACATTCCACTAACAGGATGTTTGTTCATTCATATACACATGAAATACATTTACTTTTAACGTTTCAGACACTCTTTTCTCCTCGGTATTTCCTTTTTTGTGCAACTACTGTATATTCCGATTCAATTCTAGAGTGAAATGTTAAAATTGACTCTGCTGTCCATTTATTCTTTGGCTGTAGATTTTACTTTAAAAACATATAAGCTCATAAAATATGAGCTCACATGGGAATAGATTAAACTATCCGACCGATTGAAGCACTTGATTTTTTGCTCTGTCTGGACAAGTTACAACACATGTATAGAAGGTAATGCATCACTATGAAAGGAGCAATACTTCAAGATTATTCATGCCACAATTGGACCAAATATATCACAAACTATCATCTTCTCATGAGTTTGAGGTCATTATCTCAGCTTCTTTGATTGCAAACTTTAGATTCATGCTATGAAGTGATTTACATGAAAGGTGCATTTACCCAAATTTCATCATCCAATTTACGCCGTTGGTAGATCTTGTTGCACTGCACTAATGATTTAGATGAATGAATATTTGAAATGAATTCAACCTTTCTGTAGGATAACCTTGACATCTTTTGCATCAGTACCTTCAAAATGTAAAACTCAGCCTGACTAAAAACCTAAAACCCTATTAAGTAAACTTGTTCTTCCCTTTCATCACTGTATTGATCTTAATCTGAATTGGAACTTAAAGGAGCAAAAAAACCTACCACACAATAAAACGTACGCTAATTAAAAAAGGATTCAACTTCCACTTCCACCATTGCAAACATATTACCCAACCATGAGCAGCACTTTAACCCGGGTCCC
The DNA here is from genome assembly GCF_022379125.1 of Scophthalmus maximus. Lineage (NCBI taxonomy): Eukaryota > Metazoa > Chordata > Actinopteri > Pleuronectiformes > Scophthalmidae > Scophthalmus > Scophthalmus maximus. Next base: position 23,063,701 of record NC_061515.1, on the reverse strand, counting down.
CACTACACTGCACAGTTCAAAGGTGCTTTACGCTCGCGGGTTTGCTTTGTGTCCGCACAAACGTACGCTTAATACAAACACGACTGCAAACACGAGCGACCCCCTTCTCCAAGAACAACCCCTTCACCCTTTTACCAATCCACATCGGCCCGTCATCCCTGAAGCCACTGTCCCAGCACCATCCTGTCTCCTTCCCTACACCCCCCCACCTCCTCTCTGTGGAATGCTAACCTTGCGTGTGAGTGTGTGTGTGTGCGTGTGTGTCTGTGTGTGTGTGTGTGTGTGTGTGTGCGCGTATGCGCGACAGTGGTGGAGCCAGGCTGGCTGTGTGGGCGGCCGAGTGTTTCCAAACAGTGGAATCTGTCACTGACACCCCTGGCAGAGCAATAAGCAGTGCCTTAATGAGCTCAGCAGATCACTCAGCGCAGAGTGGACACACACACACACACACACACACTGAAACGCACATGGGTATTACAAATACAGACAAACTATTACATATACACATGTGTAGTGTAATCAGCGTGGTTCAGATTACAGTTGATCAGTTACTTAATACAAATAACGTGTTCGTTATTAGTAACATAATAATAATAATAATCCACTTACTTCGAAATCCAACATACTGATAAAATGGACACATAGCCACAGATATTCTTCTTGTTCTGCTAGGCAAATAAAATTGATTTTTCATATTCAGAAGTTCAGCACAGAAGCTAATGAGCAAAGCCGTCCCTGCCATTAAAAAACGTAGCGCTGCGTCAGACGCATGTTTTCCTACGGCGTTCCTGCTGCTGCGGCCCGCTGGGAAGGAAAAACGTACCTCTTAAGTGTTTCTTCAGATTCGAAGTACAGGACTTTGCAAGTGACGGCAACCTAATTTATGTCTCTCTTTGCGCATAGACGCTCTTGTGTTGTGGCGGCTATTTCGAAGCAACTGCTGCTGCTTCCATCTCGGCCCAACGCCGTTCTTTTTTCCTTCCGCAACGGACCAGGTCGCCTGTCAAAGGAACCATGTATGTCAGACGCACTTTTCATTTAGCTGATATCGTTGGTTAATTACTATATTTCAAAAGCTGTAATGAAAAATGTAATTTTGTAATTGATTTCTTCCTTTGAATGGACAAACAACATGAACACATATGCACATACACAGTAAAGGACACACTCAGTATAGCATCCTTAAATCCATATGTTACACATGTAATAATGGATGCACGCGCACACACACACACACACACACACACACACATGCACATACAGTAAGTTGAGACAAGCCTAACCTTAAGTCGCTTATTACAGTGTTAAAACTTTGTCAAACGCTAAAGAAACAAACATTGCCTGTTTCGTCATTATAGGAACAAGGGGGATTCTGGGAAAATAAAATGTACCACTATTTCTGCGCCCGCCAAGCTCTGCCGACCGCGTGTCGCTCTGCCGCCTAGAGCCATCGCTCAGCGAGTCGCCGGGGTTGATCCAATTAGAACGGGACGCCGTCCTATGCCGGACGCCTCGATATTTCTTGATTACCGCACATATGTACGCGTTAGTGCTGACTCAGCCGTCCATTTGTCTTTTTTTCCCCACCCGAGCGGGACAATGGCGTCTAATTGGCGACCACCTGCTCTTCGAATCACATCGCGCCGCGGCTCCGTATGCAGATCGCCCCGCCACACAGCTGCGCTTATGATAAACACGATTACCCCCCCCCTGCATGACATTTCGGTCACGCGCCATGATCAGCCATCGTGAATCTTTCCGAGTTTTATGAAGACGAATGGGAACGTGGCAGAGGAGCGACATCGGATAACGAGAATGTGACAGCATACACACTGTGTGTTTTGGGTGACTTCCCGACAAGACATCCCTGTATGTTCGTCTCCGCCTTTCCTCGTTTTTTAAGTTATCACCCCCCCCTAACCCCCCTTACGCACCATTCTCCTGCAAACTCATTTTCTCACATACCTAGCGTCATTTAGGACATTAGTGACAGTGAATGCGGGGCAAAGTGGCAGCGATGGCCTCGGCTGTAAAGTCAGCCCCGTCCCTTTTCTTCCCCCTCTTTAACGGAGCGGTCCTGTCACCGGGACCCTTTTAATTCTCCCTTTCACCCCCTCTGGTGCCCGCCCCTTCTCGCACTGGTCCTAATGGGGAGCAGACAATAGAGGGTCCCCCCCCCCCCCAGCCCTTCATCCTCCTCTGGGCTCCCTCAGCCCTTGCAGGCCTCCCTGCCTGGTTGGAGCTGTGCACTCCGGGCTGCAGTTTGTCACAGCCATTCAGCTGAGACTGATTGTGATTGCAGCAGATGGGCTGGAGCCTGCTCCGTTGCTCGGGCCCGGTCAGACCCAAGCACTTCTCTCTCTCTCTCTCTCTCTCTCTCTCTCTCTCTCTCTCTCCTTCTCAGCTTTTTTTTCTTCATTTTCCGTCCTCCGCTCCCTTGACCCTTATCGCCTCTCCATCGTTGTCCCAATCTGTCAGTGGCTGCCCGTTCTTTCTCTGTTTTCCATGTCCACTCTAAAACAGGCAGCCGACGTTTTGCAGATGTAGAGTTTCTAAAAAGCTCAATTCTGGCGGGGGGGGGGTCAAAGGGGGTCATTTAAACGGCGCCGGGCCCAAGTGTAACCCCCTTCTTCTTTGCAAATCTTTGCAACATTGGATTTGGGAAGTGTGCATTCCCTCTCTGAAGGGCCTGAATTGTTTTTATCTGAACGCGTTCCTTTCTTCATCCTTCACATATTGACTTATGCCAAAATCATATGCCAAATCATGATGAGCTGGAAAAGTGTGCACCAACGTCCCTATTTGTCCGTACAGACGAGACAGTCAGCCCTTTTTCTTCCTAGATGAGGCTCATTCCTCAGTCTTTCTCTTTGTCATTGTCGTCGTTGTCATTTTTTTTTTTTGCTCTCTTCATGTTTTCTACAGTTGCACCTATCTGTCCTTTTGTTACCTTCCCTACCTCTTCCAAAGAGTCCAGTTTAGTGGGGCATCACAAGCCGGCTGCCGCTTGCCTGTTCACGTCTCCTCGTTGGAGTTAAAACCCCCCTCGACACTTTGGTCACAAAAAACCCCCCCCCTCCTCCTCCTCCGTACAAACCCCCACCCCAACCTCGCTTCTCCTCCCTTGAGGAACGAGCCTCCTTCTGAGGGGGCAGCAGCTCAGCCGTCTCCCCCGAACACATGTTAAACGTCCCGCATGCCCGGGGATGCTGGATGCGGTCAGGGAGCCAGAGAGAGAGAGAGAGAGACGGAAAGAGATAGGAGCAGAGACAGACTGAGCGAAAGGGAATATTGTGAGGAAACATAAAGCCAGGAGGCGGGGTGGGTGGCGGGGAGGGGGAGGAGGAGGGGAGGCACACAGCGTTCTGTGTGTGAAGAGGAGCCTCAGAGCGTGTGTGTGAGTGTTAGTGAGAGAAAGCATAGCACAGAGGGGAGAGCGTATGTAGCGTGAAGGAAGAGGAGCGGTGCCGGGAGAGTCAATGCATGTCGCCAGATTGAAGGAGAGACGCGGGATGGTAGAGGACAGGAGCGACAAGGAGTCGGATAAGAGGAGGCGAGGACCCTGAGGGGCAGGAAGGGAGCAGGGGAAAGAGGGGAGAGGAGGAGAGGCAGGTTTTTTGGTCTCAGTCAAATCGAGAGGCAGGCAGGCAGGCAGGCAGGCAGGCAGGCAGGGAGCAGTGTCGAGCCAGTCAGTGGTGCATTGTGGATGTAAAACTTTATCGTCTGCGGGAATCGGTGGGTAGCAGCTGCAGAGCAGGAGGCAAGCGTGCCGGTGGATTACCATGTGTGTCCTCTGAGCGCACCAGGATGCTGCATCTCCACCGGGGTAAGAGGCGAACCGCCGCCAGCACTGACGCGACCAATGTGTGCAACCGCATGATTTCACTCTCTCGTGGACTGTGCTCCTCCTTTGGGCACATTTGCTTCACACACGTGCCACACTGACAGTTGTCAGGAAAAGAGAAAACAAATTTGGCTTTTCGCTTGTGCAAATTTCAGGGAGGTTTAATTGTGATGTCTTCACGTTTTTGTTTTTTTTCATACGGCAGCACTGTACACACGTGCAGGAGAGGCTTTTTTTTCCCCGATTTGCACGGAGCCCAGTTGTCAGGGATGGGGAATAGGAGCGTGTCCTGTTGTTAGTGGCAACAGCGTGACGCCGGGGCACCACTTTGATCCTGATTGATAACAGAAGGAAACGGATACCCGTCGTTTAAAGCAGAGGTAAAAACAATCCAGCATCGCAGGGGATTTGTATGTGCAGGAATGCATGGTTCCCCTCCTACTCCCCTTTCTTCCCTCTAACTCTCTCTCTCTCACTCTCTCTCTCTCTCTCTCTCTCTCTCTCTCTCTCTCTCTCAGGCAGATTAAGATTTTTTCTATCCTTGCCTTCTAATCCCACTCTGAAACTCTGAATAAAGCTCAATATGCTGGAGGATATGGATAGCGGGGATATGTTGTGGTCAGCTCCTCCGCCGCTGCATGTCAGCGTGGTGCGAAGTGCAGCAGCAGTAGTGTCCATAGGTCAGGGAAGGTCAGGGCCGTCAGCAATAAGCATCACTAAGAAACAGAGGACGATGGTAGCTGTAGGATTCTGGACGCTTGCTTTATAGTTTTGGCTGGATTCGTCATCTCTAAAAACAGAGCTGCCAGGGAACATGGGAACAAGAGCATGGGAGAGTCGGGGAGGTATCATCTCTCTGTTGTTGTCCAAGTGCCAGAGAGAAATGCCATTCTCTCTCTCTCTCTCTCTCTCTCTCTCCCTCTGTCTTTTTTTTCTTCTTTTCTTTGCCCTGGGAACGGGTGCCTCCCAACACGAGATCAAAAAATAGCATCTGCCATGTAGCGGATGCTTCATAGCTGGAAATGCCCCTGATAAATGGACCGCACTCAAAGCGCTCCAGCGCAAGTCGCACACCAAGTTTCATCAACAACGAGCCGCGCCGTCCATGACCTCCCTTCCGCACACTCCATGCACTAAATGCACAATTTACATACTTGTTAAACTTGAATGGGTGATAGCTGACAGCACCCAGTGAACCCAGCCCACCCAGGCCAGATATCTATCAATATTCATTTCAATTTTCATGTGTTTTTTTTTCGGGACAACAGCAGTCACCATTACTTACCAAAGCCGTTTTGTTCCAGCATCTATCTATTTGGGCTCTTTTAAAAGCCTTTATTTAGAGCCGAGCAGCAGCCGGCAATGTCATCCCACCACCAGGGCAGTTGGAGCCTGTCGCCCTCTCTGAAACCTACCTGGGGATTACTGGATAAGAGGATTGCCAAGTGGAGGGATTTGATTTTATAGAATTAAAAAAACTGCAATTCTCTCCATCCCGGGGGCCGTGCCACAGCGCGGCCATTTCTCCACGTCATTATTTTCCCCCCCTGCTGCCATTGCTCTCGTTTGACCGCCGAGTTTCCGTTGCCACGCCACCGGTGTCCCGCACGCGAGGCAGTTTTAGGCTCAGAGGTCACGGGACTCTTCATGTTTGAGCGGAGTGGCGTGTTTGTTTGGCAGGAGTCTGAACACGGCTCGGACGGTGTTTGTTAAGCCGCGCCGATGCCAGGGCGAAAGAGACGGGATGGGAAAAGTCCATCAATTACAACCGAACGTGTGCACTGGGATTGGTGCGGGTGTCGGATGCTCTGCCAGTTGGCATTATTAGAGTCATGATCACTACAGCTGCTGGTATAGCTTAGCGGGCGACACTGCTGTTCGGTTCCCGTTCAGGGCCTCGGCTACAATCCAGTGTGTATCCCCCGAAGCACCAGCCCGCAGAAAAGAACCTGATGAACAATAGGGACTCCAGCAGGTCATCGTGACATTTCCTTCCTGCCGCCTGAGTCTCGTCCGTCACTTTGTTGCTCTCACCCCTCTACATCCGATCCTCCCAACTCCCCCCCCCCGCCCCTTTCGCCTCTTCCCCGTATGCGGCGCTCTGTATTCGCTGACCCTCAGCTAGCATATTGGTTTGAGGTCAAACTGAATTACTGAGGAATGTACCCCCCCCCCCACCCCTCACCCCCCCGTTTCAATGGCCGGCCCATTGGGCCTCAGCATGGGAGCACTTCCCCTACATTGGCAGCCAGGGGACTTTCATTTTGAAGGAGGTGTGTGTGTGTGTGTGTGTGTGTGGGGGGGGGTTCCTTCCAGACAACTTTCCCATGTAATTCCCACCGTCTCTGCAGTCTTCGTAAGCACCGTGGAGCTGGGAGCCAAAGCAGCCGGTTTAATGATGTGTACGTGTGAGGCGCTGCTCAGGATCCCAGCAGCCGGGAGCCATCGTGGAGACGCACTGCCTCCGCGACTGCAGGCCATCCAGCTCAATTAAGGGCTCTGCGAATGCATTCCTGCCCTCGGCCTACTCTACATTTATCTTCCCCCCACGAACTCCACGTGGGAACTCTAAAAACAGCCGGAGTCTTGCGGAGATCTCCGGGGCTGGTATGAACCTCTTTTTTTTTTTTTTGAGAATCTGCGAATCGGGCTATATATATAGTTTTGTTTTTTTATAGAAGACAACGTGTTCCAGCTGAAGTCTCATGCGTTGCGTTTCACTGATCGTTAACAAAAATGGGACTATTGGATGTCTCTTCTCTGTCTTCCTGTTGGTTTTTTCGCTCAGGGCAATGTCCCTCGTGAAAAAACATAAAGCCTAATGGTCCGACACAATTTATAACCAATAAAATGGCTTTTATTTGGTAGCTATCAATGGCTTGTTGCAGGCACTGGCTGGTTTGCCCCGGAGACAAAGCTTTGCCCAGACGTCCTCGCCAACTGCTCGGCACCGTCATTAGAGCCGGAGTATTTTTTGGCGGTTTCTAAACAGAGGAACCTGCTCCATGTGAGTTCGCCGAGGTGCAAAGTCTCGTGGGCGCTGTTTTTGCAGTCACTGCCTGTTTATTTTTGTTCCATTTAGAACTGGCTTATTTATTTTTTTAAATTTTTTAGATCTGCCACAATCCCCAAATTGGATTTGTTTTTTAGGTCATCGTTCTGCATGCCGACGGTTTTTACGAGATAACGCGGCGTTGTCCTTGTTTAACTACACGCAGCCTTCCGGCTGGCACACTTTCACAGGCACATGCATCTTGCAAGTTTATGGGTCAAAGCAGTCGGTGTGCGGTCGCTCCCTCTCATTTCATATTTCTGCGCTCGTCACGGCGACGCGGAGCGAGCAATTGTTACGAGGTCGGAAAAGGGGGGGGGGCGGCGTCGTATTCGTGGTTTTGTTGGGGAGGGAATGTCAACAAACTCCAGCTCGCCCCACCTCCTTGGCTGTAAATCACGGGACAACAGTGGGAGAAGCACATCCAGTGGCTGGAGGTGCGGGTGCAGCAGGGGAAGGGAATCGGATAAAGGCTCACCTTCGTGCAGTAAAACTCTTAGACAAACACCTCTCTTGTTTCCTCTGAGTTCTTTAAGCCATTTGGCGACCCTCTTTACTTTAGGGGGACTTACAACGAGTGCACTAACTTTAAATCACTCGATCGCCGGCGTGCCACAGTGGCAGAGCGGGAACGCCATGGCGATACGCCCGCGACACCTCAAAGAACCGCGGAGGAGGAGAGAATCGCCCTCGCTGCGTTGACAAGCAGAACTGTCTGGACAATTTTCTGGCCGTCCATCTGCTGGAAAGTTACGAGGCAAAGCGAAAACATGTGACTTCTGCAGAAGGGATACGTTCATGACCAGGGGACTTCTGTGGCAGCAACACACACATGCACCCATAGGCGGGTAGCCGCCGCGACGGCAGACCCTTGGCTCGAGTGCCCCCCCCCCCCTCCGTCTACCGTACCTTTGTCTCTATTGTATGTGGAGCGGCCATTTGTCTGCCCCTGTATAGGGGTTACTGTTTGCCCGCACCTCTAAAAAACGATGCGTTGACAGCCGCTGTAAAATACCCGGTAGCCTTTGCACAGTCTCCATGAGTCAGCAGAACCTTCTAGCATGACGGTACAGTAGTAAATGTGAGCCTCTGCCCCCCAGCCGGGGTGTGAAATACAGAACAATGCGTGGCAAAACGTGTGACTTTACATATTGCATGCGAGTGGCTTTTTTTTCGCCACCGTGCACGTGACTGCTGCATTCGAGCTCATTAAGCCATGTAATGAGACTCTTTAAGAATCATGAAAGGAATATTTCCTGCTGGCATCACTGATCGTGTCACCGAAGGCCTCGAAGGTTAAGAAGGTTGTAGCCGTCGTATGACATTAATATTTCGAGTTTAGTTCAGTCAGGAAGTCAGGACCCAACTAATAAGCTTTTCTGGATATACCCAACACATTGTTGTTGAGTTTTGGAAAGTGCAGCCTTTGGTTACAAATTCGTCAGTATGCTTGATTTTTTGGGGAATCCGACAATCGTGTTCACTTTACGCTTGTCAGTGCGTAAAGTGTGTGTGTGTGTGTGTGTGTGTGTGTGTGTGTGCAGTGCTAAAAAAAGGTATGTGCACAACTGGGAGCAAAACTCTGAGGAGAGCGCTTTTTCCCCCAATATGTATGATTTATCAACGGCCTTTCAGAACCAGCTGTACACACTTTGATCATCACAGGTGAACTCCGAAATCACGAGGTCATTTATTTGACCTGGATTACGTCTGGGGACGAGCTAGACGAGCGTCACTGGACAAGCTCAAAATACACACCTGTTTTTTTACCTGTTGGAATGCGGCTGTGAATTTCTGATTCCAAAACAAGGCGTGTCTGAGGTGAATGTTTTTTTTTTGCTTTTCCTTTTTTTTTCCGGGGGGGGGGGGTGTGTAACTCACTCTTATCTTTTTCTTTCTCGCTTTGAGCCATCATATCTTCTTCATATCTGCTGTTGTCCAGGTCCAGTAACTGTGCTGTTATCTCTTTCATGTTTTGGACATAAAAGATTCAAAAAGTGTGTGGTTTTGTGTGTGTGTGTGTGTGTGTGTGTGTGTGCGTGCGTGCGTGTCTCTGCATATCTGAGCTGGAGTGTTTGTACATGTTTGTTCATCCGTGTGTTTATGAGTTCCCCCCCCCTTGCGTGCCGGCGTCTAGCCGTGTCCTCGTTCTCCACGAGCCTGGCTGGTGAGTAAACCCTCTGGACAGGCCGGGCGAGCGCCGCAGCCATTTTTAAAGCACATCTGCTCGTTCGCAATGTTTCGCTTTCTTCGCCCGGACAGGAATGCGTCCGTGGCGAAGGGAAACAATTGAGGTCAGGGCCCTGCTCGCGGAATAAGAAAACACTTAGTCAGGCAGACAGACGGACAGACAGTCAGGGCAGGGGTAATCCACGCTTGGCGAAGCACATTCCTCTGAGCTCACAAGGAGTCTCGGAGGATTCCTCACGTCTCATTCTTTGGCTGCTTCAGAGGCTCAGCGATGCTTTTGATATGATCTCTCGCCCGCAAAACGTCGTTAAATCATTGCCCCTCGCTCTGATTTTGCAGATAATCCCTTAGGGCAATTTTTTTCCGGTGCGGAGGCAAATCCTCTTCACAGTCTCGCGACTGCATCCGTCAATCGTGTGCCCTGAGATAATGTCAGTTTGCCCTGTCAAAAAGAAGAAAAAAAAACGGTGGCCTCGCCGCAATCGAGCGAGCGCGGCATGTTGTTTGACTTTGGGTAAAATGTTGCCGATCGCGATCGTCTCAACTTGTTTGACTGCATAACTCAGTGCGGTTGCACACGTGTCCAAAACAAAAGTTCATACGTTCAAAGGAAGTATATATGAATACGGGAACAATGACATCACTGTGTCTAGATGAGCCACAGTGTTGCTTTGGTCTGAATGGTTATAAGGCCACATGAGGAAGGAGCTTTTTATCTGTTTGAAACCGTACTATCACAAAAAGGTATTTGTCATTCTGTGCATGCACTGATATATTCATCATTTTCACTGTATCTGTGTGCACACAAAGGTGACCCGACACATGCTTGGAGTCCTCACAGTCTGTGAGGACAGAATGTGATGAAAGCACAGAGAACAAAACATGTTTATTTGACATGTCTCTTTTGGGGGGGGGGACTAACATGGCAGCACGAGGAGGCGAGTGTTCTTTGTGTGTGTCTCACAGCAGAAGCTCATCACATTTCACCTCGTCAATAATTGATGGTCTGCCCCGGTGAGGTGAGGCTCATTGTGCCTGGCAGGCTGGGTGTGCGAGGTGCTGACATGTGGCTCCTGTTTTTTCCGTTTGCCCCCCTCCGGGTGCAGACGGGGTCCGCGGCGGGAGGCGGGAGGTCAGTAACCAGCTGTGGGTGAGGCGGTGGGAGCAGCCGTTCGGTTTTTTTTTTCTAGCAGTTTAGCCTCCACGGTGGTGCATTTTGGTGATTGATTTGAGCTGCCTAATGCATCGGGACCAATTGAAACGGTCACAGATGTGCGAGCCCCACCCCTCAGATGATGGAGACAGATGTTTACTGAGGGCTGATGCCATCGCAGTATTTGCTGCACGATTGCTGAAGATCCATGCTATGTACGTGATTGTTCTTCATTGGCCCATTCCACCAAGTTTTCTGTTTTTGCATAATCCTAATGACAAACCAACCGACAAACAAACGGACAGGGGTGAAAAAATTACCCCTTATGCGAGGTCAAAATTCTCCATTCAAAGCGGTGACAAGGCCATTTTCGCTCCATCTCGCCTGCTGTGACTCGGTTTTCCTGTCACACCGGGATGGATGTTATAACTTATCAAACGCCTCGGCGAGCTCATTGTCCCGCACCGAGCGCTCGGCTGTAATGTTTGGATCGGCGCAGAGGGTTACATAACACTGCCGTAGGAGGATTAAGGATGGGAACGACCGGTCCGGCGCCGCGGCCAAACTGTTGCCAGCCCGCGTCCCTCTGAACGGGATGCTCCACAGTATGTGGGCCAGTGGGGGATTGCGTGCACTGTGCACATCAGGACTCTCGACCCAGCGGGAGTGCAGATGCTAATACATAAATGCATGGCAGCTCAGCTCTCATCCAAACATTTATGCAGCCCTTCCAGTCCGCTATGTGGACATTTGAGGTCCCTGTAAGCCCCCTGTAAGCTCCAGTGACGATATCGGCAAGATGGTTTAGACTAATGCATCTTTTACACATTCTGATGTGTGTGAATGTGTGTGCGTTTATGTCTGAAGGAAGAACCGCTGCGGGGAAAATGCGAAAGCATTACGCACTGTTTAATCTGTTAACATCTTTCCATGCAAGGGAGAGAGATTAAGCCCACTTGATGATAAGGTGGTGCACAGTGAAGGAAATAGGCAACCAGAATGCGAGAGACAGCACTTTCTTTCTCTTTCATTATGTACCTAACGGCAAACAATTTACAACGGATTGCACCGACTGCACGCGGGAGCTGTGATAAAACAGCACAGCTAACCGTCGGCCTCACACAACGCAGTTCAAAGCGCGCGGGGGCCAACATGTCGGCTCAGGTTGAGCATATGCCCCCGCCACGCCGCCGCCGCCGCCACGGATCCTCCCTCGCCCCAGACGAAGCCGGCGCGTCGTTTGAGCCAGAGGAGGAGTAGGGGGGGGGGCCAGGAAACTCCGTTTCATCTTGGAGGAAGCGCGGCAGAGCTTGTGACGCTGCAGGAATCGCATGCGTAAAAGCCGGGAAGATGATCTTTGAGGTGTACAAAGTGCATGCGGGCGGAAAGCAAATGGTTGGGTGTACGCATTGCAAGTCGGAGACTTCTAATTTTGAAATATCAGTTGTCCAGTCACGAAGAGAACTGCATACCTTCGCCAAGGCCCAACAGTCCCCCCTTATGAAACCACATTTAGATCCGGATTTTTACTTGGATCGGCACCAACGTGCGCTTAATGCCCATGGATCGCGCAAAGTTAAAGAGAGTGATAAAACACCGTCCGCTTCTTTGTCCAGAACTGTGCCAAGATTGATTGGGTTCTTTTTCCGTCCTTCCACCACGCGTCATGGAAATCCATTCAGTAGTTTTTGTGTAATCCTGCTGAAACTAACTCATGGAATATCGGAGAATTAGCTTGACCCAAGAATTGTGCTCATGCACAACGATGCGGAGTAGAAGAGCGGCGGCGTTGTAGTTGAGTGTCCGCCGCTGAGGACTCCGGTGCTCTCGGGTGATTCCAGGACACCGGGAGCCGCTGGAGGCCTGTACGACGAACCCCGCTCCGCTCACGATTGGCTGCCGGAGCTGATGGGGCTCACGGAGGAAGGAGAACAGCAGAGGAGGAGTTGGAGGTGGAGGGGTGTATGTTCAACTATCAGCTTGCGTTTTTTCGTCCAATGCTCGGATGTACAGCACAGGACAGAGGTCGTGGACTGACGCCTGAAATAGTTCTTTCTTTTTCTGAAGAACAATTCTGATTCACTACCACCTGGATCTTGTGTTTGATGTTTAGGGTTGTCATCATTCTCAGTAAATGACAGTGAAGAAAAAGTCAAAGAGGGCATGGAAGCAGCGCTGCCTCCGAGCTCCTGGCAGCGTAAACAAACGTTGAAGCAGAAGAGAAAACTTGCTGCCGTTATCTCACCTCCAATTTTACCTCCCAACATGGCTCAGAAAATCTGTCTCCGGCAATCGTCTTGACCCCTGTGTTTTCTTGCCCCGTATGACATCGTTCGTGTTTTCACAACCGTTCGCGAAACAACGGCCCTAACTACAAAAATAAGACCGGTTTGGCAGTAATCACCCCTTTAAAATGAGGCGCTCCCGTGTTTCTGACCCTATTTGGGCGACATTTATGGGAACACGTGTTTTTATCCGAGAATGAAAACATCATAATTGGCGTGTGAGACCCACCGCGAGCCGATACAACAGGACCCTTTGCATTCGCGCGGCCCCCTTTGGAGAGATGGCTGGAGATAACGCTGCCCGACATAACTCGTTTCGCTCAGTCTGACGGGTTTAATCGGCCAGTTTGCACAGCTGCTAAAGATTTACCGCAAGGTGAGCGGCGTGGCGAAGTGTCTCGCCTCGATTGGGAATCGAAGAGCAGATGACGGACTCGCAGCGGGATCTGCCCGGAAAACAATCGCATTGCCGAACACGGGCCCGACCACAGGTCGCGTCCGCGTGCCATTCCAATATGGGTTAATACAGTTCCACACCGCCATCGACGGGAATGCGAATGAGCATTTTGCACGAGATGACTGTTATTTTGACTGCTGCTCGTGCCAATTACTGTAATTATGTTTAACGCCGAATGTCAAATTTGCTCTATATTTGGGGCCGATTTCCCCCCCCCCGGGGGGGGCGCAAGTTTTGGCTCACGCTCCGCTGCTCCTGGAACATGCCTGTGCATAAGTGGCCTGAAACTTAACCCCTTACAGGGCCGACGCTCAGTCATAACACAGACTGGAGGAATGCCAGGGCCGGTCCTGTTAACAAAACAACATTCTGCAGTGAGAAGTTCCAGAGGAACCTTCTTTTGTTTTTGTCTTCTTTTTTTTTCCCCCCCAGGGTAGAGCGTCATGGTGTAAGCAGTAGAGAGTGTGCGGTAATAGGAAGGGACACATTGTGTAATTGGAACAGGAGTGGTATTAGTCAGTCTCAGGTGTGGACACACGCGCACACACACACACACACACACACACACACACACATTAATGAATGTTCTCACAACACCTTCACGTTAATGAACGCATGCACGCAACCCACACACCTCAAATTTAAGGGCACGCAAAAAAACCCACCAAACCCTAATGTAAACACACACGTGCTAATGCACTCACACCCAAGCGCGCGCACCTACCCCCCCCCTCCCCCCTCCCTCCTTGTCTCACGCTTTGCTCGACTTCCTCACAGATTTGTCACCACCGCGCAGCGTGTTTCACAATCGGCCCCTGCCAGGCTCGGCCGTGGCTGGTTCAGCCAGGTCCCATTGCAGGGCGAACGCCGGTGGTGGCGTAGGGTTTTTGTTTCCGTGGCTCGCCTCGCCGTTTTGTCGGGGGGGGGGGGGCCAGACAGACGATTCATCTGACTTTACCATACATCCCCAGCTGGGGGCTTGATCACCAGGGTTGTTTTTTCTTCCCCCCGCCCCCCCTCCCCCCCCTCCACCCCCCAGCCCCCGACAGGTAAGCCGCTCAGAAATAATGATGTGTTGTCAGTGGCGGACGAGGAGATGTTGGTCATGAGTTATCCGTGGTGAGGGGTGTCTGCTCTGGTGAAGATTATGTGAAAAAATGTGCAGGTGATCACTTGTGACTGTCTGGCTGGATACACCCAGGTCCCATGCGGCCCCATGTGTGTGTGCTCTGCGCGCACAGCTGATATTTGTACAGTACATTATTATGGAGCATGACTACGTGACACAATGTCTTTGGGAGGAAACAATACTACAGCTCATCTGTGCCTTCGTGTCTGTATTGTATGCGGGCATGTATTGAATTGTGTGCAATATATGGTTTGTGATTAAATCTCATATTATAGTGCTGCGCGAGTTCAATGAAGATTTTACCCTTTGGGGAAAATACAAAAAAAGGATCTGCTGTTGAGTGCACTCATTGGCTAACTCGGGGGCTTCGTCAGGATACCTGGCCATGTATGTGAGCGTGATCCTACGGTAGGGCGACGCGCGGTCGCTCGTTTCGAATGCAGACCACGAAGACTCCGAACATATGTCAGTCACTGCCAAAGGAAGCTTTTTTCCCCTCCTTTCAAACATGTGCTGTTTTCTTTTTACTTGCCGTCTGGATGAAGACGCTCGGGGAATGACCAAAACAGTGTGTGTGTGTGTGTGTTTCTCATCTGCGGGCCGTCAGATGCGGGCCCGGGTCGTCCCGCGGCAGCAGCGTTCCTCTGGTGTTTTTTGGGTTGTTGTGATACCTCAGGAGAGCCAATGAAACGGGGTTCTTTATTATCCAGCGCAAGTGTGCCAAGATTTATCCCATTAAAGTCTGGAATGCCCTCACGTGGGAAACGGATTGGACCCGCACAGTCAATTTCTTTGTTTAGCCCAGTTCACATGTGTGTATTTGTGTGTGTGTGTGTGTGTGTGTGTGTGTGTGTGAGAGAGAGTAGGGTAGAGTGAGTCTGTTGTGATTGTGTGTGTGTGTCTGCAATTTAGTTCTGGCGCGAGGATGCCCTGGTTTTTGTTTCCTCCAAGCTATTTTTTGCTTTGACAGAACTGCATGCTCTTTGTTTTGCGTGGTCAGAGGACGACCCCTTCTTTGCGCTGTGTGTGTGTGTGTGTGTGTGTGTGTGTGTGTGCGTGCTGATTTGCTGGCAGGCCACTGCGGTTTCTGCTGATAGGCACAAGACAGAGAAAGATGGAAGAGAGAACTCTTGCTGGTTTCTCATATTTGATATATTTGATTAAATATCAGATCATTGATATATAATTGATTGATTGAAGTGTGTGTTTTGGCGGAGTGTCCGATTATCTTTTGATCAGTTCAAATATTGCTACAGAGGCTTTTGTTTTCTCTGTGGTTTCTACCGGATTTGGTGCAAAGACAGAAAATTCAAATATGGTGCAACGGCGTTGTCCGTCTGATTGTGACACTCACTGAACAATGACACGTAGATTCATTTCTCTCTCCTCTCCCCTTTAGGGAAAAGCTGGCCGTGGCTCGCCTGCAGAGGGAAGTCGCACGGAGCAAGAGCGAAGGAACAATGGTAAAGTACAGTGGAGCCGCTCGGCCCTGTAATCTGCGCAGAGCCAGAGAAGCCACAGTGACGGCGGGCCAAAGTCAACCTTTAGAGTTTCAACACCACTACTGCAGTCCATCTTAAAGGACACGGTTCTGCAGAGACGTGTGCATTTGTGTTGGTTTTTGTTAGTTTCCACTGCTCTGTGACACATTTTACTCAAAAAAAGTATTGCGGCCTCAAGTCCCGCTCAGACATTTAGGTATTCAGATGGCACGGTCAGGTTGGGCAACATCGCAAGCCTGCAGTTGAGCGGCCGCCGTTGCACCGCGTTGTACTCGACTAGACGGGAAATTGCTGATGTTGTGCCTCCGCTTTCTTTTTCGTGAGGAACTTGTGAAAGGACGGAAAATGGGTCAAAGTGTGCATCTCTCTCTCCGTTACTTGCCGACGTGTGGATAGAGCATGTTTGTCTAACCATGTGATGAAGCTCGGCTCAGCTGATCGCAGCGTCCGAGCGGAGGCTCCGACCGCAGGCCCAGCTGCTCGGGCCGCACCTGATTTTCCTCCGTGGCGGCCGGCCAAGAGCAACACGGCGCACACAGCGCCGACGCACTGATACGCTGGGAATTTTCGCACGATTGTTTTTTGCGATTCTCTATTGATTCCTGAAGGAGGAATGTTTGGTTAGAGCCCTCCCCCCCACAGCGAGGGGAGGTCAGAGCACTGGGTCAGACACGGAACGGCGCAGGGAATCGGCGTATTGCTCCAGGGCACTTCAGCACTGCAGATTCTTTGTGCCGTTCAGGCTCGGATCTGCGGTGCCGAAGTGCCCTTGAGCAATACGCCGACTCCCTGCGCCGTTACCAACTGAATTAGTTGGTAGTTACCAACCATTCTGCATTTATGAATATGTATGTGATGATTCAGCTGGCTTTCCACATATATATTCATAAATACACCATGTCGACAAACTGTAAATAATCAGCTGACTAATTCAGTTGGTAGCAGACGGAGATGCTGACGCTTCCAGGGGTTTGTGTACATCGGAATTTCCTGAGCACGGACACAAGGAGGATGCCACGTGCTTGTGAATACTCCTTTTCCACGACGTTCGACCGCTTCTCCGCCTCCCTGGCCTCTCGGTGACCCACATACTGCCCCCCGCTCCCCCGTCATGCATGTGAAACACGAAGGCTCGCTATTGATTACCGCAGTGGGTAGATATACTTGGGATCAGTAAAAATGTATCTTGCATCCACCAATGAACTCTGGTCCTCAAGTCATGTGAGTGGTAGGCTGGAGTTTTCGCTCTCGTCTTGCCGTTCATCAGCACCACGTAGAAATATTGAAACCAAAACTTCAGTCCGATGACCGGCTGCGACCCGTCCGGCGCCTCTCCGTGCACTATGGGTTTGTCCGTCTTCTCCGGTGGTCACGGAGAGGAGGTGCAGCCTGCAGCTCGACCTCGTGTGTCATGAATAATGATGGACTGCCAGAGAAGCAAATGGTAGCAAGGAAATAGAGCGTGGTCGCTAAGTTTAACTCGCTTCGCGATGATGTAAGGGCCAAAGAACACAGAATTGGCCACAAGCAAGGCATTTGTAACCACGCGATGAACCGTGATTAAATAGGAGGTCAGCCCCATGAGAGTTTAGCTCGTGAGCAAGTCGTATGTATCTGTTATCACAGAAAACAGCGCCAGGAAACTCACCTGGAGACCCACCTTTGGTTCCTGCCAAAATAAAAGCTCGAGATTCCGTTTGAACATCACCAAACCACTCCGTTGAGAACGTTTGTGAACACATGTAGCATGGAAGATCCTGAGTTACCACCGAGGGCACTCTCTTACTTCCCTCCTCTATGTGTACCCAGCGTAATTTCAGTCTGTGTGTCCACACCCTCAAGGGCTACACCTCTGTGCGTCGACACCTCCGCCCGTAGCAATAACCTTCCATCCCCTGACCTCGGCACGGCCTGAAAGAATATATCATCTGCCCACGCCGGGAGGCTCTGCTCAAGGCCGAGCTCTCACGCGAGTGGATGACATGCTAATTATTACTTTTAGAGGGGTGTGCCAATTGCTGTCGGCGCATGCTCAGGGTGGAGGGAGATGGGATGAGTTATCTGTGCCAGACAGGATTGGGGGTGAAAAAAAAAAAAAGGGGGAGGAGGGGGATATCACTAAGCTCCATTTGAAATTGGGATTATCCCCGTCGGAGTCCCCCTTGCACTCTCTCTCCCTCTCTCTCTCTCTGGCATTCCTGGGAGGCTTCGGAGCTCAGGCTCGGTTCCTCAGCGGAGATGAAAAAGAGGGGCTGCTGCACCGGGGAGATAATTGTCAAAGCGCTGGCGGTGTTGAAGTGGGAGCCGCTCACCAGCCCCTGCAGACTCCCACGCCCCTGACGCCCACCTCCATGCCCACTCGCTTACCCAAACCCCGCCCCCACCCCACCCCACCAATCCTCGCCTGCCAAGGGACTAACCCGGAGAGACAGATTAAAGCGGCCACGTACTTTTTGAAGTGGCTCCGTATCGGATGCCTCTCTCCGACAGCCTCTGTTCCCTGCCTTGGTCTCAGCTCTCTACATCCATTAGTCTCCACTGTGTAACGCGATCAGGCAAGCGGTGCCACCCGTTGAAGGCCGGCGCTGGTTCGCTGTACGTCCTGCTGCACCAAGCACATGTGCATTGTGTAGGGAGAACGAGAGCGAGAGGCATCTTTTACGGTCATGCACGGGTCTGGCTTGTGCAGTTGTGTACAGCCATGAGTGGGACATCAATGAACGACGCGGTTTACTGAGGAGCGCGGGTGTCGTATTGGGCCTCCCGTCGCGGAGCACGACGGCCACTGGCAGCGCGAAAAGCACACGCCGCTCTTTTGTCACGGATCATCTGGGAGAGTCCCACCACGAGACCTTTTTTGGAGTGATTCGCGGCCGGCGCTCAGGCTCCGGGGTGCGTGAGCGTCTGCGAGGTATTTCCCCACAAATATGGCCACACAAGACGCATTTGTTCGTGGTCCGAAGCGATACGGTTGAGCAGGCACCAGAACCCGCCCGCCTTGGACCGCTGTTTGTTTCTCGAACTTTATATTAGGGCCTGGACATGGTGTCTTTTGGCCCGCGCCGCCAGAGCACAAGTCTTTAAAACTCCCAGAAGGAAAACAGTGGATTTCCCGTCAGGTGTCAGATAGAGCACGGGTCACGGATTTCTTGCTCCTCTGTGGGGGCCTCAGTTTTCCCTCCAACAAGCCGTGCCCTGTCTGTCTCGAGTCAAACCGCTCATTCACAGCCTCGCCGCCGCTGTAGGTGTTTTGGGGGGGAGGTTTGCCTCTGGAATCCTTCACACCCCGAGCCAGAGGCGTGGCGCAGGGCAGGGCTGCTCTCCGTCTCCCACAACTCCCTTTGATGCCACTCAAGAAGTGCAATGTGAGGCCGTCAGGGGCAGGATGCTGGGTTTCCTGTCAGGCAGAAAACAGAAGTATGCGTGCAGGCTTGTAAATGCAGGCAGAGGGGGGTGAGGGGGGGGCTGCGCTCTCCATTAAAACAGGCCTTTAAAACTGTTGGGTAAGACTGTGACCACTGGAAATGGCTGTGCAAACACCATGTGAAAACAAACGACCCGGCTTTGAGAGGAGCTGGCTTTATTTTTCTTTGGGGTTTTTGCGGCCGCTCCGCGATATCTGAGCTTAAACAGATACGAGCCTCGCACACATACGGTCGCTTCACACACGGCCAGTCTCCGGGACGATTGCTGTGCAGTGTCCGGTTTGTTCGTGGACGGGCGAAGCTCTAACATGTGGCATTGTGTTGTTTTTTTCATGGAACTTAATTGTGTTGGTAAAAATCAGACCTCTCCGGAGTATTTTTCTGGAGAAAGTGAGAGATAAGGAGGGAGCTGCTGGCTTAGGGAATATAAATGGAACAGTGTGGTGAAATAAGCCCTGGAGTCCTGATAGGAATCAGCTATTCCTGTCCATAAATACACATATTTCATATGCCACAGGCTGCAGGACGTAGTTGGAAACACTGCACTGAAATTGAAATTGTCCATCAGGCTGAACATTCTTCTTTACAAGCTTTCTTAGTCAACAAATGAACTCTCATGGCTTGTGGGTTGAGGCGGTTTCACTGAACGTGTGTCTCCTCAGTGTCAGATGTAGTGTGTGCACTTCACATAGAAAGTGGTTGCAGTCCAAGTTTTTCGCGGATGACCTTGACCTCGTAGCCGCGTAGATCAGATGCTAGTCCCCCATAACCTTCACTGCATTGATTGCCATAACCACAAGCTTTCTCCAAACTTAGTTTTTCAGTGTACGGAACTTAAATACCTTTCACTTAACCATGTGCAGAGTTGATAAACCCTTACCATACCTTAACCAAAGTTTGTCTGCCACAACTACAAACTTTGCATAACTGATCTGCGGATATTGTAGATACATAAAAAAGGTTTTCCGTTGAATACCAACGTTATTAGATGGAAATGTGGTGAGTGAAACTATATGTTAAACACAGATGAAACTCTCTCAACTGATTCCTTTAGCTGCGTTATTAAATATTATACAGTGCGATGCATTTTTTGTAGAAATATGGTTTTAATTGTATCCATATTTAAAGTTAAAAAAAACTTTTACGGGTAGCAAAGGGCAACATTTTGACGTGAAAATACTTAAATCCACCTTGTTCTTAACTGGGTCAAAATTTTTTGCAAGAAATCCTCTAGATTGCAGAGTTTGAAGAGAACCGACTCAGTGTCTGTGCAGCCACACACAAAGAGGGACACGAAGTCATGAGTTAGGACTCCTAACCATGGTTTAATTAGTTTGCTGTAATTGGTCCAAGATATCATTGGCAATGGTTTATTAATGATCAAACCGCCGTGAAAGCACCTTTGAGATGGACATGTTTTGTTGCGTGCGTTCGGCAGATAAAGAAGTGTTTTCGAGGACGGGGAGAAAGGCTCGGGCCCCCTCGAGGAGGTTCACCGCGGTCGGGGGCCTTCATGGAGTGTTTCTGACAGCTGTTTGGGAGATGTGTGACAGCGTGGAGGTCTGGGTGGGGGGGGGGGGGACTCAGGTGTTGTCTCGGCAGATTGGCTTTATCAGCCGTGGACAGGGGCGAGGGTCGAGATGGGGGTCCCCCCCCACCCCCAAGCGCTCAGCACATTCACCCGGTGACGAGCGCTGACAGCCAGGCTCAAATCGCCATCTCCACACCATCCCTTTCACCCACTCTCTCCAGAGTGTACGTGTGTGTGACTGAATGACTCGGAGTGTGCGGGCGGGGTGGGGTGAGGTGGGCTAGGGGGGAGCTCCCATGGCAATGATAAATGGGCCACTCTTATGATTTAGCATATTCCTGCGGTGTGTGTATTATTTGCTATAGTGCCGGAGGCTGTCTCAGAGAGAAGTGGTACACTCTGATGTAGTGGCTCTCCACGATAATTGAATTGATGGAGCCCCTGGGGGACACGGGATTTTTTTTTCTTCTTTATAGAGAATAAAACACTGTTTACTCTCAACCTTATTTCTGTAACAAATCATCTCGGAAAAACATATGCTCCCCGTGAATTTCTCCTCACGACGAAAAACACCCGCAGCTCCCCTTCCGTCCTGGAATTGAAATACTTTTAATGATATTTAATTTGAATGTCTTCATATACATGTGCCAGCCAAGCAGTGTGTTACACTGTCATGTGACTTCAGTTTTGCTGATGAGCACACACACACACACACACACACACACAAAGACACAAACTGCCTAGTGGCATGTTTTATTTATGAATGAAGAACCTGCGCGACGTATTGTGTCCCTGATGTTTGCTTTAGCAGCGAGCCAGAGATCCGCTCCCGGCCCTTTGATTACGCAGAGAGCCCCAACTGAAGGGGCTGTGGGGGGGGGGCTTTCTGTGTAACGAGAGGAGATTATTGAGCCCCCATGAACTGTACCCCAAACATTGCATTAATGTACACAAGACATGTACAGTCGCAGATGGACGAGGTCCTCGCGAAAACCGGAGACGAGGCCGCGGCTGTGCACTTAACCTGATAACGTTGCACTGCAGCTTTTTTCTCTTTATGGGAGACGGCGTTGCGGCCAGGACAACAAGGAGAGGCCAAGGTCTCTAATTAATTTAGAGTCCTCTGTGCATCTTGGAGGGTATCGGGGGGCTTTCGAGTCTTCCAGTAATTCAGCTCGGATGAATACCATTACCATCTAATGCCGTCCAATTACAGGGGCGAGCTACATTCATGGGGCTCCACTGCAGCTAGTACAACATTAGACACGTGAGTGTCCATAAAGGAAACGTGGAGGTCGTATGAAGGCCCGCGACAGCACGCGACATAACACAACACGCATAATGGCAAACGTTTGCAATTCCTTTGCCGCCTGATTTTTTTTTTCATTTTATCCCAGCACATTTAGTGCCCTGAAAATCGATGGCATCTCGCTGTCCCTTGCGTAGCAGGCTTTACATGTTGATGGTGATAAATTCTGTCATATCTAGATGGATGCAGTTGTTATCAAGCAGGAAATGAAACCGGTCGCGTCGGTGACAGAGGTCAAATTTAATCCTGACAGACCCAATCTGGGTTTGTTGCAGATATATGGCTCAGTAGACCGATTTAAAATCCTGCCCGGGCCATTTTATAGATTACTTGGCCTATTCCATTTGATATTGCGTCTTTTTTTCTTTCCCCCCTCCAACCGCTGTTATTGTTTGATAGATCTGTGTTTGTGTGCGAGCTGCTGCAACGTGCATCTCCAGTTTTATCCCAGTGAAATGTTGCCCTCCGCAGGAGGAAGGCGGCGGTGCGCCCACCCTTCAGCCCGGGGGCCCATGACAGGGCCGTCAAGTGAGAGGATTATCCGCTCAGTCGCTGGATTAACCAAAGTAAATGTTCTCACAGAAAAGTTGCCAAGCATGTTTTCATGACAGGCCATCCCCAGTGTTGACTTTGAGATGTCTTCCCAGGGCATTGCTGAAAGGCGTGTTGCCTTTGCAGCGACGGCTTGTCAAAGAATATGCTTTCAATTGGCATACTCTGTGCCGCAGAAGAAGAAGAAGAAAAAAAAAGCCATGTCGTTGCTGTAGACGATAAACATTTCAACTGAGAGACACCGTAATGTATTGCTAGGGGGATATCTGGCCATATAAAGATATGGTAATGTTTGATTTAATGGCCCCGGGGCTTGTTAAATCGCCGAAATTATATATTGAACAAAAGCAATAGAGGGCCCTTTTTTTTTTTTTACGGCAACGTCGACTATAAATCCTGTGTTGTTATTGGGGGTGTTGGCAAGACTCTGTCAGCAGACACAGAGCGGTTCGGTGGTTTATGCCCCTTGGGCGTTAGTCGGGGGCCACGTGGGCAACAAAAATCACGACTAAAAGCTACTGCACTTTTGTGAGAATCCCGGGGGGGGGGGGGGGGGGCGACTCGCCGGACAATACTGTGCACAATGAATACACGTGTTTCCCGCGTAGAAAAGCCCTTTGTGCTTCGTCTTGCATTGGAGTGGAATCCAGCTAAACCATACTAGCCGCCGGAGGCTGCGCTCGTAATCGGGTAGCTTCGTGTCATTAAAAAACGTGATTCTATCCTGGCTGCTCAAGGAAGAAAAAAACACTTTCCTTCTTGCACTTTGTCGCGCAAGTAAATATTGTGTTTTGCAACACGCTCTTTGCATCCTCCCCCTGACCCATTTTTTTTTGCTCAAGGAAAGAAGCTGAAAAAGGGCCAGAAAAAGTCGTCGGCCTCTGTCCAGATATATAGGTCCAGCGCTTGGCAGGGGGATGAACTACTTTGTGTTTCTGGGCGACTGGATTTACAGCGGCCATTACTCCTGTCGAAGGGGGTGGGTGGGGCGGGGGGGGCTCCCTGTTGTGTGAAGAGCCTTTCCACATAGTAGCCATGAATTTATGGCCACGGTGAAAGAACCAGAACCGGTTTTAATGGGGACTTGGGTTTTTTATATTCTCTCTCTCTGTCCTCGACAGATACACCCTGTTAAAAAAACTGTTTTTTGTGACAGAATCCCTGCCAACAGACAATATAGTGAAATATCATTGGTTGGATTAGAGACAGTCCGGTAAGGTAATTGACAGGCGTGCTTGCCACTCGTTTTCGCTCTTATTTGGTTCTATGTTGTAGCGTTGAATCATGGGTAGAAAAACTGAGGGTACCCCTGTGCTTCATTCTTATACTTTCTCACCACTAGATGTCCCCATAATGTCGAAAAAGCCGCTCAGCATGAAGAGGAAGACTGAAAAGAGAGAGAGCAAAAAAATACACATCAATTCCTTTTCTTTTTTTTTTTATTGCACAGATATTGCACTCTCTCAAAGATGACATGTAATCCTTTACCAGGGACTGACAGGATAATCCCCCGTTGAATTAGCTGCCCGTGACTGACATTACCGTCATAATAACTTAACAATACATCTACTTTATATATGTATATATATATATATATATATATAGTTGAGATGTATACTCTTTGTTCAGTCAAAACAATAAGATGAAAAGCACCTCATATTCAACATCTCCTGCTCAGCAGACGCTTCACCTTTGGTTTGCAGGAGAAGCAGCTTTCTGAGAACCAATTTGCAGTCATTTTTAGGATCTGGCGTTCGTGGCTCATATTTCTGACGAGCCAGTGACGGTTGGTTGATCGTCCAAAAACCTTCTGCTAAGAAAACGGGGGGGCCAATTGCACTGTCGTGAATAATTGTCAGCGGCGGCGGCGGTGGTGATGATGATGATGCCCGGGCTTCTGCGCGACGAAGAGACTGATCCTCTCCCTTGTTTTGTTCAGTCAGCTGTAATCCTCAGTCTCGCTGATGGCGGCCGCTCAAAGCTTCCTCCACAACTTTTGTCACTGAATAAACTCAATTTTAAATACGGGGGGGGGGGGCTCGAGCAGGGCAGCGCGCTATACTGTAGCACAGGGGCCGCGGCGTTTGAAGTTGCGCTTGAGGCGGGGACGGTTCTCCCTTTTGGGGAGCAGATGGCCGAAGCCATCAGAAAGTAGAGCAATCCAATTAAAGACTGAAAAAAAAAGAGCTTTCATTTTTTTTTATTTTTTAAATGTGTCTCTGGTGAAAAGGGAAAGATGAAAAATGACCATGTGAACTGTGGAGGCTTTCCTTGAGGAGGAAGAAGGAGCTAACCCGCACCAAACCGAGGTTCAGAGGAAAAAAAAAAACCCACATAGCACTGAGAGAAATAAAATAAAGTGGAACGGGATGGAATGGCGGGTACGACTTGGCCTTGCCGTGGTGTTGAGCTTTCAAATTTTTGGGCCTGGGCTGCAAAGGATATGGAGCCTCTCTTTTGGTTTCACCACCTGTGTCTCACTGATGGGCTACAAATTCAGCATCTATCGAGTCGAGTGAGGTCACGTTTGGCCTCAAAAACACTTTCCTTTTCCTTTTACCGTGCAACAACACTGCAAGGATAAATAGTTTTTTTCCGGTGTTTGTATGTGTTCCTTTCATCGCCGCAGCACCGTTTTCTGAATATCGGCTGACTGCAGGAACTGAAAGCTCGGGGACCTTGGTGCTGTAAATATGCAACGAGCTGTAATGAAAAGAAGAAAAAAAAAGAGAGAGAGAGAGTTCGGGAGGAAAAGATGGAGGCATGGTAGACCCAGGCTCGCTGATGGTGTTGTTTGACATTTAGCATGAACTTTCTGTCACGGCGCCGGCGAGGGATGGAGGGGTTCATTATGAGCATTTCAAAGTAACAACAAACTACTGGAAGTTTTTTTTTGCCAATATGGAAGTTTAAATGTCATCACATCCTTATCGTCTTATTTTTTTTTTGTTTTTTTTACCAATCCTAAAGCATGAGCAAGTATCCGTGTTGGATATTAGACAAAAGAAAAGTGTTAAGGTGCCTTTTTTACATCATAGAAGCATTCTGTTTTCACTTAACCCTTTTCAAGGAGGGTCAGAGGTCAGAGTAAGCGGCAAAAGCACAAATGCCTCTGGCCACCGGGGCTTCGGGGGCTTACCCGTTCAGGCACCGTAGGTATGGTATATGACTTAGGGATGCCGAGGGGGTCGATCCTTTGAGCCTTTAAGGCCACACGACGCAGAGAGTTAACCGCCCTTGTTTTTTTTTTTTAAATTGTTGTCGTTGTCGTCCGCAGCGAGAAAAGCTGATCCACGAGCTAGAGGAAGAGCGACGCCTGCGACTGGAGAGCGAGAAGCGTCTCCGGGAAGTGACAGAGGAGTCCGAGCTGGGCCGGGCGCAGATGGTCTCGCTGCAGCAACAATTCTCCAGGTAAAAGGACCGCCGTGCACTTTAAAATCCAATTTACCGCCGCTATACTGACAACTATCGCTGCTCATTGCTAAGATGTTTATCCTGATCAGCATGTACTGCAGTTGACGTCAGCGATCCTTGACTGTGTAGAAGTTGTAGCCAGAGTTTGAAAGTTAAGAACATTAACTCAAGTACTATGATATAATCAAGAAATATAGTGTATTATATTCCACTAAGCTAACCTTGTCAAACTAAAACGAGAAGAGGAAGACTTCTCGACTCGATGACTCCGCTGCTATTGAACCATTTAGATAATGATAAAGAAAAAGGAATCTAGCCAGTTATGCATTGCCACAACAATGGCAAAAATTCTTGCAGTGAAATGTAAGAACAAGAAAAGTTATTAATGTGTCTTTTGAGTCGTGTAAAAGCGCTGGCAGAAATTGGAAATCAGTTTAATTTGCAGCATGGAGCAAATGTGTCCTCAAAGTTCTTCAGTCTCTAATACACTTTGAAGAAACAGCATCAGTAATGAGTGTAAAGATGCAGGAAATTCCTTATTCAATCATGACACATCAATATTTGACATAAGCAGCATTACAATGTTAAGACGATCTTGAAACACCGAGATAAACAGTAGATCTGATAAAGCCATCAACGTGTGTCACATTTTTTGGAATAAAGAATAACAACGAGGACATTTTAGAAAAAAAAAATTTAACAGCAATTAATTATTTGCCGCAATTCCCTGCAATCAAACACTTGGTCTTTGGATAAACTTCATAATCCATATCATATCCCTGCTCTTTCTGGGTTGTTTTTTTTCAACTTCATTGGACTCACCATTTTGTCTGTGATATTCCACCTGGTCGCATGACCTTGTCTTCAGCACAAGATGAGCTGATACATTACTCTGGCTATAAAAAAAAAAACGAATGAAAAAAGAAAATCAAGTTATAAAAGCACGATGTGCTTGAACAATGCTCCTGTCGTAACTTTCAGTAACCTCTATTTCATGAAGTTGTCCTCCGCCACACAGCTGCTGAGGTGTGACAGAGCGGGAAGGCAAATCGAGAGTCAGAGCCGGGTTGATGCTGCAATTAGGCGATAGGCGTTCAGCGCGGGGGGAAAAAAGAGGAAGAAAGAGGAAGAAGAAAGAGAGTCCAGAGGATTTCACATTGAGAGCTTATCTTCTCATTAAGTCGGTGGAGAAAATCCTGTACATTTTAATGGTCCCAGTGTTATAGTGCAGACGAGGGCAGCGTCACCGCCGGGGGAAGAATAAAATATTTATGAGCCGTTCCAAAAGATTTATCGCACATTTAAAGTGTCCCATTGTTGCCTCTGGGGGGTTAAGCTCAATGGAGTTTACGCGCTTACGGCGTCGCACCCTGCGTCGCACCCTGCGTCGCATTCCGCCCGGTTGACACTTTCGGAGCTGCTGGACGCAGCTTATAGCGCTTAACCGCAGGGGGGGTTAAGCGCCTTGCTCAGGGGGTCCTTTAGCAACAGTTCTAAACAAGGTAATTGCATTTTCACTCAATGATCCTTTTAGCATGTTTATGGGTAAGTTTCCAGTTGCTGAAGCTTGAGTGCACCTGTTCAGCTGGAGGTTGTTGCGTGTTGTCACGTCTCCTGGAATTCAAAAGATGGCTACGGTCAAGGGGTTCGGGTTCGTCGTCGCTGTACACCGTACAGCCGACATCAACCGACAACTTCTTTCAAACCCATCGAAACGGCAGTGTCACTACATCTACCGCTCTTCTTTCGCTTCTTCGTCAAAGGAGAGGGAAAACTCCCCGAGCAGAAGGGGCCCATGATGCGCCTATTACGCTGGGACGAGGAAGAGTGTACAACCAATCGCGTCGCGATCTTTCGGCTGATCATGGCCCGAGGACACGGCCTCAACCATAGCCCCCTAAAATCATGAACCGATTCCAAAACAGCACCTGTCCACGTCCAGCGTCTCCCTGTTCGACCCGCGCGGAGACTTGTTGAGTTCTTCCAAGCATGTTGCCAAGAAAAAAAGTGATTCTATTACTGGGGATGAAGCCGAGGCACTCACCTCCGATAGAGTGAGACTGTTGAAGGGGGTGGATGTAGTGGTGGATTAGTAGACGGGGCAGGAGCAATATGAGGCGATGTCTTGTCGCCAGAGGCAGAGAAAGTACTGCAATTCTATTAGGAGGGAAGTACCATATATATATATAGCATGTCCCTGATTGGGCACAGCGCCGGTCCCCACAGAGACAGATCATGGCAGAGGTCGCCCAGATGGATGGTTCTCATTGGGCGCCAGACGGCTACTGGTGCTCCGCAGCGCTCATTGTCACCGTACTGGATTGCTGTAATTTCCATGCGCCCCGCGCCGCCAGTGGATTTTGTGACTCTCGTGGGAGCACAGGTCTGCACCGATGAGCTAACGGGATTTCAGTGTCACTGTCAAAGTCCCTAATCTTTGTCTAAGCATTGCCGAGCGCCTATCGGGACGCGAGCGAGCCCCGGGGCCAACGTTGTACTCGTACCTGGCCCCTTCGGTGGATTAACGCGCTCTCATCGCGGCCAATAATCGGTGGCGCTGTGCCCCGGTGGCAGATGGGACATCAGTGTGGTCACTTTGATTAGCGACTTACAGACCAGCAAGAGAGATAAAAAACCAAAAAAATAGGGGTAACTCGGTCACCAGGCTACTGACAAGTGTCCTCCCATGAATCTTTGCCCCACTTTCGTCTGCCGCTCGCTCGCACTGTTTCCAAGTTATTGGCGTTTGGGTCGCGCACGTGCACCGCCTCACAACGCACACGCCCGCCCCGTCGGCCGACAGACGACAATTACTCTGTGTCTGCGCCGCTTTTCTCCATCCATATCTCCTGATTGATTTACGCCCGTTATTTGTTGCGCATTAGGGGGGAATAGAAACCTCAGTTCATCAATGTGTCTTTGGAGATAACGGCCACAAATCATGTTGAGTGGACGCCCAATCTTTTTAAATAGACTTGGATCTGTTTGACCTCGGGCGACGATTGATTTGCCTATTGCTAATTAATTGAGGTTGCGCTTTGAATCATGAAGATTGGAAGTGAAATCAGGCCGGTAACAGGCGTATCAATTTGAACGATAAGAGCCCGCCACGTTTGTATGCCGAACATATCAAAGACTATGTAAACGAGTTATTTAAATGGATTTTCTTTTAAACTAAGCCAAAAAGAAAACAGGGTTGTCGTTTGATTTAGCTCAATGCTTAATTTTTTTGTGTTTATGGTTTGCTGCGCCAGGAGAAAGAGGTTCTGTGATGAAATGACACAGATGTAATAAGATGCTTGTTAGAGCTGCGCATAACTGTATCACACACACACACACACACACACACACACACACAAGCAAACAGGCATATTCACACCAAGCAGAAAAGATCAGACAGACGCTCCTGGTGCCAGACGCACTCTGGTGAATCTCGGCTTCTGACGGTCTTTGTTTTCTGTGTGTACGTTTGCCTCTGTGACTCGTACACTGGCATGTAAGGCGGGGATCGACAGAAGGTGGAGCGACCGGCTTTTTCTCGGCTGCTTTTTCGCCTGTTCGCACGGCTGGGATCAGAAAATTCAGCATTCCTCAAGTGACTGACCACTTAGCTCCAGACATACTGTAGGTGTACACACACACACACACACACACCCTCCCCCAGGCCTCTTAGCCCGGTGTGGGTCACATGCCCAGCCCCTCCTGACTTGAGTCAACCCCCCACGAGACTTCACCACCACTAGCCAGGCCTCCCGTCATTAACCTCCTACGGATTAGCGGGAGACTCCAGACCACAGTCCGGGAGCCTCCTCGGCCCACCCTGGACGTCCCACAACTCCATATGGGTAAAACGTTTAAGAGGCCCGAGCGGGAGAGGACAGGAGAATGGAGGAGAAGCAAAAGATGGGGACACCAGGAGCCACACTTCCGGGTCCCGTCCCGTTGTCCTTCGGCACATGACTGTAGAGAGCGGGCTAAATGAATTGCAGAGATCGAAATATAATCCATCTAGTGCATTCGGACGTCTATCCCGCAAAGGACTTTCGGAAGGCCCTGTCCAGAAACCCCCTCCCCTTCCTGTGTTACCACACTCAGGATGACTGGTGAGCAGACAGCGACATGGGGGCCGCTGGGGGCCCCGTGTTACCGTCTGGCTCGAAGATGAGGGAGGCAGTTCTCAGGTAATGCGATTTAATTTGCCGTGTGTGTGTGTGGAACAGAGCACAAAGACTGCACGGATTCCCCCCCCCCCCCCCCCCCCCCCCCAGCCTTTTGTGGCAATTTGTTTGGTTTCTCTCCGCTGCGTTTTGTTTTGCTTGCCATGCTTATCCTCTTAAAGACTTTATCGTAGGCCCTCCTCTGCCTGTTGTGGAGATTAGACACCTCTAGAAAGGGAAAAGGAGCGGCCCTGTGTTGCATGCTGCTCTCAAAGTCTGCTCACACACACACACACACACACCTAGGCAAGTACACAGGTTCACAGTTTCTAAATCTCTGTGCCACTTGCGTATTCTGCGGCTTATCTCTCTTGTTTTTTTTTTGTCACTTTTGTTCTTTGTGAGGCATTCAAGGTAAACCAATCTGCGAAAGGCGCTTTTGGAAATACATTTCAGTGTATCTGAGTCATCGTCGCCCAGCGTGCACGTGTGATCATTGGCGAAACCGCGAGCGTCCTGCCGGCGACCCGATCCAACTGACTTTGACTCATCGCCGTCCCTCTTTGTGGCAGGATACGGGAGAGACTTTACGGCTAGACTAACAACAACAACAACAACGGCAGCAGGCCGACGATGACTGGTGCCTGCAGATTTACAGCTCGCCGGCGTATTCCTTTTTTCTGCGCGTTACTCGGTGTGCACACGCACGTGCGCAGATGATCTAAACAGGCAGGAATGGCAGCACAACTGGACGTGTTGTTTGGACGGTCACGCTCAGGTGGAGATCCGGCCACGGTCCACAGGGTAACGTTTCAGAACCCTGTGTGTGTGTCGGTATGTGTGTACGCATTCATGTGCTACTCTCATTACCGCGGCACTACAGCCGGCCCAGCAAGGACTTACACAGTCCGAGAGCGAGCTGAGTGATTGCACTGTGTTGTGCAGATCAATGCCCTCTCTTCTAATCATCCAAGCATCCAGGCACGCCTGACCCAAGTGTTTTAATACCCCACCCGCATGCCTTTGGCGGTGGCAGTATTTAACCAGATGAATCAGGCCCCTGTTCAAGACGACACATCTGGGGTCATTAAAGAGGGTGGGGGGGGGGGCAGTCTTTTTGAAGTTACTTCCTTACTCCTGCCCAATGGGGATGAGGGCTATTAAATAGATAATAGGTGTCTGGACTATTTCGGGCGCACCTCATAATCAGTGGATTTATTGGTCCGCTTCGGCCGCTTTCCTCTGAATTTGAGCAGGGAATTATGTCTGATTGAACTTAATTTGGGTTATTCCGCTCTATCGCTCGGCTCTGAATTGTCAGCCCATAAGAGAGCTTTGGTATCAATCATCCTTTTTTTTTCCTTTCCTCAGAACACAATCCTCACACTTATCAAGCAAGTAACGGGTCAAAGCGTGACCCGTTACTTGCTTCCAACTATGTCAGTGCAGTCACAAACACGCATAAAACTCGACTTCCTGCAGTGGATTAAAGGCGCTGGATATGACGTTTATGGACGTGGCGAAAGAGGTCAGATTACAGGCTTCCGCCGAAGTAGGGCATCCGTCCTCATTGCGTCCTCTCCGGCTTGTGAAGCTGGTGCTCACAGATTGTAGCCTGAAGCCAGATAGCATGCGATTCAAACTGAACCTGGTGGTTGCAGGATATGGATCTGGTTTTCTGACAGCTGCTGTGGTTGACACATATACCGTTACAATGTTATACGGGCAACAAGAAGGACATTTTAATTTTAAAAAATCCCAGAGATCTCTGTTGCTACAGGAGAAAAGTGAATAATTTCAATTTAAAACAGTTGCAGTACCAGCGACAACGTCCTTATTAAAACTGTCTGTCAGAAGAAACACTTCCTGGGCTCTGCAAATGATCAAAAGTAACCTCAGCTCTTTCTTCTTTTCAATGCTTTGACCAAAAAACTAAATGATTTTAATCTCCCTTGTATTGAAGGCAGAGATTTCAGAGTGAAATGCCTTGAGACCCGAGCACATGAAACGGAAAAAAAACTAGATGCATGACGAGCTACCGCGACCAGGAAGTGAGAGGATGAAATGTGTAGGAAGCTGGAGGTGCTCAACTCCCAGTGCTTTAGAAAGAGGCGTGGTGTCCGTCGTTGTGACTGGTCTCCAGTGTGACTTTATTCATTAGAGACAGAAATTTTGGCAGACCAACAGAGATATACACTTTTGCCACGTTGCAAAAATTATATGCAGGACAGGTTTATGGCAATATTTGATTTACAGATGTATTTCTTAGATTTTGTTTGTACTTTGTTCAACCTACAAAGGATGAATGCAAATTCGCTTTTTTGAATCTACGCATATTCACTCTATAAAATATCAGAAAACAGCAAACATTGCTCCGAGCTGACACAATTCCTTGTTTCTTCCACAACCCAAGCGTATTGAATTTCTTATGATAGACCACTAAGAAAACCACACAATTTCTTTGCCAATTTTGCTTGAAAAATAACAGTCAATAGTCAAACTATAGCTGCCAATTCATTTCCTGCCAACTGACTAAATGCGCAATCGACTGGTACCTCCAAAGTGTCATCCCCCCTGCGCTGTGTCGTGACCCACGTCCCACTCAATCCTCCCTGCTCCCGAATGGGCCGTCCCAGGAGCGGTTGCGGCTCACAGTGTAACTAATGGACTCATCGCTGTCCTCGTGACTGGGGTTTTCCCACTGGGACGTCTCCCCTCCGCCATCGTCTCACATGTGGAACACACATGCCCGTAACCCCGCTGCGGAGATGCGTCCATGTGACATGCTCTTGAGGATTCAATGGCTTCCTCGTTGCTAACTGCTTCCTTTGGCCAGGGGTCAACATGTGGCGGATGACCATCGGGGATTTCCCATGCAAAGCCTACCAAATGTAGTGGGACTGCTGCAGGGATGAGAGAGAACCTAAATCTGGTTCCCTCCATATGTCCGTTTTAATTTACGCTCCTCACAGACTAGTCCTCGAATGCACCCGGCCGGCAATATCCACTTCTGTTAAAATCGTGTGGTGATGATTCTGGAATCTGGTATTTCATTGAGATAGTTTTTCCAGTTTCTTGTACATTTCTAACATTTGCAATCAGACATTAAATGGCATTTAAGATAAAGTAGTTCAATAAACCGATGTTCATACGAATCATCTAATTTTAAGTGTATTCTAAACGAAGCCCTCTGATTTCAAAGGGGTGTTTCACAGCAGTTGGCTGACAAATATTGGAATGAAATATGACTGTCAGAGTATCTTTAATGCTTTGGCCTCTTGATCTCTTTTTTTCTCTGGCATGTGTGTCTTGTTGATGAGGTCAAAGGTCGCTGGCGGGAGTCAGCGGTCGCGAGGGCAAGGTCCTTTGTAATGCTACCCCGCTGCAACGCGCGCGCACAACTTTTGACTGTCCCCGAGGCTCTGAACTCGACCCAAACCTTCCACCAAAAAGTGTCAAGTTGAGTTGCAGGCAGTTTGTTCCTCTCCTTCATTTGGGTCACGTCTAAGAAAGGGTCTCCTTGCATGTTTTCCGCAAAACTACTCGTAAGAGGATAAGGTCGGCTTAGCGTCGGGTTAAGCTAGGCAATCACCCGGTGGGCGTGCATAAGTGATTTGCTGGAACGGAGTCTGAGAAGAAGAATGGAATGATTTTGTGGGAGAAAAAAAAAAGGGACAGTTTCGCTCGGGCTCCTTGACGTCGGATAAGGCGATTGCAGCCGTCGGTGTGGCGGTCACGCGAGGTTCCCCCCCGATGGCCTGGATTCAGCCGCACAACCAGGTGATTGTTCTCCCTGTCATTTCAGCAGCGGTACAGGATTTTCAAATGTACTCAAATCTGATTAGGGCGTCTCGGCCAACTTGAGCCCCCTGACGGTGCTGATAAAGTGAGAGCGGGAACAGAGACGGACAGAGGAGGAGGCGCTGTCGCGTCTCCACCGATCTGCCGTTACTTTCCATCACTTGGCGTTTCAGAGCTTCTTTCTTTTTCTTTTAGTAGGTTTGTTTCTGTTCGTCCAATTCTTTGACTCTCATCTTTCCCATTCGTGCTGTTTAAACTCATGTGGCGCACAGCATTTGACAAGATGATGAAGAAAGACGACAAAGCAAAAGAGTGTGTAGAACAGGGCAACACTTGCTGCCGCCACTGAATTCTGGCAGCACCGCATATCCAACCACGGGGGCAGGGGATCAGCGACTCCCGCGGCGTCCGAGCTGTGGAACATGCAACGGACGCAGGCGGCCGTTGGCAGGAGAGTAGACTAAACAAGCGAGCATCGAAAGACTGTGCTAATGAAAAGTGGCACATTTGGAGGGGGAAGATCGTCGAGAACCACGAGCGAGAAGAAACCTGCGATGGCCTGCAGAGAGCTCTGATCACGCTGCGAGTGTCCTGGCATGCAAATGCTTCTTTATTTTTCTTTTTGCACAGAAAGTGTTGATTTTAGTGAAGCCAACGCCTCTTAATCACCAGTGAAGACCCACGCAACTGCATGCACACACACACACACACACACACACGTGAACACAAGACACACTGGCTGACAAAACCAGGAGGGGATCCCCGGGCCCTTTTAGTCGTGCTTCATCCCTACAAACCCATCATCCCCGCTTCCCCCTCTGATCCGAGACTACCGGCCTGCTCGCCTCCCGGCAGGGGTCCGTCCTCCTCCAGAGAGGGCTTAACATGGGACATATGGGAAAGTCTTTGCCTGCCAGATCACTGTCTCTGCGCAGGGGCCGGTGTCGGATAATGACACGCTGGAGACGCGGCGAGCGGGGCAACGAGAACAGGAGATCTGCTGTGGGGCCGACCACGCTGTCTGTCTGTCTGTCTGTCTGTCTGTCTGTCTGTCTGTCTGTCTGTCGGTCGGTCGGTCGATCGCGCGACTGCGTTGGCCTATTTCATCCCAGAGACCCACATTTCAGCCGCAGCTGTCTGGGTCACTCTCATGGAGCTGTGAGAGTGGAGTGCTGGCCGCGTGTCCGGATTTTCTCTACAATATGGAGCTCAGGGATGTCTGCGGGGTTTATCTGGCTTTTTTCAGGAAAAACGGTTGCGTCAAAAAGGGAGTAAAACTCAAGATGGGGTAAGTTTTGAGCTAACATTGTTAACTCTGGAGAGAGGGGGGTCTTGAGTCCTTTGATAATTTAAAAAGGCCCGCGAAGGAATTTGCCAGTGAAGGGGCGAGAGCGGTGTAAAGCCGGTGTGGTTTCAATGAATAGAAAATAGTTTTGAAGTCTTGATGTCATTGTTACCTTTGACGACTAAATGGTGAAGAAGAAGAAGAAGAAGAAGGAGTGAGAAAGGTTTTCTCATGTGAAAAGCAGCAGCAGCAGCAGCAACGTTTCTCCTCTAATTGTTCCAGTGTGTGCTGATGACAGCCCACTTTGTTCACCTCCACGGGTTCGTCGTCACATCAAAGCTCTGGGCAGCCTGCGATCACAGATGTGTTTTCTGTGTGTGTGTGTTTGTGTGTGTGTGTGTGTGTGTGTGTGTGTGTGTGTGGGGGTGGGTGTGTTCTATGCAGAGGAGGTGAGGGTGGTGGGAGGGTGGGGTCGCCTAAAGCTCATCAGACCTCGGGCTGGAAAATTGATTGGACCGTTAATTGTATTTCCTGCACTGCTGACAAACGCCGCGTTTGAAATTCCGACCGCGCGTGCTTTCATCTCTGTACATACGTGCCTTCAGAACACACACGCACGCACGGACACGTCCTTCCTTCCCTCTCTCCCTTCCCTGAGTGGTATTTTCAATATGTCGTCGGTGAGCATGTTGAGATTGATCACACTGAGCATGACTGTTTTTTTATGTCAAATAATTCTCTGTCATCTGAGTTGCATTCCATCCATTTACGAGAAAGGTAAATCGCAGTGTTCATTATAAGGGGACACTTCTGCTAGTTGTCGGTTTATGTTGGAAACGTTGCATGTGTTTATCTGAATGTGCTTTTCTGTGCTTTGTTCATTCACAATGAGATCCCCACACGAATACGCTCTGAGGACGCTTTAGTGATTTCGATAGAAATCCAGCCCTTTTGTTTGATTGTGGGTATTAGTTGTTAGCAGGTTCGTGAGTAAAAGAAAGATGTTGAATCCTGTATTCAATAGCCAAAAGCAAACTTCCCCGCAGAGCCAAAAAGATTTGGGTAGGAGTCGAATCCGCAAGCGTGAAACGACTGAATGAAAATTGTGTTCTTCCTCTGCCGTGTGAGGCTGAGGAGTTGAAGAGATCACCGAGCGGCGGGTGCAGTCCGCTTTCAGCTTTTTCACGTTTTGTTGAGATGGAATAAAAACGTCCCTCCGAGTGGAACCCAGTCTCTCCGTCCAGAGACTGTTCGTGAAAAACACAAAGGGTCTCTTTCACGTGCGAGGGAGTGCCGCCCACCCCTCAAACAAACAGGAGGTACATCCAGACCCTTCCCTCTCCACCCCTCCCTCCCTCCCTCCCTCCCTCCGTCGTCCACGCCACAGCTCGAGGACACAGGCGGGCTGAGGCCTCAAAGTGTTTCTGACCATCCTGCCACTTTGTGTAACGTCAAGGCCGTTTGAGGTCTAGCCGGTCGCGGCGAGCATGCTGGGAAGTTTGTCTGGAACTTATGCATGTGCGACCACACCAGCTACGAAAACACACGTCGGTGCCATTCATTTCGTCCTTGGAGTATTTGCCGCATTAGAATAATTTCCAGTCCATCTGTTCGCTCGTCCCACCGTATTTCCCCCCATTTTTCTCATCTCAGCCTTCATTTGTCAAACTCCCACCTTAACATACTCATCGTCCATCAAGCTCACATAACACGTGTTGCTGAATTTCAGTGGACCAAATCCCCAAAACGGCCTGCAGGAGAGCATTATTTTCTTGACTGCTCCTCTGAGGGAGAGAGCGACGGTGCGCCATTAAGTGTTTTTTTTTAACAACACAGTAATGTCATTTTTGCACCCTTTTCCCCTTTTCTATTTTTCCTCAAGTGAGCTATGGAGATGCTAAACCCTCCATTCCCCCATCTGCTGCGGCTCGGGGAATATATTCGCGACTCAAGGAATTGTTTCAAAGTCTTCATCGTTGTGCAGTGGGCGGAAACGTTTTCGACCCGGACTGGCAGGGGAGTGTCCGAGGATTGAGGAGATCACTCGAAAAATCAAGATAAAGATATGTATCTATGTGGCTCCAGTATCATAATAATGCACAGGAGGCACAAATCATTCCTGTGGCAGTGGGTGGTCAGCCCCTCAGGCCAAAGAACTACCCCCTATACCCTCCATGCTGATCACGCCACGTCGGCCAGTCCTTGACCCCTGGTGTCAGCGTCTCCGGACACCCAAAGCCGTCTATGTCGCGTCCTCTCTGCTCTATAGGATGTGCTGATTAAGGGCAGCATTCAAAGCAGGAACTGGAGCAATCTGCCACCAGCACTGCCTGCCTGCCTGCCTGCCTGCCTGCCGCTCTGCCTCTCCCGACTGTTCAGTCAGCAGCTATAGCGGCCTGATTACACGGGGGCTTTATGGCTCAGCCCCTGGACAGATGGTCCTGCCTGCCTGCGCTCATTCCCAACCACTGCCAGGGGCCGATCACCGGAGGACTACCGGGAAATGTGTTGCACAACAAAACCCTGCATAAGACATAATGCACAGCATATGTATACTACATGAAATGATCTTTTCATTTAGGATCGAGTGTTTTCTTGACGTCGATAAACTCCCACAAATGCTCACATCTATTTTTCACGCACCATGATAACTCAAAGCATCACCTTAAAAATTGTTATGACATCATTTTCCCGGCGTTCCGGAGCTTTTGGACCGAGCAAGGCCAGTTGTTTCCTCTTGCTTCCAGTCGTTATGCTAAGCTATAACATAACTGCCTGCAGACCACTGCCCGACGTTGAACGCACAAACACGAGTGAAGTACATTTTTCAAATAAGTGAAATAACGGAATTTCACATATTGCTTTCATCAAGGTTTTTTGGAACACACACAAAGACGTGCACATTTACTAGATACTTACTTCTTAACTTTTTTTGCTGTAAATGTGTAAAGTGCCAGCACAAGTAGGTTAAGCTCTACTTTTGCCTGATTCATGCACATTTTGATCGGCTTGACAGGTGGCAACAAGGCCCCGTGTCACACTGACAAACGCACGAGCCATGGGATGGAGACATGCGAGAAGCGCCGGTCCTTGGCAACGCGAGTGATATCGCAGCAGACAGCGGGACTCCGGCCGCGAGTCTCTCCATTGTTTGGTCCAACATCGCTGCGAATCCAAAGACCTAAAAGAAGAAGCCGAAAGTGTCATGAAATTCACATTATTCCCTCCTGACTGTGTCCTTTTTATTAACAACTGCTGGCTGTCAAACCCCCCCCCTCCCAACCCACACCCGCTGCTGCCCCTGAATGTCAGTTTCATCTTATCCCTTCCGTTTACATGATCCCAGCTGGGTCCAAGATCCTCCCCATGTAGCTTATCTGGTGCTGCGCTGGTCGGATTTATTTATTTAATTTTTTTCCCCACAGAATCCCATAGTGAATACACGTGGGGTAAAGTTCACCCTGTAGCTGGAGGGATAAAGATGGCATGTGGCTCTTATTCAGACGGAAATAGGCAAGAGGCTTTCTCGCATCGCTCTCTCCTCCGGCACCTGTTTTGCATGCAGTCTGCGGTGTTTGCAGCACAAAATGGGAGCGCAGATTGTTTTCCGAGCAGACCAGGTCCTGGAGGCCAAGGTCGCCCGCGCGGTGTTTGCTGCTGTGAGTGCACTTAATTCGAGCCATCAGCAGACACGCATGCGGCCGTGCACAGACGAACGCCCACAAAATCGTACACAATAAGTTAGTAAGTACTATGTTTGCACATTTTGTACTCGGTCCACTCGTTTGGACAAACTGCTCGCCGCACAGTGGACTGAGCAGAAGTTGGGATGCGGTCCCCCCCCCCCAAAAAAAAATACCACTCATCCATCTTGTGTCTCTGGCACCGATTCAGTCCCATTCTCTTATCATCTCCCACTGTGGGGCCATTTGTGTTATTGCAGAGAGTGTGAAAAAAGAAAATCACATTGGAAGGAATGCGATGATCCATTTGCAACAACAAACATCTCGTTAAAAAGTAAAACCGCTTGAAAATAGATCCCATAATAGACGATTACAGCGCATTTGAATCCGCTCATCATTTTGAAGCCGCTAACGGCTTTGACTCGCAATCATTTGAGACATTTTATAACTCTGAGGTCCTCGGACAGGTTCATACTGGCTCTTCTACAGGAGAGATTTAAAAAAACCAAATATATATATCATGTTCGGACGTTGGCAACGGGGTCACCCCACCTTGGTAGAACCATTCCCTGGACACCTAGAACTGTGAAAACAAGAAACAATGTCCTGTTTATTCAGGAGAATCCGCAGCCTTCGCTTTATTATCCGAGGACTTGTGAGACCATCATGAGGAGGAGGAGGAGGAGGATGGTAAAGTTGACACAGTGCACAGTATGAAGACAGGTGGCTGACTGTACAATCTGGACAGTACGAGTAGCATACTGATGATGCTGCCAGAACGATCTCATAGAGGTGCTTTTTTTGCAAAAAATGCGACAGCGACGAGTGATTAACATCAAAGTCTAAGAAGTGTGTGCCACGCCGTGTTCTCCTTAACCGCTTCATGTTTACGTTGACGTGATACGAAACCTGTAACGCGGCGACACGTCTTCATGTGCGCAGGATGGAAGAGACGGTGCGGACGCTGCTGCAGAATCAGGGCGTCCTGGAGCAGACTGCGGTGGACACGGTGGACATCATGAAGGCCTACAAGGTAAACTATGCCACGCCCCCCCCCCCGACACTCAGTGTCTGTCGCGCATCCTGCGGTAACTGCAATGTGACTGAAATGAATATCAAAGGTGAGGTAATTCTTCGAATTAATCATGTAGGAAACACTTCTATTTCACTCTACCCAAAATTTGCTCAGATTTCCAGGAAAAGGCATCCCTATACATTTAACTATGAGACTAATGGTCAAAGTGTTGCATTCTAGAATGACCCCCCCCCCCAAAAAAAGGGATTCTTGAAAATGTCCCACACTATTTTACAAGTCTGGTCTGTGGAATGTAAGATCAATGTCAGATCAATTATTATTTACCTAAAATCATCCTAAAGTCATGAAGAAAACAAATCTTTCTGGGAAAGTCTGGATGGATATATATATATATATATATATATATATATATATATATATATATATATATATAAAGTCTTGAATATAATGGGTACATAATAAGTTAGTGTCTATATTATTGACTCTGCTATTGGCTATAGATGGGGCACTTGATCGTTCGCACAATTACTGTGAATGTAGAATACCCATTGTCATTGTAAGTCTGTTTGCAAAAAAAAACTTGAATACAATAATTATGAGCTATATATACAAATATGCATGATCCATGAATGTAACGAGCATTATCCAATGTATTTATGTTGCTGCAGCTGAGTTGCTCTAATAGGCAGCAGTACTTTTACTACTTTTACTATTATCAGTTATTTACAACCAAATATCAGATAATATTTAGAAAATTATGGATGAAACTGTCAAAAGAGATGGAAATAATGGGACCCGTAAAAGTTAAGTTACCAGAAAAATGTGCAAGCTGTCTTAATTTTTTTCAAAAGTAACTGAATCATGGAAGATGAGAAAGGGAAGAAAAACGAAAATAACCTGTACATTTTAAGATAATTACAGTTATGTTCTGTGTTCAGTCACTGATTTTCCAAGTATAAGTATTTGAGTTGTGTTGGGTAAAGGCAGACTGAGCCAAGGTGAAAGCGTTCGTTGCCGACCTTGTTGCGTAAGAGAAATAGCTGGTGGGATTTATTGGAGAGGCAGAAAGAAAAAGTAATGCTGTTTATTTCTGAGGCGCGCGCAGGGGGGGGGGTCATCTTCGGGGTCGCACTCCACAATTTGGAGCTCCGCATGTTTACTCTTGCGTTGCCGTTGCCTCCGTCCCTCTATCCTCCAAACTATTAGCGCGGGGACAAACGTTCTCCGGCCTCCAAGCCTGTGTGATGCATTCACGACAACACCCTCTTTTGTCACACAGGGAGCACATGATAAGGACAGTGTCCTTACAGCAGCGACCACATGTTTGTCTTCAATAACCGGCGATGCCGCCGGGGATTAGAGGAAAAGGGCACCGCTAGTACATCAAGTCTGTCATAAAAAGAGAGTGCCTGTGTAAATGATTGCATGCGGGTATTCATCGCGGGTACGAAAAGACGGAGACAGATGTAGACCAAAAAATATTTAGTACTCTAAGATTGAACATCAGTTGCTTGATAGTTTCCAGAAGAAGAGAAACGGGGGGGGGGGGGGGGGGATTAGCAGCTGTGACAACACGGCCTCCTGAGGTGAGTCAACCTCAATGGTGAAAACCTGACTCGACGACGGCCCGCTCTCGTGAAACACACGTGAAATGAATCCAGCGCCTCAGTATGCAAATGACGTCCTCGGCGCAGACTAATCCCTTCTCCGGGGTTCCCCACGCCACAGACGGATTACATTGAGGAGGAACAGTATGACAAGGGAGACGGGAAGGAAGAAATGGAAGAAGGTGGTTGGATGCGTTAAAGTTAATATTGCTCAACTCTGAGGAACCTGGGTTCAACCCCAGTCAAATTAGTTTTCTTAGTTCCATGTTTTTTTTTTTATGAATTAATGAACGGTTTAATCTAAAAATATCAGAAAAGTGTTTCCCAAAGCCCAAGGTGACCTCTTCAAAATACGTCGCCAGGCATCCGCTGGTCAGTTAAAATACAAATAAAACAGAATCTCCCATTTGAGAACAGGGTCAGAGTGGGATTCATAGTCTCATGCCTCAAACCAGCAACAGTCGTACATAATACATATAGACATTTGTATTTTAGCAGATGAAATTAACATATTTTTTCCCGCAAATGAATGAAATACAGAAGACGTACAACCTCACACATGAATGAACACAAGTAAGTGTTATTCTGCACATTTGTCATTCACAGCATAACTTCCCAAGGACGCCACCGTCTCCTTTTTCGTCAATGTAGCATTAATAAAATGCAGATGTGTGATCGTCTATTCATAAAGTTCTATTCTGGTCAGCGACCCACCAGGACGAATGAATACGTAATTTTGATATAGTATAATCTTGTTAGTAAAAATGTATTTCAGCGTGGCTCTAACTGCTCATTCACTGAGATAATAATTGACTGGCCAACAGCTCTTGTGTCCATTCATGCAAATGTCAGCGATGGTGTTGATTTGATTATGATGAATTGATTGAGACCACAAAAGATTTGAAAGCATCATTTCAGAAGTGACTTTCGCCAACTTCAGATGTTCCACTTTCCAGATTCTATGTCTTGATTGAGAGCTGCTGACCAAGGTCCTCTTTACCCAGTCAGCCCTTTGCTAATATTCATAATCTTTACTGGAAGCTCATTCCCGGACAGCAATATTTGAATGTCTTCCCCAGTATTAGAACTCGCCCACACAAGGAAGGTAAGAAAATCTCTCTATGTACACAATGTACTGGACTGTATATGCGCGTACACACTGGGATGCTGTCGAAGAGAATAAACCTGGAGGATTATTATTGGGCTATTCCCAGTCGGAGCAGCCGTTCCTACGCAGCGATGTGCTCTTGCTGCGGCCGCATTCTGTGTATTCAGCAGACAAACTCAATAACTGGAAAGGGCAGCGTGAGCGACAAGGTCCCCCCCCAACCACCACCACCACCACCACCGCCCTCCTCCCACTCCAGACTCTCTCTCTCTCTCCGTGGAGATTAATACCGAGCCCTTTAACGCCGTCTGATGAGCAGGGCCCCTCGGAGCAAACCGCAGGCGTCACAGGCTGCAGACAACAGCAAACCTTTGAAGAAAACTGTGACTATCAAGCATCGCCTCCAAAACACAATGCAATCAAACAAGACTGCCGACCTAATAACTGCTTGGAGCAGATTGGATCAGGCCGAGAACAAAGTGCTCTGAAGGAGACGCGGCGTGTTCCTTTGCTGCGTGTGGATACAAAAGCCATGGACGCAGCCATCCGTCGGCGCCGCCGCCACAACCTCGACTTCGTCCTGCACACTAACCGTCTGTGTCTCCTAGGTTTGACGATCGTCTCTCGAAGCTCAGGTGGCGATGAAATATGTAATTCGTGTGCACAGCGATATATCGCACCCCGTGTCATCTGAAGAAATGGCTTTGTTTCCCACTGCAGGGCACCGTAACACCTACAGTAAATGTTCAGGTGGAGTGAGTGAGTGAAAGACACAAACGAGCTGGAAGACACGGGCCGGGAATAGCTGTAGTCAGGGTGAATCTTAAATATTCTAGCTTTGGTTTTCATCAGAACTCGCAACTAGTCTATTTCGGGGTGCGACCGATGCCTTTCCTCGTCATCGATTTGTCCCTCAATCATTTTTTCTCATTAATTGTTCAGTCCCATCGGCTCCCGACCTCGAAGGCAGGGAGCCCCTGAGCAGGTCTCAGGATGAGTCTGAGAGGTCACGAGATGATCGATAGGGCAGGAAGTTGTAAAAAATAATAACGCTCTGCTGCTCAAGTTTAGATCCATTTGGACTTTTTCTCTATATTTTCCCATCAAATATGAAGAAAAAAGTGTAATAATGTTAATAATGCACCAGTGATATGCGTCACAGAATCCAATATATATATTTCATTGCCTGACATGGTTAAGCCTCCCTGGTCAACATGTGGAACGTTTGAGACTGAGGTTCTGTTACCTTTCGGGGGACCCCTCCAATAAAAGGGGCGTTTCCCACTTTTAAAGTTTATATTGAGTTCATGTGTTGACAAGTTTTTCATCGTCTGACTTGTGTAGGGGGTTTCATGACCAACATTGTCTGGAGGATGTGTCTATGTTTTCTTTCCATTGTCGGGAGTGTTTTCTATGTTTCTCATGCCCCTCAAAACTCGTATTGTGGTAACCGATCAAACTATGAAGGATTTTTCTTCCGCCGATCAAATTTAAATCTTCAAACCGTTATTTATTCCTGGTTTTCCCCTGATTTTGGGGAACAGTTTTAATATTCGACTTGTGACGAGTGACGCTGCATGTACGGCTTTATTTCAAGATAACCTTTTGTAGAAAGCCTATCGCCCACCTCCCCTCTCTCTCTCTCTCACCTCTCTGTACTCTCCGCCCTTTTCCTCCTCCCCGGGACCCCCGAGAGCCATTCATGTAAAACACTGTGTTGTCTGTGGTCGAACAGCCAATCGACGCACGGCTGATGGTTCAGCCAATGAAGTGCAGGACATGGTGAAGAACGCTCACCGTGGTTTCGCAGACATCCGAGGTGACGACTTGAAATCGCCCGTGTCCGTCCATCAGAAGTCCACAATCAAACGCTATATACTCAACTTGCAATGACAAAAACA
Source organism: Scophthalmus maximus (assembly GCF_022379125.1). Taxonomy (NCBI): domain Eukaryota; kingdom Metazoa; phylum Chordata; class Actinopteri; order Pleuronectiformes; family Scophthalmidae; genus Scophthalmus; species Scophthalmus maximus. Next base: position 23,019,280 of record NC_061515.1, on the reverse strand, counting down.
AAAAAAAGATGCAGTATTTATTTCATCTCTAATTATATCTTATTAGCTTGAACATTGCCATGACCTATGGTGACCCATATTCAGTGAATGCAGTAAGTACCTACTCTGAGGATAAAAAAATGTTTAAAAAGATAAAAATAAATCTCTTGAGCGTGACAGGGAGCTAATTATTACCACTAGATGATTATCAGAAAGCCAAAAAGAAGAAGAGGAAAAAAAAAAACACAACACGGGAAGAAAGGGAGAAATAGGAAGCCTGCAGAGAGACAGAAACACAGTGAGGGGCAGAGGGGGGGGGGGGGACGGGATGAGAGGCCTCAAGGTCACTGACACTCTTTTGGAAAAGGAGTGAAACATGATTAGGGATTAGGGGATGTTTCAGAGACTTCGTTGCCGGTGCTGCCTCCTTGTTGTCCCATCTGCCCATCTGATCCTCTCCCCCCTTCCATCGTTGCCCCCATCTTTCACTTTCTCCTTTCCCTCTGATTTCCATCGCAGCTTTTTGTCACGTTGCCCTGCAACATTTGCCGTACCCACTCTTTTGAACGCCTTCTCCCCATCTGCTCAGGATTTTTTTTTTTTGCTTGCCAAATTTCCCCTTGTCTTCTTCTTTTTTCTTTTTTTTTTTTATCTCTCTCCCTTAACCTTGTGTTTTTTGTTGCCTGTGTTATCAGGATAAACTCTCGGAGGAAGTGCAGAAACAGCACGGCGGCCCCGACGAGAACGGCTGCCTGCCGGCCAATCGAGCGGAGCCGGAACCCGGGCCTCTGCCAACCGCCGATCCCGATGCCAGCCAAGCGGAAGAGGAAAAGGACAAAACCGAGCTCCTCCTGGAGCGGCTCAAGGCCCTGGAGGTAACGACTTCACCGCCTTTTTCCTCCCTCCACCTTTACTGCATTACGGCTTTCCCTTTGTTTTCCTTTATCTCCGGCTACCTTCTCTCTTCTTCTATACTCCTCCATTCTTCTTCATATCCACACCCTCCAGCCACCCCTGGCTATCCTTTGTGGCTGTGCGCGTCCGCCAGTGTTCAGAGTCCTTGCTCCTGCCTGTGTCTGAAAAGCATCACAGCTCATCATCTCGGGCCTTCTTCGTTTTGGAGGGCAAAGTCATCCTACGAGAGCCGCCGCGGGGGCCCCTCGGGCTGCACTCCAGCTCTGCTTTCATCCGCATGCGTTCGAGAATCGAAGCCGCGCCTCCGCCCACGAGCCCCCAAACGGCAGCCACAGTCATCCACGCTTGATTGTTTTTTTTAAATTGTTGTTGTTGTTTTTTCCCCTCGTGCCACTGGACGCGCGTCCTCTCAGATCTCTTCAGCAATTAAGGGACTCCGACTTAATGAAGTTAGGTCCCCCGGTCTGGCCCCCACGTGGCTTCGGGATGATTACGTGGTGGGAGGCGTGTGACGTGCAGTCTCAGGATGAACTAGAAATGTACAGGCACATCTTCACAAAACAATAAAAACAAAGAATAGCATGCATGCAAAGACAAACAAATGGCTTTCACCAATAATTCACTGCACCACCACTGCTCTGATACGTTCTTTGCCTTAGCGCTTAGTTAATTCAGTGAACACATCTAAGGGAGAGGAACAAAGTGAAATGAAGACCCCCCCCCCCAACGTTACACCGGTTCCTCCCTGATAGGAAATACGCCCTATTTAGAGCAAAGTGGCAGATAATAGCCTGCCATTGCTCAGCTGTAAGTTACCTCCACAGACTCGGCGGGGGGCTGGGGGGGGGGGGGGGGGGGGGGGGGGGGGAGTGCGTTCGACCTGTCCCGGCCAATCGATCCGATGGGGCGCATTACCCTGCATTATCCAAACATAACATTGTATAAAACGACTTTATCAACAGTTATCCGCTATCTTATTTCATCCCGCCGCCGGCGGTGATGGATGTGCCACGGCAAAGACCTGGCGGCGGCGGTGCATCACCCGCCCCGCAGCGTGCACAACTTCCGCTGTCAGTACAGTGAGCGTTGCCCAGCGGCTCTTGTTTCTCCAGCTCGGCTCAATGCTGTCCGTTAGCTTGGCTTGAACGGCCCCTGCAGCCAAATTGATACTGGGATTAGGGGGGGGGGGGTAATGCCCGTTGAGCATCTCACTTGGTAAGATGAGCAAAAGCACAAAGATTTTCTCGGTTTTCTTGCCCTCCCAGTCTCCTCTCTCGTGAGTTTCCAGGCAGCTGCTTTATAACAACAACACGCTCTTTATGTCCTGTCCAGCACCAAACTGCAGACAGACAAGGTTAGCAACTAGCGGGGGAGAGACGGCGGCCTATTCAGCAGAATTATAGCCAGATATTTTCCGCAGGAAACAATATACAAGAGTCAGTGTTGGACTCCTGCGTTTTTTTCAGGTGCTTTTAACTTGGAATGTGGAAACAATATCTAATATATATGTTGCGACTTTGCCCCAGAGCTGTTGCCACATTCAAATATTTTATTTACCTGCTAATAAATAACATTTCTAACAACTGGAGGTTCCCCTACGTGTACAGCAACCAACGGGTCTAACTGATCAAATTGCAAATTCAATAATAGCAAAAAATGAAGAGGCAATACACATGTTTACTTGTGTCGTGTGACGCCCACAGCTCAGCAAGTCGCGTTATTCCAGATTTTTTTTGATACCACATTGATGCGCCGTCTATCTGTGAGGTGGCCAGTAATATAACTGCAGGTGAATTCTAATATGCCTTTTGTTTATTGCACAAAAAGAAAAGAAGAGAACCTGCTGTCCCCTGTTTTTCTCTGGTGTTGGGAGACGTCAGTTTTTTTTTCCCCTTCCTCCGTTTAAATCACTGCCATTCATTCTAGAACAAGCTGCAAAAGCTCGAAAACTGCCGAAGCGACATAATCCATTATGGAGTTTCACTTTTATCAACGCTTTGAAATTAAACCGCATTCCCGTTGCCTGCTGAGTGGATTGCATTCCCCCAATGCTTCCGAAATAATCCCTTCCGAACCGCGACACCTCACAGACCCAAATGCCACACGCGTGTCTCTTTTCACCTAGTGTTTGTTAGCCAAACTCAAAGTTTCCATCGGAAACAACAAAACATCGAAAGAGGAAAATGTTATAGTCTTTTAATCTGCGCGTCGAAATGACACCGGGATTCTCTCATTTCAGCGTTTACGGGCTCGCGTGTCACTGACCAATACAAACTGCAATACATTTTATGTCCGTTTGAAGAATCAGAAAACAACTCCTATTATACAGAAAAATAACGGCTTCTGTATAGCTGTAGTGCTGACTTGAATCGACACGTTGAAATGATAACCTTTCATGTATTTTCAAAGAAAAAGATATCTTTAATACATGAGATGAGTGTGGTATCCCTAGTTATAATTATCTCATAGAAATTGAATGCACAAACTGACACATTAGAGACACGAGCGCTCCCTTGATCGCATCACAGCCGCGTTCCGGGCTCCCCAGGTTTTAATTAGTCAGTGTTCCTGGCATAATTGGATGTTTTGGATTGTAATTATGTTCCCCACGTTTTCATCAAGGGTCGGCTAGTTTCCACTAAAGGGCAGAGGGCGATGGGAGCAGGGCCGGCTGACAGCTCCTAATACGCTGCCCACCCCTGACAAATTGGAAACTCCCAGAGATCAATAGGGCGCCGCCTCACTGCCTGGCAAGTGGAGGAGATATTCCTATTAGGTCCGAAACTCCGAATGGCGCCGCTTGCCGCCCCAAAGTTCACCGTCATAACTTCCATCCCCTTGACCTTTTCCCTGCGCGCTTCTTTGTAAATTTTTTATCGGCCATCCCGGGTTCGGCGCTGACATCTGACCTTTGCGGAGGCGAGCCTCCCCGTACGGCTGATCGCTGCTCCTGTCTCCGCCCGCTGTCGTCTTGTTGTGTCAAATGTAACCAAAGTCCCTGTTTGTTTGTTTGCGTTGCATTTGACACTGAACGCTCTCCGTGTGTTGTTTTTACGCAGGAGGAGAATTCCGCGTTGGCCTCGGAGAACGAAAGCCAGCGGGGGCAGTATGAACGCTGTCTGGATGAGGTGAGTGCGGACCTTGTCTGTCTTTGTTCGTCCGAAACCCAAGGTCGCGCCCGAGGGCGCCGTGTGCCCCCGGCCAATGAGCCCCCCCCCCCCCCCCCCCAGCACAGCCCATTGCGTCTTCCCACGGGTCGGCGATTTCCCTCGAACCACGGCTCGAACAGAGTGCAGGGGTGACTCGTTGATAGTAATAATACATTATTTCGAAAAACAGCGTTTTTGCATTTTTCAGGCATCTCTCATCTCTCATCTCTCACTCAAGAGGCCAGTTCCAAAGGCGCTAAACTAAGCAATAACATCAGCTCCCCAAAGTCTGATTTATGTGTAAAAAGCTTTATTTTGCATGCTTTTTAAAACAGAAAACTCCAATGCACAAATCGGGAGGCCTTTTGTTGATGCTCATATCATAAGACCTGGAACACATTAGAGGGGCTGTTTCTGCAGGCATACTCCCCCGTCGCCATACCGTAGACAAATGCACCGACACCACGCCGACAGTGTATCCAGTGGTCAAAACAGCTTATTGTTATCATTCGTGCGCCGTATTCTCTTGTTTAAAGAACTCTAAAACACGAGCCGGTGCATTCCCTTAGCCCTATTATGTGAACTGTCGGGTTTACGTAACGGAGCCACTTCTGCGCCCTCTGGTTGTCAATGGGAGCTCGATAAGCGTTTCTTAGGGGAGCCACGCGAGGGGAATAAAGCAGCCCGGCTCTCAGCTCGCGCCCGCTCGCCGAGTCGCCCGCAGGAGTGAGGGGAGCACTGGCAAGTAAGGGACGGCGTATGTCCAGCGGGGACAAGATTGTCCGCGAAAAAAACCTAACGGGCCCAGCGAGACTGAGCAGACGCGCCCCTCCTGCGGCGTGGGGACGACGGGCGAGGGGAGAGGAGGGGGAAAGACAGAGAGAGGGGTGAGGAAGAAGATTGGGAGAAAGAAGAATGTGGGTGGGTGGTGGAGGGAGTGTTGTGATATTTAGATTTCTGGACCCCCCTCCCCGGATCATATCTGGGGTGAATTCATCCCTCGTCTCCTTTCCGCTTCCCTGCCCCTCACTAGGGTGGCTGGCTCAGCCTGCCTGGCTTGTTTCTTTCTTTCTCGTGTTTACTTGTCAACTATGCTGTGTGGTTGTCTTTTGTGGAGGGAAGGCTTGCTAATGATCTAGTTTTTAACAAGGGAAGCTGTGTGTGTGTGTGTGTGTGTGTGTGTGTGTGTGTGTGTGTGTGTGTGCGTGTGCGTGTGTGCGTGTGTGTTCCTCTAACGACAGTAGAAGACAGACTTTATGTCCAAATGTCTGTGCGTGGGCAATTTCTTTTTGTAAACCTGCATGAAAGTGCTGCAGTCTGTGAGAGTTCAGACTGTCTCTGTCCGAGACCATGTTTGTTTGATCACTCTCCGGTTATTTTACAAGAGGCGGACCCGCAGACCCGCAAAAACGCAGGGCTCGTTTGGCCGTATGTACTCCCGTCCCTCGCTCATTCGATAAAAACGAGAGTGAGCGCACTCAAAGGAGCCGATGCGGCTTCCCACGGTATTAATGGGCAATCAATGGGCAGTAATTGGAGCCGCTTCTCCGTCAGCGCTGCGGTCTGAATGTGGCCGGGTGTGAGACCATAAGGCACAACATCACTTAAACTGGGAACACCTCCGCTCCTACATCAACCTGCCGCGGTCAATATCACCATTAGGAAGTGAGTTGGACACTGTAGAAGCTGTGTAGTGTGTGTGTGTGTGTGAAAGAGACTCATATGCACACACCAGATTCTAGGAGAAAAAATATTTGTGTTAAACTCATAATAATGAATCTCATGTGTAAATCATAGACTGTAAGACGGACGAGGTGTCTCCACTACGCCCCCCCCCCATTGTCAAATATCTTGGATATTGGTGCCGCAATTTTTTAAGTTATTTAAAGAGTCAGTCAGTCCATCTTCATACACAGTCTATGTGGTGTAGAGGAAGGCCTGTTGGCGTTTCAAGGGGCAGTTCTACAGGAGCCTGTGAGGGTCATAAAAGGCTCCAGGGTCGCAGTATATCTCTGTGCTAAAGGAGCCACAATTACATTAAATTGACTTTTCTCTTCCTTTTTTTCTCTTCCCCTGTCCGTTCAAGGTGGCCAATCAAGTTGTGCAGGCGCTTCTCACCCAGAAGGTATGTCTCTCATTTCCATGGAAACCATTTTGCTTCTCATCTCAGATCACAGTGAAGCCTCGCCTTGTTCGATCCACGATGGGTTTCTTGCTTGTTGATGATGCTGTGTATACACGAGTCCGCATGTATTCTGATTTGAGTTTCTTCCGATGCAGGATCTGAGAGAGGAGTGCCTGAAGCTGCGAACCCGAGTGTTTGACCTGGAGCAGCAGAATCGGGCGCTGGGTGCTCTGTTCCAGCAGAGGATCAAGCCCGCCTCAGACCTGCTTCTCCAGGTACGCCGCCCACTCGAGGCTCCATCCACCTTACCACATTTTAGCTGTAAAACAAATCACTGTTGCTACGTTCATGCCTGCCATCCAAACAACGGAGTTTGGAAACGCGGCTCGCCCCGTGTAAGTTTGAAATCTCCGGGGGCAGCACTGTAGTATGGACGGGCAGATACGGACACGATTGGAAATGATGATGCCGTCGGTAACTGTTCCCGCCTTCGTCGTCCGTCCGATACAAAAAAGGAAGAAATCCCTGCTCCTGCGTTCCTCCATCGCTGTTCCTCGTTCGTAGTATCTTCTGGTGCCAAACAATCTGCTTCCTGTTCACACTGTTCGCCACCGCATGCCCAGTGTACATGAACGGTCGCGCTCATGCAGACGTTTTTAGGTTTGCACGCCTTTTGAAAATTGAAATGGAAACGCGTTCGAGTGGCTGTAGCCTCAGAATCGCGCACAGGTTCCCACCTTTGAGCTGCGACTGACTGCCGCAGTAGGCCAGTAAGAAGGTTCACCGGAACAAACTTTGGGGGAGTTATAGAATTACCACAAAGAGCCGGGCACATACGGAATCAATTATCTGCAGTACTGAGCTCAATAGCTACACTCGACCTATAGAATTATAATTGTGCTCGGCCCCCGACAGATGCCGCAGTGTTTTATTTTTTTTTTGTCCTATCTGCTGTAAACCTGCCCCGCTCGCGCTCAGCCTCCCCGGCACGGTTGGGTTGCAAATGAAGCAGCAGCTCCTGCGGTACAGAATCCCAGAGCGCCTATTCTCATGCATTTGAAGTTGTTTTTCCTCTTTGGGTTGTTATTAAAGTGCTCTGGGGTCTCAGCCAGAGACAGATGCTGCACAGAACACTGTCAATTCTTTGATTTAAAAAAACAACAACAAAAATTCTCCTTTAGTATCATTCTTTATCAGTCTTCTTTTTTTTGGGGGGGGGGGGGTTCGAAAGAGGCAGTTCTTTTTTTGTCTGTTTTGAAGCAAAGATGAAGTAAGTTCTTGCTTAAAAGCTTAGATTTCTGGTAGTTGTTTTTGCTTTATCGGGCTCCACGGTCCAGTCAGAGGTTGCACATGTGCAGTTTCTTTCGTAGTTTCAAGTCTAGGATTCACACATACACTAAGGACTCTGTGTGAATCATCTCCAGAACTGTAATGCCCCCGCAGGAAGGAATGAACTGTCACCTTCGCATCCTGCAAAACGACAAATATTTGAACCGGCAACCATCAGCTCATCCGTTGGAACACATCACTTTACTGAAAGCTTGATTCTTACGGTGCAATTATGAAACCGACAGACCTGCCGCCGTATGCTATAACCCAACTGTGATAAGGCATCGCAGGCCAGCGGGCTCAGTTTGGGAAGTAGGATCTCACATAATTGTGCAAATTGCCGGGGGCCCCCCCGCTGTCAAAATCAAAAGAGCATGCAGCCACAAGACAAACATAAAAGAAGAAGAGAGGGGGAAACGGAGCCATCAGACCCCCTTGAGTGGAGGAGGGAAGAGGAATTGTCGAGATGTCGATGAAAGGAGAAGAGGCAAGCAAGGGTAGATAAGCAGGGAAGGACGAGAGGGGTGAAAATGGAGAGAGATGAGATGGCGGAAAAGGACCACGAGCGCCGAGACGACAAGTAGGGAGAAGTGAAAAACTAAGGGCCCAATAAAAAGCGGCGGAAATGGAGTAAAAGAAAAGAAGAAAGAGGAAGGAGAAATGATACGGCTGTGGGCGTGTCGTGAAGCTCTCTGTCAATGCCCGCTACTTCCAGTGTCATTATTGGACAGACGGGAAGATCGTGTGAAACGGCGATACAAAAAGCTGGAAGAGGGATATTGATGATACGGCTGTGGGGGAACCAAGAGGTGCTATCTGGCGGGAGATGTGGATTAAGGCACTCAGAAGTACAATAGAGTTGCATTGCATTGAAATTCAGCCAAGAGTGTTAATGTTTTTTTTCTTCTTCTTCTTCAAATGGAATTCAGCTGAAAAGAAACCAACGCAAGGCTGACATGATAAGACAAGGGTGCCAGATGGCACTCGAATCCTTTTTTTTATGATTTTTTTTAAATTAGCAACGTTGGACATGAACGTGCCATAAATTATTAGACTAGAGATCTTGAAGCTTAGTTGCTGCCAGCTACAGTGCATATTTATCTCAAAGACACGTGGGCAGCTGGGATCAAATAAGTGTAATATCCCCAAATTACTCTTTTTGTAAATTTGATATGATATTAGCACAGGTTTAATTTTTGCTGGATTTGCGAAGGTATTTGTTTGGCAGAATGTCTAATGAAAATATGGGTGAGTTTCATTTCTTGTCTCTCACGGAGCCTCGAGCAGAGGGAGAGAAGTGTATCACTGCCCATCTATCTCTGGACCTTTTTCTTATCGGTAATTAAACGTTCTCCCGTTCCCCCCCTCCCCTCCCCCGTGGGCATCTCGAGTTCCTCCGATAAAGAACCGTAATGTGTTTGATGGAGGCTGCGCCGGGCCGTGCGCCTTCACTGTCTGCAGCTGCGTGATTTGGTTTTCTAAAGATGCCACGTATTTCGTTTCAGAAATAAAACATTCGTTTTTTTTAAAATGAAAATAAGTGGTGTACAGTCCCGTCCACTTAGGCCGCTTATCAAGTATGACAGGCGGGTGAGCGGCAATTATTTGGCCCATTACTGGGACGAATGCTCGTCGGCTCCTCCTACGCTACTTTGGGGCCCCAAGGACATGGCTTGAACGCCCATGACCTCATTACCGCAGTGTAGAGTCAAACACCCACTGCTGCCATAGCCATCCGTCGGCCGAAGGTTTCTGTGCAGACCAAGTTCGCAATCGCAAATGTCAACAAATGATGCCGCTTTTCGCTAAATACATTTTGGGGTCAGGGAGAGCATTTGCAGCGTGGAGCTTTTGAGACGGCGTATTACCGATTTTTAAAGCAGAGCTTTATATATCTCATTCCGCGGAGGGTTGAGTGTAGCTGGAGCTTGAGGGAAAGCTGTTGTGATGAATCAGACACACAGCTCAGGTGCTGCAGGTGAGCATCGTTGTGCAATATTTGTTTCGGATGCTGTCTATTCATTATGGTGGAAATATGGCCGCTGTCAAGCCAAAAGCAACAAAGAACATTATCGGGGAGGCCTTTGCTTTTTCTTTAAAAATACGACGCATTGGGTCCGGCACTGATGTAATTATTCCAGACTTTATCTAATAGTTAATAAAAGGCCAATATTTGCATGATATATTATAGCTTTGCCTGCATTAACGGGAATTGTTCCAATTAACATTTTTGACTTTGCTCTTGGCCTTGAACCTGAAAAAGTTCAAGAGGCGCACGGCCCCCGCTCCTTGTCATCTACCGTTTCGTCCCAACCCTCCTCCCCCCCCCGTGACCCTCTGACACTATTGACTGAATCCTTGATGAGGCTGCTGAGGAGGTGAAATCCGGCACGCCACGATAAGATCAGAGCCTCCTGTGACACCTCAGCCACTCCCATCCCCATGTGGACAGCGGGGAGGTGCAGCGGTGCGGCATCAGAGCAGCGCCAGATTTGCATTTCGTGACTTTAAACATGGGGTGAAAAGCCAGCTGGCATCTTTCAAGTCCGGACTACAGGAATTAAAATCAAACAAATCCACCATTGTTTTTATTAAAATTCGCAAATACGTAATTATTTGGTTGCAGTTATTGATGATTTGTAGAAGTTGAAAACATTTTAACAGTGCATGTTCTGCCAAAGGCAAAAAGCGGAGAAATCCCCTCGACTCTGTGACTGGTGAAACCAAACAAGCGAGGCTCAAAGGAGGCAGGGGATGCGGAGATCAATGCTTTTTTGAATTCTAAAAATAGAAAAGAATACTTACCCTTATCTCTGTGCTGAGAAGAAAAAAAAAAGTGGGTATCGATCCGTTTCCATTGCACCGTTTGCTAGATGTTTAAAAGTCTGCCTCTTTGAAAGCTTATTCACAAGCTCACACTGACACAAAAAAATGCTTTTTCTGCACGTTTTGCATTGAAGGTTGGGAGAGGAAAATGTAGGGTGCTTGTGCGGTTGCGTGTTAGCCACCGAAATGTTCAAAGGACGTCTGGCAAAACTCACAAAAAATCAATAAAAAAAACTGCCAGCAAGGAGTTTTACTGAATGCAGTGAAATTAAGGAATCTAAATGTCCTTATTCTAAAACGTTGTGTGTATGCGTACTCCCTGAATGAGCATTAATTTTTGAATTTTACCCATGGCAGGAAATGCAGGAAATGATCAAATGCTTGGTTCCAGAATATTTCCAGTTTAAGTTAATTTGAGCGGAGGGAACGCAGTGTAATTAAGCTCTGAGATGAATCCGTGGCAATATAGTTGGTTTTGTATCCTTCCGTCTTAAGCGCAGGAGTTAAATAACAGAGGAGGCTGCAGACTAGCATATGAATTAAAAAAAAAATCTAAAAAAATCAAAGGAATCCCTTACTCCCTGATGCAATTATTTCTTATTCACATTAGATTTTTTTTGCAGCCAATGACATTAATGACTTTGAGCCGCGAATCCAAGCTCTGTGTGGCATCGGCGGAGGGAATCTGATGGGCTCTGGTGATGCAGTCAAATTATGGTTCTGCCTCAACATTTTTTTATATATTGAATGCATGTTTTGACATTTATAATTCAGAAGATTTACTGTAACGCATCAATAAGTGCAAAAAAAAACAACATTTCAATTTTAAATTGTCTTGCTGAGATGCCACAAAAAGAATTGAAGATTAAGCTCTGTACGAATAAAAATATCCCCATTGTTCTGCTGTTGTGTCCTTGCACCAAGGCTCATTTGATTTCCTGAAATCCCTGAAGTCAAAATTCACACTGGCGCGTCCTTCCTTTTGCTTTGCAGAAACTCCACTCCCGGATCATGGATCTGTCTGCAGCAGATTTACTTCTTGAGCCAGAGAGAAGCAAGGCCTTCTTGCTTTCCAGGAATACAGATTCTCCCTCTAATGTAAGCTTCATGGGAAACATGCATGTGTGTGTATTTTTTTTTCAACCATGTCATTTGTCCAGGTAGCATAACTTCACCCCTGCCCTCCTCAAGAAATCATTACAAGATATTAAAATACAGAACTAACAGTATGAGGCCATGACCCCTCCTCCGCCCTCAGCAGGAAGAGCTGGCACTAAGAGGAATAAATCCTTGTCATATTACCAGAAAAGCATCGATTGAGACTCGTTGTCAGTAAAAATGACTCCATAGGAAACTGTGGTACATTAGTCACCTTATGTATTATGCATTAAGGACCTAAAATGAGTTTACTTCATTCTTTTGTGCTTTTTTAACCCTCTGAGATTGCCACCTGATCGTCTCTAATGTGTGCCATATGAACGGAAGAAGAGAGAATAAATGAAATAATAATAGCCACAATGTGAATTATGAATGGTCGTGTCATCTAAATGTGTAAAAGAGGCACGTAACTTAAAGGTTATGTTAAGTGATACACACAAGTGACACTATATGAGATTAGTGGAATAGAATTTGTGACTGTGAATATATCGTATTTCTTATCTTGCCGACTAGAATTTATTTGGATAGCCAAATTCTCTGCAATCAGATGCAAATTCGGTAATCATCTGTTTTGTGGTGACTGCACATGAAAATTTGACTGAAAGTTTAAAGTTTGCAAAGTGTACTCCCTTTCTTCTTCTTTGCATTAATATTTGATCTGAGTGTTTGTCAAACATCTTTCATCACAAAATTAACAGCAATTAGACACTACCTAACAACTTCCACATCAAATTCCGATGATGCATAGTCACAAATACATCATCAAAGTTTAAAACATGTTAAGGTAAAATATAAGAGTAGAAAACTGGAAGCTCAGCGCAAGTGTATAAATTGTGAAATACAAGATATTCCACAATAATGTCATGTGTCCTTTCTCTGTCTCAAAGGAGGTTCAGTGGAATGGAAAGGCAGGTCTACCCGTGGCTAAGTGTCTGAGCCAGCTGAGCCTGACAGTGCCAGCGCATGTGTACCCACGCAGCAGCTGTAGCAGCAGTGAGTTGTCCCTGTCAAGTGCATGCAGTGAATTCTCCAGCGGCTCATACACTTGGAATGATGGACGCTCCTGTGGAAAAATGGTACACCCCCTTACTCTATAAACCCTGACACCAATTCAGTTCTTTTGTCTACAAAATGCAACTTATTTTCACAATACAAATTCAAGTCAAACCTGTTTTATGTTGATTAAGATTTAGAAAACAGACGGTTTGTTGAAGTTGACCCACTCTTTCTTTCTACCTTGTAGTCGTCCCTGACCTGGGAGAAGAGGCTGAGTTTGGGTTCATCAGCCCCCAGTAATATCTGTGCCCCACCGGAGGAGCAGCCTCCTACAAGGCTCAAGGAGAGCCACATATTAGAGGGACTGCGGAAGCTTCAGAGGAGGAAACACAGGAGCTCCTCTGGTTCCTTGAAGGTCTCCAAGTCAGGCGACAAAGACTGTATGAACTCAAATGAGGGCATCTACTCCCTGGGTATCAAGAGTACCAGCAAAGGGGTATCCAAGCCTACTCATGTGGGTAGAATTTCTGCTGCCGGGGCCAAGAAGTTCTCTTATGACTCTGATGATGCAGATGATGAGCTTGCACATTCCAGTCGCGGAGATAACATCCCCACCAAGGACAGCTGGTTATACTGTAAGAGGCGATCCCACAGCATCTCGGAGAGTTTATGTAGCTGGGAGGGGATACAGGACAATGGAGGTGATACTAGCTCAGGTCCCATGGCCACGAAACAGCCCTCTGACTATGACTCAAAAGAGCATCCTGAGAAACTTCTGAGTTTCATCAACAGTTTTCTCCCCGCGGGGGGGCGGAAATCAGCTTTTAGTAAACCAACCAAGCTGCACTTCAACCCTTCTGATCCAGTGGGTCCCAACCACATCTCTGATGTGGATGATCCAGAGGAACTCAACTCTGAGTCTAGTAAAATCCAAATGTCCTTTAGCCGGCCACCAGAGCAAGCAGAGAGGGACTCCAAGAGGCTGTCAAGGGATGCTGCTAAGCTGCTTGTACAGCAGTGCTTGAGAAGAGAGCAGGGACGTACCCAGTCAGCAGATGGGAGGTCCCGGCCTTTCAGCCTCATCAAGGAGCCCAAAGGGGCAAGATGCGGTCAGTCTGAAGAGAGTATTTCATCAATATTTGATGCAGAAGGAGAGCCCATTGAACTTTGTACTGAGAAACTTGCATCGGCTGCTGGGTCTCGAAAGGACATTCAAGGTAGTAAAGCAATTACTGATTACACAGAGCTAGTGCCACGAGAGAGACCATCAAGGCAAACACCAGCAAATACTAGAAACTACACTGTTCTTGAATCTCCAGAAAAGCCATCTGAGTGTCAGATGAGGACTAGAAAAAAAAGCAATAGCAGAGAGGGCAGTGAAGAGAGGCTATCGATGCAGCTGACTGCACAAAGGAAGTTAATCAAACCACCAAACAGCCGAGCAAATAAAGGCCATTCAATTCCTCCCATGACTAATATTACAAGTCCTAAGAGCAGCGGTTCAAAGATACCCGGTTGTAACAAACCTTCAACATCCCCACTGCGATTGTCTAAGGGCTCCGCCATTGAACAAAGTAACAGTGGGAACTCAGGACCCTCTGGTCAGGAGAAATCCCCCTCCTCCCCTACAGTTAAAATGTCCAGGTTCATCAAGACACCAGGAAACTGCGTAAAGAGCCCAAAGGCGGTAAATGCCAAACTCCCCAGCAGGGCTGAATGGAGTAAGGCCACCTCATCCAGTTCCCCACACCTCTCAAGGAGACACCTGGAGTATGCTGATAGTGGCGAACAGCCAACCAGAGACAAACACTGTGAAACCAGCAAAAATAAACTCAGGTCCCCTTCTCCTCCCCCTCCCCCAGGTCGCTCCACCTCCTTACTGATCAGACCAAACTATGAAGGGTCACCTCAAGCACATAAAACAGGGGTAGCTCAACAATCCACACCAACCACTGTGAGGGGCCCTCCCCCAAGTTACCACACCTCACTAGTACCAAATATGCAAAGTACACTTCCCATCAAGGATAAAGACTGTTTAGACTTGGATGCAGGCTACGGAACTGCACACTCACCTCAGAAACTGGTTGACAAAACCAGTCAGCACCTTCAGAAGTCCCCCGCCATGATTCACACATCTACTAAAGGCACTTCCAAGCGAATAACCACGAAAGACTACCTCCCTTCTGCAAACTCAGGGTGTGCTCTAGAACCTGACAATGCACCTAAAAGCTCAAAGAATGTCCCTCCTCCCTACAGTGCCCTCAGAGGGTCCTCACTTCAGAACTCATTTGCAAGTAATAGAGGATCGGCCCATGAAAATGTCCATCATTCAGTGCAAAAGACATCTATTAGTTTACCTATAGCACTTCAGGACACTCCTCAATGCAAAACAGAGCCACAAAATAGTCAAGTCGTAGTAAGCCCACCCACCTCAATTATGATGTCCCCCAACTCAGTGGAAAAAGCCTTAAAGACTCGCATCCCAATGGGGTTCAAAGCATTTTTAAAATCTCCCCCCAGCCATAAAAATAGTCCCTCTATACCAGGAAAACAAGAGAAAGATCATATCAACTCAGTCTCCAAGGAGACTGTGACTTCCAATGCTTCTACACAATGTGACAGCTTGCAGCCAGTGCACAATATTGATTCACCATCCAAGATGCCCATTACAGAAGGGAAAGGTGAGGTCCAGTTTAGGTTACTGGAAGCGGAAGTACACACTGCTGTGTTACCAGAGGAGGGGGACGTTTGCGATAAGGGGAAAAGGAGTAGTCAACTTTTCTCTAGATCCATATCGGTTTCTACCAAACCTCATTTAAAGCCAGCCTTGGGGATGAATGGAGCCAAAGCCCGTAGCCAGAGTTTCAGCACCAACTACATTGAGAAACCCAACATCAATGCTCTAGATGGACCTGGTAAAATCAGAACACAGATCATCACCAACTCAGGTGAAAGGGGGAACTCTCTGTCAAGACAGAGCTCCTTGGAGGTACCCAGTGTTGGGTTAGCTGAGAGTCCTGTCCATGCTCCCAGAACAAGGCTTAGCCATTACGGTGGCATGCTGGGGTCAAATAGTCATAACATTCTTCCTGAGAGAAATTCAAACTCAGGCCTCAAAGGTGAGGGATCGCAGGGCTTAGGAAAAGTGGAGACAATCACCTCACCTACTCAAAAAGAGGTGCGTAGCTTACCCACCAGCGATAAGACTGGTTTGAACAACATCCGCAAGCCAGCAAAAGTTGCCTCTCATCCACAGTTCCAGCCTGCGTCCTCTTGTGTCTACAGCTTGGAAAGCCCAATGCGAGAGACAGGAGTCATAGCAACCACCAGTAATGAGCAAGACTTCAGCAGGGAAGTCAAAACCCAGACCGACTCGCCAAACAAACTCCCAGATGTGGAGGATAAAAGAATCAGCTCCACCGTCTGCACTATCGAAGAGAAAGTCATGATGGGAATCGAACAGAACCTGCAGAAATGTCAAGAACAGGAGAAGGTTGCTGCCAGTGAGGCCAAACAGAAGACAGGCCCCTCTCTGGCAAACTGGTTTGGCCTCCGCAAGAGCAAACTCCCGGCCCTGAGTGGTAAGAAAACAGACTCCCCCAAGGGGAAAGAAGAGAAGAAAGAGCTGAAGATTGGATCTGTGCTTGGAGGCAAACAGATGAAGTCTGACAAGAAGAAGGACAAGAAGAAAAATGAGAACCAGCAGAGAGACAGTCAGGAGGTTCAGACGCTGTCTGAGGTGAACAACAAGCTGAGCTCCATCATGGACCACTGCAACAATCAGATGGGTCAGATCGCCAGTCAGATCCAGTGTACGACAGCGTTCATCGGCAAGGACCAGTTTGTGAAAGAGCTTCTCGGCAGGTGTGTAAAACAACATCTTTGTCAGCAAGAAAATCGAGAATGAATTATCCTTAATTGATCGAATGCCATGCTGATTACTTCCTATCACTAAGCTTTGCCAGAGTTGTCTTTCTATTAAGTGCAGCGACGCTTACAAACAAATTCTCCTTTCTTTTATGTTGAACATGAGCCATCACTGCATTAAACCTGTGTGTTCAGAGAAAGTGATAAATAAACTGCACAAACAACATCTGTCTGTTTGAGTTATGACTCCACTCCGGTGAGCATAGGCTTTTCCTGGACCAGCATCCAGACACATAGTCGGCACACTCAAGTTAAAGTATCTTTCAGGCAGGGAAGCTGCACATTTCATTGACTCGCCACTTCCAATCACAACGGACAGATTTTTATCCAGACTCTATACGTGCAAACAATCCCAGGAGAGGAAGCACTTCGCAGAGGCGGTAAAACATCCCATGACATTTCTTTGTGTCTTTCTGTGCATGTATGTTCGCGTCCACACGCGTGAAGCGAAAACAGCCGGTTAAAGCAGTTCGTCAGCAGGCTCTCTTTATACCTGCGGAGTTGATAAAGGAGCTCAGCACACACAGACTTAAGAAAGAAAAAAAACAAAAAACAGATCAAATCTTATCTCCTCATAGGACTGCTGTGAAGGGCAACTCGGGGGCTGGGTCGCCGCCTGGGATGTCCACACCCAAGAAGCACAGCGAAATGAAGGGTGATATGGAGATCTGTTCCGATACTGCTGTAAGTGAGCAAACACGCCAACATAATAGAACTCCACCTGCTCTGTGACAGCCACGTCTGCGCGGAGCTCTGCCTGCTCGCCTCCGACTGTGTTTGCGCACGGCCGTTGGCGCACACACACATGCAAATTCCCACAGGTGCTCACACTTCAACCGTATGAACATGTCACAAACACACCCGCAGCGCAGCATCGCATCCCCTGAAGGTTCACTATTGATTCGCATTGTGTTCTGACTCGGCCTACAATTTACTCGCCTACTCTTTTCATCATCAGCCCAGGCCGGCGTTGGTGTTGTTGTTTCCACAAGGCTGATGGCTTTTGAGTTTTTCAAACTTGAATTAGGCTTCTCTCATCGGCTTTGTTCTTTTTGCAAGAAAATGCTTTAAAATTATGACTTTGTGGGTTTCTTTTTTATTATTATTATTACTATTATTATTATCTTTAAGTCAAAAGACCAGAAAATGATGGAGAGGCTTGAGTGCTTGAGAGACCCTGAAAAAAAAAGAAAAAAAGATGGCAATAAAAGAAGAAAAAGGAAAGAAAAAGGACCTGGCTGAATGCAGGAAGAGAGCGACAAAAAGGGAGCCTCGCTGCATAATGCAGGAAATTTAATCCCGGTGATGTTGAATTTTGATAACATGAAGGAGCCCCTTATCGCAGGCACTCAATTCGACAAAGCGGCCATTTAATGCCGTCCTCCAAGCCTCCCCTCTATCTGCTCCCCCCAGAAATACAACAAAAGAGCGACACTTTATGATACAAGTCCCTCTCGTACCACCCCAAAACCACTTAAAAAAAAAAAAAAACCCAATTAAAGTATGGCAGGAAAGTACCACGCCCTCACTTCTTTTTGAACAAAATGTCATGAAGCTTGTCTGTTCATCTGGAAAGCTTAGCTTAGATGATCCTTTCTGCAACATTTCCTAAATGGACATTTCCTAAATGAAGATACGTCCCTTGGTTTAGACACTTGCTTGTACTGTATAGTATGGTGTGTTTTTTTTCAGGTATTATGGAATGTCATACCTGCTTTTTGAAATTCCCATCATTAACATGCATTGCCGTTCATATTCCAGACCATCATAATGACTCAGAGGATCAACCTGAGGGCTGAAAATGAGGAGGCACACATCCCGGACACAGCCTGTCAAGATCACATGATAGGTAAGCTCATGTTTTAATCTGTCACTTCCTCTGTGCCAAGAGTTCATGTTGCCCGTTCGAAACCACTGCTTCGCACATATGCAAGTGTTTACCTCGCCCGGT
Source organism: Scophthalmus maximus (assembly GCF_022379125.1). Lineage (NCBI taxonomy): Eukaryota > Metazoa > Chordata > Actinopteri > Pleuronectiformes > Scophthalmidae > Scophthalmus > Scophthalmus maximus. Next base: position 23,000,925 of record NC_061515.1, on the reverse strand, counting down.
ACAGTTTTTTTATTTTATTTTTCCCATCTTGCTCGCGAAAAAGCTGTCACTAACCATCACGAATCCACCAGTGCGACGGAGCATTAACGCTTCCCTTACAGTTGTGATTTCCTGACGCGACTTGACAACTCCAATCCTCTGCCAAACCCACATGCCCATTACTGTGGGGAAATAGCGGCGACTGCAAAAACGCCACGCCGACAGTCCCGTCATGCGATTGATGTGTGCATATTGTGACAACGCCCGAGCGGCGGAGGGAGCGGAAAAACAACACAGGCATCACTGCAGTTTGTGAGATGGGATGATGAGTGTCGTTACTGCAGCGCGTGAAACCTACCTGTTGCAGTCTGTAATTCAGCCAGCGGATGGGGAGGCTGTAACTGCTGTTTACTGGATGTGGAGCGCGGCACGTTTGTCACTCAGTTGTCACTCAGTCGGGTACGCCGGACTTATTTCCTGTGATTTAGCACCATGGTCGCGAAGTGAGATGGACTGAAAGGGGTCATTTTTCGAACATGAGGCCAAACTGTGTTGTTGTTTTTTTTCATAATATTAGTCTTGATCACGTGCATTGGCAAAAAAGCTTTAAGAACGTGGTCATTTTGTCTAATTTAAAGAACTAGTGCAGTGCCTGTTCTCATCACGTCCTTTTTGGAATGGGGCCTTTTTTTTTTCAGCCTGGAGTGTCGCTGGTTGCAGCTTTTTTTGAGAAACAATCCTAGAAACGGCTTCACGTTTCACACCGAAACGATCCGTTTAATCCACTTTCATTCATAGATTAATCTGACGGTAATTTTTCTCGATTAATCCATTAGATGTTTGATCTATGAAATGGCGATCTTGTTCCCCAAACCCCAAGTCGATGTTTTGTTTTGTCCTTTCACCAGATATATTCAGTTTATTGTCATAGCGGAGCAAAGAAACCAGAAAATATATTCACATTTAAGAAACATGTTCTTTGTGATGCCGTCATAACACATTTCCTTAGCTTACAAAGCACCACATTGGTGGGTCTCTGTCTAAAACGCAACCACATTGTAACTGATCATGGGCAAGATGAACAGTTCTCATTCACTTACAGCTGCTTTAATATGTATTTTCATATAAAAAAAATACTCATACTAACAATACTCATTTGACATTGACATCTACAACACTCTGCTTAAAAGCAGTTTTTTTTTAACCAAGGGTTTGTATTATAGCTGCCGCTGATTATATTCAAAATATACACAATTACCTTTTTTTAAGGGACTCAAACTTCACATCTGCCACTTCACATCTGCCAATAATGTGTTTTGTTATGGCGGGGTGTTGGTGGAAATAATCTCCACAGTCCCAGAAAAACGCCCCCCCCCAGTTTCACTCGGTTTCGTAGTTTGAAGATTTAGCTCAGAAGTGGCCAAACTAATCGCATCATTTCAAGAAAGAGCCGAGTGCCGAGCCACTTTTCACAGCGCTGGTGTTGGGGCTGGAGGCGCAGTGCCCAAAATAAAATGCTTAATTACCTCTGTATGCTGATTAACAGCCCGCCTTCTATATATTCTGCCAGCTAAGCACTTCCAGGCGGCACGGATAAAGTGTTTTGGAAAGGTTCTCAGCCGCGGCTGCTCACTGCTCCCTCGGCACCGCTTCGGTGTCACGTCTCTCACAAAGAGCAGCACTGGACAAACACAATCGATCATGCAAATAGTTAAAAGTCCAGGAAGTTTATGGCGCCAAAAAAATCCAAGCTGCAGACATTGAAGTCATTGTGCATTTGCAGAACTTCCCTTGATTCGGTTTTATGCATTTTTTTCTCATAAAGGGACAATAAATAACATTTTGACTGGACCGTGGCACAGAACGACCCTGATATATCTGCAGGGGTTTCACGGCGTAGTTGATCGATACCAATGATTCAGCATTTATTTCCCAACTTCCAGATTTTTTGGGGATTTAAGAGACAAGAAGCAAGCAACCACAACGTGATGGATAAAATTTAAAAAAGATACGTGTATCCAACATTTCTCTTTACTCTCATGATTCAAGATAATACTCTCCGTTTTGAAAATGTGTGCAATTTTCTTTGCGATTTCACTCATGTTGCCGCAGAATATCTCCTAGATGAGTTTATGGTCAGTATTGATGACTCTCTCGTTTCCCTCTGACACCTCGTCATTGCATAAAGCCAATTTCATACAGCGGAGGTGTCAACCCCCCCCCCCCCGCCCCCCCTCTCTCCCCTCAAACCCTGGAGGTTGTAAACAGAAGTGATGGTGGAGCTCATGAAAAACTAGATTATGTCCAGTGGTCGTTGCCTCCGGGTGGAATTACTGTGGACCTTGTTATAGTTTGGTTACAGAGGGCATTTTGAACTGCCAGGCTTGGCATTCAATTATCCAGCGGTGTAAGCTATGGCGCGCTCCGCGTTTCTCTTTTTCTCTCACACACCAATAAGCGCGTACGTCGAAAGCATCATGCATTTTTAAAACTTTTTTGGTTTGTTTTTGTTTTACTCTTTAGCAGCGACTGCTCTTGAGTGACTCAGAGCAGATATGTGCACAAGTAACGGGCCGTCTGTGCGAGGGAGCGCGGTGCACGTGTCCGATGACTCACCTTTAAAGGATTTGACATTAACGGCACGGCGTGAGCTCTCCGAAACCCAAATGAATAACTTCCTCCTCATCACCTCATCCGGGTATTTATCGATATGTCCTCTGCAGACTGATGCCCAGAGGCGAGTTCTGTTTATCCAAAAGAGAAAACCGATCAATAGCTTTAGCTTCAGGCCCGGCGTGTAGATGCTTTTAGGAATGAACTGATTCTCAAAATGTGCCCCGTTACGCTTCTTGCAAACATTTTCTTTTTTTTTTAAGATTCAGCGATAATTCCCATCAGAATTCAGAGAGGACTTTTAGCCGTAGAAAGGAAAGTGCTCATGTGGAGTGTGTGTTTGTGCCTTCCATCGAGGCCGAGAACTGAGAGAGCCTGTCGATATCAAACCAACCCTCTACGAAACAGAAATAAAAACACACGCTGCTCTGCTTTAGGAATTTTTTTAACTCACCAAGGTTTTTTAAGGGCCAGAACGGACGGCCGCAGGGGGTTATTCATCTCCGGGGCGAACACTGGAAGACTCAGTGCGATGGAGTCTTTCTTCGCTCTTACAAATGCTTTCTCAGCAATAAAAAAAAATTGGCCGACGCAACAGCCGCTGGTCATTAACATTCACAGTTACAAGGACCTGGGCTGTGCCGAGCGGGCCGTCCATCTGTTCCAGCCTTAGTCGAAACGATCTGCAGACCTGTGGTTTCTAAACAACGTCCATCTGTTTGTGACTCGCCGTCTTGTCTCTCGAGTACAAGCCAGCATGCTCTCCGTCTCTGATGAGTCGGAGGGACGAGTTCTCGGGCCGCGGCCCAGTTGTGTGTGTCGTTCAGAATTGCTGGCAGAAGGCGCTTTCTTGTGTCATATCATGTAATTGTGTTTTCTACAAAATTTGGAATTGTGCATCTGTCGCTTCTGCAATGGCTCCAAATGTGTTTTTAAGGAGAGTGTGATGTTATCACTTTAATATTACGCTAAATCTTTTCTCTCTTTTCCTACCGGCTACATGTGACCGTTCCTGCCGCAGATGTGTTCTTTACTCACAACCCCTTCCGTTGCATGTAAATCCAAAAGTCCTCCGTTCTCGTCCTTGGTCGTTTCCCCCCCCCCCCCCCCCCCCTGCTTCTCCCAGACATCACACCACCTCTCCCTTTCACCTCAGGCTCCGGCTGTCAGATGAGAACCCTGGACAGCGGGATCGGCACCTTCCCCCTCCCCGATTCCGTCACCCGGGCCAGCGGTCGCCACATCCCGAGATCCGAGTCCAGCCCCGATGGGGTGACCGCCAGCTGCTCCGAGCTCGACCCGGCGCCTCTCTCATCTCACCCAGACCCCTCGCACCCCGACGTGAAAGTGCCTTCCCTCCCAAAAACCCGCGTGCATGCCCCCACTAGCCTGGGTCACTCCCTGTCCGACCCCACTGTGACCTGCGGCAGCGACACCCAGGACACCCACAGCCGTCTGCCCAAATTAGCAACTTCAGGTGAGTCCAGAATGACAACGTTGTGCAATAGCTCTTTGTTTAGAAGCCCGAGCTTGGGCCCAACGCGGGAACCCCCAACTACAATCACCTGTACAGTAGTTCCTGGTGGTAACAGCAGGTCACAGAAGTGTGGTGGCAGCGAAAGCTTGTGGTTTCAATAAAGCAGTCAGACAATACTTTGCCTTTTGCAAAATGTGTGTGAGCCTGCAGCTCCGATATATTCATATTTCAGACTTATCTACCAGCGTCTTCTTTTAAAAACGCAATTGTTTTCTGAGTTCACTGACACGCACGTTGCATTTCCTGTCAATATTTCATAATAAAAGTTAAGTTTTCGCCAGCTAAATGCTGGGAAAAGGTTCATTTTGCATTATCGGCAACGTGCATCTTGTGATATTGCATTTATATGAATATTGTGACACTTACGTCAGTGGGTCATAGGCTCAGTTGCTAACCGTGTTATCTCTTTCAGGGGATAGATTGTGACTTATTTAAAAGAAAATCTTGAAAGGTTGCCACTTTGAATCATAAAAAAAAAATACAAGAAATAATTAAACTGATGAAATATTTGTTTGGATTCTATATTCAAGACACGAGACATGAGAAAGAAGAACCGCGCCCTGTTTTTTTTTTGAATTGGGGTTTGCTCAGTCAAGTAAATGCAACTGTTCTCGTTCTACGTGGCAAAGCGCAGAGCCTTGAAAGCCTCAGAGTGTTTTCAGGTTTGTTTTTTTAACTTCCAGGATGTACTGTAGGTGAAGCATTGAAAGTCACTGCACTTTCACTCAATTCCTCCACGCAAGCGGTAGGGTTGGTGAAGCGGCCTTTATTCTACCCGTGCACGGCACAAACCGCCGACGTCTGATCCTCAGCGGAGATGACGAGGCACTCCTCGCAGAAACCCCCGCAGCCTCCCGGGCCCCCTCCACGCCCCCTAGGAAACCGACAAAACACAATTAGATGAGCGTGTCAACACGGCCCAGAGATCATAAAAGCGCCGTCTGCCTCGGCGCTCGCCGTGACGCACGGCAGGCCGGGCGTTGGGTGAGGCGCATGCAGTCAGATGGCCGATTACGCCAACAGTAGCGCGCGGGGACAAGCGGATCGCACCCGGGGACACGCGCTCACGTGACATCGGCCCCGCGTCTATTTCACCTCGGGTGCTGCGGAGGCACTGCAGAGGCCGCACTCTGAGTCACAGCCGTCAGTGCCAAAAAAAACCCAGAGGAACGCGTAGATTAGAGGAGCCCAGTTGTATTCAACACATCGCCATCATATCTGTCTTTCGCCCTCTCTGTCTATCATGATTATGTAGAACTGAAAGAAGGCCACTGACAGCAAACAGCCACCGCATGTGGGACTGACGGCTGACAGGGTGCGCGGCATTCGCGTTTGGTAGCTCGGATATTGCGCGTCTCCATTCATACATGCAGAAAAAAAAGAAATGTCGGCGCCGGCTGGACGGATGTGCGAGATGCGTCTGCCCAAGGGGAGCGATCGTCGCTCGAGAAGAATTCAAATGATGTTTTCCTCTCGCGCCCGCCGTCCGTATTGCATGACGTGGGGGGTAGCCATGTGCTGAATGCGAGACGAGTCCGTTGTTTGTCATTGACTGTACACGTCCGTGACTCATTTCTCTCTCTCTGTCTCTCTCTCTCTCTCTCTCTCTGTCTCGTTCGACTCCCAGACGCCGTCAGGACAAAGAGGTTGAGTCTCTGTGCTCCACGGAGCGACTTCTCCACGCAGGACAAGGAGAGAGAAACAGAGAGGAAGATGAACACCAAGGACTATGATGCTCCTGGTGTAAGTCTTGTACATTGTAATGCGCAGAGATCTGTGTAAAAACATATAAAAATCCCAACTTTAATTCATGTTATGTACAGTTTTATTTGTTGGCCTTAACTGTCCTGAAAAACAGGATGTTTTGCAAAAGTTATTCTCTCCAAAACTCTGTTTTATCTGTTCACATTCTTCTATCTTGATTCTTTTCGCCGGCGCAGTCTGATATTTTACGAATGCTTGATATTTTGTTTTGTGAACAGGAAAGAGCCCTGCTAGTGTGCACGTACTCGGGCAGCAGCAGCAGCAGCAGCGACACCGAGACTGAACTCGGGGGAACCGGAGGCACTTTGGGCTCGCCGCGACGGACGCTGATCAGCAGGACCAAGAGGAGCGACTCTGGTCCAGGTTTGACACTTTGAAATCCAAAGTTCCTTCGGTCAATACGCAGCTGCAAGTTTTTGTTTTTTTTTACTGCGGCCCTTCATTTTCGTATATTCTCTGTCCGCAGTCGACCAGAACGAGGAGACGCTGAAGAGGAGGAGCGCGGGGAAACCCCTGTCGATCATGGACATCTACCAGCATGACGTGTACTCACATCTGGAGCTGGACGGCCGGAGGATTTCCCAGTACAACCTGTTGCACAAAGAGGTTTCCCTCGACGGCAAAGCGGGAGACAGGCTCAGTGTGAGTGTTGAAACCGCCCCTGGTCCTCACACCCTCTCATGACATGCAGAAAGCGACTTTGCTCGCTTTCTCGAAGGCGGCTATTTGACATTCTGCTAATTGCTGTCCCGAAGTTTTTTAAGGAGGAAAAAGTTTCCGGTCAATTTAGGCCGACTCTTACTGATTGTTGTCCTGAAATCCACCGTGTGAGGAAGACAATGCGGCGCGCCCTGTGTTGATTGTCCTAGAATGAATCGCTTTTCTCATTTCATGGAGCCCCAACGGAGGAAGTTGAAAAAAAGTGAAATAAAAAAGCCGCGGCTCCCAGGTGTAGATGTATTCAGCTTCTCGCGGCATGAAAAGGGTGGGGGGGGATAAAGAGAGACGCTGTCACAGGGTTCAAGTCATTAATAATCCCTTTTCTTGCAGCAGAGACAGTAAGATGAATAAATTGAGACTTTTCAGATTGGTCACAGTGAATTTAGTCGCGTCGCCGTGTCAACCTTCAGCTTTGAAACTCGGAGGGTTTTGTTTTTTCCGCCGAATCGTTCGCAGAATTTCGTCGGAAAGAAAAAATAATAATAAAAAAACAAAAAAGCCCTAATTGCTTTCGATCGCCTCGCCCTCTTGTGTCAGCAGGTATTTGCCTACAAGTATTTACCGCTGTTGAATGACAAATGAGGATCAGGGACCATGAAATGGCCTCCAGCCTGCTCGGCCGAGCTCCGGGGGAACAGCCAGACACTCCTCCCTTTACTGCTGCTGCCCCCGATACAAAAATCCATATTCTGAAAGAAGGCAAGAAGGCTCTGACTCAACACATGTTCAAAAACAATTGTGTATGGGAAAACGGAGTGGAGGCAAGATCATATTTAAACCATTTGCAATGCATTAACACCCATTGATTAGAATAATTACGCAGAAGGTGGCGAGGGGAAATGTTGTCTGCTTCAGCTTTTATCAGCACCAATGGCTTTAATAGCACTGGAGCAAGGGCGACCTCCTCCTTCCAAGCCACACACACACACACACACACACACACACACACACACACACACTACATATGTAAAAATGTCTGATTGTGTTGATTCAGCATCGTAAACACTCCTCAAGTGTCCTTGAGCGACACTTGAGACCCAATCCCCCCTCAGCGCCAACTTTTCTGCAGACCTCCTCGAGCAAAAATTGGAATTTCACTTAAGTATTATATGATTGTATAGAGGCCCGAAGCTTTGTTTATCAAAAGCAAAGTTCACCCGGAGGGCCGCGTGAGACATTTCTGATTCCCAAGCGGAGGCGGCGGCGGCGGCGTGCGACCGAGCCGCGAGCAAGACTCCATTAACTGGGTAGACGCATCACAACAAACAGAGCTCTGTTTGCCTCGTCCTCAAACCCGCCTGTCATTTAATTGACTGCGGTCGGCCACGTCGTGCGAGGGCGGCGGTGGCGGAGGAGGAGGCCCCCGCGCTGCCCCGACAAGAACATTGGCGCGGAGCGACTCAAGCGCGGCGTTTGAGAACAATTATTTAAAGCACAATACCGCCATTTTAATCACACTTCATCTCTTTGCTCATCCACATTTGAGAGCATCGTTCTGATTCGCTCAGAGCGTAAAAGTAGTGAGTTGAATTGGCTCCAACTTGTGTTCACATCGGCCCATTTTTGAATCCGTCAGGTTACAGCAAAAAAGTTAACTTGACTTTGAAGGCTCGATTGGAACCATAACGAGACGTTTGCTGTGATGTAATTAAACGCAATTCCCCGGTTTTTCCCTGCGAAGTTGATATAGGTTTTGACACCGACCTCATTCCTGAGCTGCGAACCAGCCGTAATGATGGATGGCGGCCGTTGAACCCGTTTCAGCCTGCATTATTCTTTTGAAGAAGACAATCCGTCTGCGCGTCATCACCTCCTCACCCCCTGCGCCGCGCACGTCCGTATATACCTGTGCGACCGCCTCCCTTTCGTCCAGGCCCGGGGGCTTTTTTGACGCTGGGTGGGCGGAGGGGTATGCTGTCGTAGGCCGCAGTTTGGGCAACTTTTGTGGTGGCAAGCGGGCCCGTGTCGGAGCCCGGTGATTTAGGCGCTTTTAATAACCTTTCAGAAACACTCAGGAGAGTGATGTGGGGCTCAGCGGCTCCCATCAGAGCCCTCACAGCCCTCGCCGGCCTCCCATTCATCATCCTGACAGCACCTGACAGCCCCGCTAACGGCAGCGCCGCCGCCTTCTATCCTCACCTCCGTCGGAGTCTCTCTTTCCCCCCCACGTGTCTTCCCCCGGTCTTCCTCTCAGTTTGTTCCGCCTCTCTCTACTTCGGTGTGTCCCTTTGTACGACTCTTTTCGTCTGCTCTTCATAGTTGACTTCTCCCGCTTTTGTTCTAAGCAGATTTTTCTCTGTCCTCCCGTTCGTTTGCTCTGACCTAACTTTCCTCTTTCTTTTCCTGCTTACTCACTCTTGCGCCTTCTATTTCCATCCTTTGACTCCTTTTGCTGCAGGAGAAATAAAACTCGAAACCTTTGCCAAGGTGTAGCATCCCTGCGATTTTCTGGGGTTTTTACGCAACCCAGGTCCAAAACCAGTGTTCAAATCAGTATCTCTCCAGCGTCTCCTCGAGCGCGGTGAATGCTTGTTACCTTGGGCGATGATTACATGGCGAAGCAGGAACAGGGAACATTTCAGTTATAATTTGAAGCGGGGCCCGTGGATAGTCGAAAACAATATCAGTCCACGAATAAATATCCGCAGCAGGAATAAGTGCTCCCCAGATTGATATGGCATCGCTATCACCGCGTGGCGCAGGAGTCAAGCGGAATATAGACCCAGACATAGAAAGCAAAGAGACTGTTATCGCGCTTCTTCACATTGGCCTGTGATTAAATCATTTGCACCATGATGACACATGGTCTGGGACAATGAAACATCCTTGATGTGCATGTTTTTTGGGAGTTTTTCTCCATCCAAGCAGGGAGCAAACTTGCTATGGAAATACACAGGTCACAGAACACAATGTCATCTACATACATTGTCACATATAGGATTTCTGGTAGACTGATTTTTTCAGCAGATGAAGGAAAAAAAACAACATTATTGAACTTGGACTGTGTAAAAAATAATAAATCATTGGCTGTGAACATATAATGAGCGTTCTCCATGTTGGAGTTGTAATACGTTGAATAGGCGCCACCTGAGGTTACCAAGGAAACCGCGAGTGTGGTTCCACAGTGAGCAGCTACTTTGTGAGAAATACAAGAACGTGTTTACAGTGCAGCAAAGAAAAAAAATAAAGACTTTCTATCTGTTTTATAAAATTACAAACAGATCAGAATAGTAAACAGAATATTAAATGAAAAAGGAACAATGACGATGACAGTGGTGATAAATGCACGGCCAATACAAATTGTGACGTGTTTCAAAAGTTGAAATATGGAGCAGCAGCAGCAGGAAACATTTTTGTTTGGGCGATCTAAAATCAGTGTTATCTGTGACGTAAATTTGCATCGTGAAATACATGCATGCTGGAGTTAGGAAACATATGCTCCTTGGCAGGAGGTATGATGACTGAAAATGTAGAGGTAAAGTGTCACTAACTTGGCAGTGAAGACAAAAATTTGAGAAAAGCTGTCTGGGTCTGTTCACAATGAAAGAGCCCTTCTGTCACGCTTGTGTGGCGAGCACATCGACTGAATTCGAGCTCAGACATCCCATCACTGACATGTGATGCAGAACCAATTGCCGATCTGGCCCCCTCGTGTTTTCAAGGGGGGGAAAGCTCACACCAACATGTCCGCCCGCAGCCACCCAGTTAGCCATCATTTTGGCCGCACTTTGCAGGCGGTCCAGAGTAACTGCGCCGGGATGCTTCGATCTGCCGGTTAATTGCGTTCCTCCCAAAATCAAATCCAATCAGCGGTAACGCAGCCGTCCTCCCTTTTTTCTCCTCCTGTTGCTTTCCAACCAAGAGGACATACAGAGGGGAAGGTTTGTCTTGAGAGGGAGAGACTTGATGACCTGAAGACTTTTTTTCACCTTCTCACACAGCACCGGTATTCACCGATCCCCATCACGCCACGCGCACTCTTTGGTTTCCAGAGGCCTCAAAACAACAATTGATTAGTTTTTTGACGATTTTTCTGACGATGACATGAAAACGGTGATGTTTACGAACAGCGTCGTGCTTATAACACGTGAGGTACGGAACTTAAAGGATTTGTCGGTGGTGTTTCAGAAAACTTTCCTGCAGCATTTATTCTGGTGAACGTAAATCACAGCCACATTTTCATACTTTGAAAATCGTGAGGTCGGACACTTTGTCAAACTTTGCAAGTTTCCAGGTTTTTTTTCTCGTTGTTGCTTTAACGGTGCTCGGGTCCACATCACCGACGCGGTTGTGTTTACGCGTTCACGCCTGTCTCCGCGCGGAGTCATTGTGGATTCAGGTCTGAAGGGAGATGCACCTCGCAGCGAAATGCAAAATAGCCCAGGATCGGAGCGTTCCCCCAGAGTCCTCTTGAACCCGGCTATTTCTTCCGTGCACTTACCCATGCGAAAAAAACACACACCTGCGTAGATAGCTGCTCTGCTCCGAGGCTGGAGGTGCCGAAGGACACGCAGAGATTTTTGTTTACAGCCTCCGAGGGAGGTTTTTTTTTTCTCCGATGCTGATTGCCGCGGTAACTAGCTCCCCGAGGGGCAGTTTGTGGGCGAACGGTAGAAACCATGTAAAATACTCAAAAGTGTCAGCACCGCATAAACAACAACTGACTGAGGAAGTGGCAGCTGGCTGATGCCGGCCTCTGCACTTTACTTGTTGAGTGTAATCGCAGCCGAGTTGCCTGAAGATGTTTAACCCTGAAAGACCAGCAGGCTCCGATGCGATGACCTGCAATAATATATATTTTTTTGATTGCAATACTTTCTAAACTGCGACTACGCCGTGGCTCTAATCACTTTCTAATTGATCCACAAAAGAGACTGTGGCATTCTGTACCGAAAAGAAATGAACGCGTCACACCATGCGGGTTAATATAACGGCGAGAGTGCCTGCCAACACCCAAGGCATAGATTTGGTCCTCGAGCGTGATAAACATCTCAATATGCATCACTGTCGCGCTCTCAAGCGGCGTCAGTCTCATTGCCGTGCAGCACAATACGGCAAAACGAGATGAGTTACGTGGTGCACTTTCAGATTTAATAGATACCAAGCGGTAATTCTTTTTTATTGAGTCTGAAGTGTGGCAAACATTCAACGTTAATCGAGGCTCAGCAGATCATGTTTCTGATCTATTGTTCTGGGTTTGTTTCCCCCCCCCCTTGCAGAAGGAGATTCCCCTGGAGAAACCGCCGGCCAGCGCAAACCAGCCCCTCGGCTCCCTCGACTTCTCCCTCGAGTCCCTGAACGAGCTGAACCACAGCAGCTCCAGCAACTGCGGCCTCTATCTTGACGCGGGCCCGGGCGGCCGCAGGGGCTCGGCACCGAGCGCCGAGGACCGCTGCAAGGTGGACAAGCCCCCCTCCTCCTCCGGCTTCTCCGGCAGGCCCGGGGCGGATCCGGCGGGCTCCCTGAGCGACTCGCTGTACGACAGCTTCTCCTCCTGCACCAGCCAGGGATCCAATGACGTGTGAGGGGGCAAAGAGTCCAGGGGGCCAGTGCTCCGGTTGAAGGAGTCCAGTCCAGGCCTCGAGTCTGGTTTCGCGGGCCTCTGAGAGCTCTCCTCTTTCTTTTTTGAAATTCCATGAATTGATTGGCGGGATGCTGAAGGGCACACGAGGCCTGCGGAGTGGATTTTCGGAGCAGTCTGGTCTTGAAAGCGTCTCTGACTGGACCTGGGTATTGTTGACCTCAGCCTTGCCCCCAACAACAAGGAGCCCTGTCCTCTCTACACACAACACGAAGCACTTAGCGGGGGTCGCGAGGACCACGCCTCAACCCAAACAGCCAAACCAGGATTTTTTGATAGTTTGACTCTGGGTGTACGGTGGACTGGACAGCAATACATAACATTGTCTCATTGCAAATGTGTAGTTACCCCTTTTTATTCCCCCCATGCTGGGGACCTTCTTATCATTGCACTGTAACAAATACTGTACAAAGTTTGTAAGGAGTGTAAAGTGAAATTTATTTGCGAGCAGCGATGAAGCAGGACGTCTCTCGGAGGCAACGTCGGCGTACACTTGCAACAAAAGAATGTTGCTTCGATTGCATTCCTGTTAGCTGAATTCAAAAAGCCAAGGGGTCATTTTATTGTTTTGCTGCTAAGGACATTGCCCATTGACCTGGTTCATTTCTCTTTTTATGAAGCAATATTTTTTTCTATAAACTCAATTTCTGTTCATTTTAAATCATTTTAAAGGTAAATCCTGTTGCCAATCGTGTCTCTGTGTGTGTGATCTTTTGAGCAGTTATGCAGCCGATGGTGGCGTACAACACAAAAAACACAGCAACAAATGTTTATTCAAATGGCCTTTCAGGTAACACAACTCTTTTTTTTTTAACAGTAGATAATCTCACGATGTCAATGGAAGCGGCGCATATTGTGTTTCCACGCGGCACACTGACTAATGTATTGGTGTTTCGGTGACGCAGGTACAACGGACGACCAACGCTTTTGGCTTGAACGCACCCCAGTGTCGTTGTTGGTAGCTCAGGGAACAAACTGGACTCATGTAGATTGTAAGACTTACAACGCAAACTTCAGGAAGACGTTGGCAAACACAAATACACACTTTTCCTTTTGTTTGAGTTCCTGACACAAAACTCCATAATCCGCACGGTCTAGTTCATACTCTCACATAGCGCGGCAAACCGAAAACTCTCCAAACCTCAGTTCTCCGTTCATAGTTGTATATTATGTTCTTTATGTATATATTATAAAAAATGGCTATAAGTTAATATCAGAATGGGCATTGCTGATTGATATATGCAAATGAGAGAGAAAAAAAAGTTGTTTGCCAATCATCCAACCAAGGTTTTAAGTCTGCTGTTTAAAAAAATATATTTTTTTTAGTTCTGGAATTCTTTAGGGGGTCTTCTTGTTTTTCGAAAAAGAAAAAAAAGTCTTTATTTTGACCAATAAGAGCTAATACTGAACTATTGTATCACTTTATTTTAAAGACATATTTGAACTTTATAGGCTGACGTCGTTACGCCAAATTTCTTCTCTGGGAATTTGACCAGCTGGTGCTAATCATCGCAATCGACTTGTGTTTCAACCTTTTTTTTCTTTTCTTTTTTTCTATGAAACTGTTAATATTGTACGAAGAGAGTCTGCAGAGGACTCGTGTATTTTTCTAGATGTCCAGTATTTATACCCACATTTTTGTACTGTCGGACCGTTGAGTGACCGTCATGCTTCGCCTCTCTCCTGAAATGTCCCCTGGTTCCTTTGTAAAGAGAAATGGCAACCAGCAGTGTTACTTTGGTAATTATTATTATTAATTATTATTATTATTATTATTATTATTATTACTACTACTACTGTGTGCAATTCTGTCTGTTACACTAGACTTTAATGCTATATATTTTATGTAACTATTTCCTAAATAAATATGAGAAACTATTTCCTATTTCAACCTGAGCTGCAAGGTGTGCGTGTTTTATTATTGTGCTTGTGTGCGTGCGTGTGTTCGAGTGAGAGAAGAAGGAAGGCGCATGGACATGCATACGCGTCACGTGCGTGGGCGCGTGCGTCATCAGGTGATTCATTCATCCATCCATCCATCCATCCATCAATTCATTCTATGAATCCCTTGGGGGCGTCGCGATCGTGCACGGAGCCATCATCATCGTGTCTGTCGGCCGGGGAGATGAGGCGCATGAGGGCCGGCGGACAGCTCCGCTCCGCCCCGAGCCCCGCGAGACCCTCAGTGCGCCGGCACCGCGCGCGGAGGGATTTCGGACCACCAGTCCCACGACGCGCAATTAAGAGCGCGATTAGTTCACACGCAGATGGTTTGTTCCTCTGCGCGATGGGCTCAATAGAGATTGCACGGAGGACAAGCTGATGGATGGATGGATGGATGATCTACTGATCACAACACACATGCAAAAGTCAAGTTTTGGCGGTGACGCACTTTATGATTTGGTAGAGGGTGATTGAATCAAACAATATTTTCAATGAGTTAAAACAAAATCATCAAATGCTGCAATTCATATATTAAAGGAGCAGGCAGCAGGAAGAGATTTAATAACATTTTCACATAAATATTACTGAAATTAAAAACAACCAAATTATACTAATTGAAGGTTAAAGAAAAAGGCCATAGGTCACTGATTTTAATGTGGGAATCATTGGGCAATATGTGTGGAAATATTCATTAGGAGTTGAAACCTGCTGCTCGTGGTGGACAGTAAGTCCTGCACAATGTGACAGTAATCAGTTCACGAAGACGAGGTTGACTGAGGTGCGGGAATAGCAAGCGTGCGCGCTCCGCGTCACGTCGCTCACCTCATGGTTCCTTGCGCTCCCCGCGTCGCGGATCCTCCACCCCTGCACTCCGCCGGACGGGGCTGTTGCTGCTCGCACTGTGAGGCTACAGGCAGCCGAGAGGATGCGCGGATCCGCGAGCGTGTGCGTCCTCCGCAGCCTCCACCCCCCCATCCCCAGTCCGAACTGAAGTTTCGCCCGGTCTGATGTGTTTCCCCACCCGAGTGCCATTTGCGGGGGAGAATGCGTCTTCTCGCCTTCGCGACTTTATTCGGAGTCCTTCTCGACGCAGGTGGGTGCTGCCGCGTTTTTGGAGATCGTGTGAACGAAACGCGCACAAACCAAAGTGCCGCCCGCGTGCGCCAAAACATGTGGGATTTTCCTTATCCATGCAAACTGCAGATATTCTTTTCCGTCAACGTTTGCAACTTTATGTCGATGCCGTCGCATTTTTTTTTTTGCCAAACTCGTTGTCCTCTGCACGTGTGACGCGCCGGAGATCGGATTTGACCAACGCAAACATTTACTGTTCGACTTTCTTTACTGTTTAGGGTGGAACAACTTGACAAACATATGAGGAGACTCCGGGATAATGCTGCGTATTTGTTGTTTTGGCGATGTTTGGAGATCTGCGCCGTTTTTTGGCACATAGGCAGAAAGACACCGAGGAGAGCCAATATCACAAAGTGCCAATATGTTCATCATGATCAGCTGCTCGCGAGCTGTTTTTTTTATTTTAATTTTTATTTCAATTTCTCTGCACGTGTTTGCTTTGACTGAGGGATTTTTCGTTCTTGATGCTGCCCCTCTTCATCCAGCAGCTCTTCCCTGTGTTTCAATCTCTCCTCGGATATTTTTTGTTGTTGTTGTTGTGTGCCTACAGAGTGACCATAGTAAATGGGATTGTGAGATTTACGATTTCTTCCACACCTGGGTGCAAATTATTTGTTTTTGTGGTTGAAATTGTGTAGAAATGTTTCCCTAAAACCGATAAACTGAGCTCAGGCGTTTTGGATTGTTTGCCCTGCACTCTTGACAGATCTTCTCCAATAATGACTCCCTCGCTTTCACACACACGTTCTCCTTCCAGATGATGGATTGATGGGAGCTTTGCGGGGACATTTGTTTTGTTTGAAGTAATTAAAGCTGTGGGGTTGTGATGCGGCATTGAGGACCTTTTTTTATCAGTCGTGTATTCGATGGTCGGTGGTGGAGTTTTTAGATTAATGATTGGTGCCATTTTCAATAATTACCACCAGTGATATATCTGCCAGCGGGGATGGATAGCCTGCGAGGGGTATTTGGGAAAGAAAGGGGTTTCATTGTTTTGCGCAGGATTGAACGTGCTGTGATTTGCACTCAACAATTCAGGGTTTTGACGAACACGGACTTTTATGATTTAAGAAAAGAACTTTAATGTGTTGAGTTTGTTGATTTCGCCTATGTGAAAAAGAGTCCATAGGTTCAACAAAATGGACGGACCTCACCGTGATGCAATGTGTAGCAAGTGGAAATCCTTTCCTGCATGAACATGGATATTGCAAAATTGCAACCCATATTATGTCTCGCCCTTTCTGCGGTGGCGGGTGGACACTCGGGTTCCTGATGAGGTTTTTGGGCACAGAGAAAAGCTCATATCTGCAGTTTTTTAAGCATCAGATGAAGTTTGCAATAGGCGCGGCGTGTTATCTTTTTCTGCGAGAGGACATTGCAGCAGTCAGACGCTGACGTGTCGACCACCCAAGGGGATGAGAGAGCACGCAAAAGCGTCTCTGCACCGGCAGAGCACATGGAGTCTGTCTCTTACTTGTTTCTGGAGCTTCATCGCCACTAAAAAAAAATACATGGGTTAAAGGGGGAATTTAAATGGACGGCTTCTTTACAACTACTTCTCACCTCACAGTCCTGAATCTATGACCTCTCACGTGACGGCCAATACAAAAAAAAGGGAGAGCTGAGAAACGCCAAGAGATGAGACCTGGCGAAAAGAATTCGCATGGCGCACGCCCCTTCTGCGAGTAACGTCACAGCACCGCGCAGGGGGACAGAGACGATGACACTGCACTCCGAGTGGCCATTAGTCTTCGGAGCTGGAACGCTATCAGAGGCGGCTGCACGAAGGGCGAAAAATCTATAGACGCCCCGCGGCGCCTCACCCAAAGAAAACACAAAGAAGAAGAAGAAGAAGAAGACAAGAAATGTGCACAAACGTACGGTGGAGCGGGGGAAATTGTGAACAAATGCAGATGAAACACTGCACACAAGAGGAATGATCTGTCCTGTCGAGAAAGGCCACCGCGGGGAAAAGGGGGGGGATATCAGCTGGAGAGATGCAATAACCAGGACTCCACCCTTTAGAGGAATAGTTATGCATTTTGGGACGTTATGCTTATTTGCTTTTTTTAGGTTGAGCGTTAGATGAGAGGATCGATGCCGGCTTGCTCTCTTCAGTATTTTTTCAATCGATTTAAACGGAGTCATCACGAGTATACCAGGGTATAGTTTCAGTGTTTTCACCTAAATCTCTCCAAGACGGCGAATTATCTTATTTCTCGGAGGCGAAAATGTTCGAGCATGAATCGGTCAGCTGTGCAAACGTCCACCTATACATGATCAACACCTCTTGCCCTTTGAGGTTTGGCGGACAGGTGATAGGCCGTCGCCGCGTAATCCAAATTTATTTGCAGGTCCTATTGATTATTGTGTCTTGCGTGTATAAAACAAACGGTGACTTGAGCCTTTTTGCCGTTCTGCAGGAGATGCCCTTCAGATCCAGTGCTACCAGTGTGAGGAGATGAAGCACAACGACTGCTCCACGCCGGAGTACGTCGTCAACTGCACCGTCAACGTGCAGGACATGTGCCAGAAGGAGGTGCTGGTCAAACCCGATGGTAAGCCGCAAGGTTTGCCGCAAGAGATGTAGTTTAGATCTCTCGCGGGACTGGATGGGATGGTGGCAGGGTGCGGCTTCTTCCTTTGGGTTTGGCGTCGGTGGATGATGATGTTTTGCAAGTGGCTTCCAGTTCTCTGATTGTGGAGCTGTATGGTAGCTATCGTTGCTCATGTTAACCCTCTAGTTTCACTTTAGGTTATTCTAAATAACACTGGTTTGGCTGCTTGAAATAAAAAAATGCATATTTGTTTGGTGTTGATGTTGCGAAACAGTTCACCAGGAGTCCAGAATAGAACATGTAAAAGCTTTAGTTATGGTTGTTGGTTGAACCACTACCCATTGCATTGTTTTTTTGTTTTTTTTGTTTGGATTATTCGTCTGATGTGGGATATATTTAAAAACTCTACAGGAAGGTTAGGCCACAAGCAGCAAAGGTCTGGTGCAAAATAATCTGTTTTCCCAATTTTCCCATTGGAAAAATTATAGGATGACAAAAAATTACAGGTAAAGTTGCTGATTAAACATTTGATATGAACATATTGGTACAGATATTGTAAAAGAAGCAGTCCAGGAAAAGCATAACTGTTCCATTTTATTTGAATTATAAAAAGTTTCAATCCAATATCAATAACCATGGTGTCATTGGTAAACATATCATAATATCCAAGGATAAAACATGAATAAATCTGACACATGTACCTTGTGATTGTCAATCAATGCCGAAAGGTACTTTTTGTGCTGACATGGATCGAGATTTTGTTCCATTTTCGATGAATAAAACACGGCTTTGGAGGATTATGCGTCCGTGGTGGAGGAATAGTCTTTCATTTCCATTGTCAGATTTATTCATTTTTTTTGATGGGATCCAGGACAGAGTCGGTGAAGATTGATAGCCGGGCCGGCTCAAGGTATCCGACGACAAAGCCAGTGTTTCTGTCTGTTAAAGAAATGCCAGCGTCTGGATACTGTAGGCCGAGCTGAACACAGCACGGAGAGTCAGGTTGTATTCCTTTGCTGTTGAGATTTATTAAAAAAGTATACCCAAAAAGTTTTTCTGGACAACAGCGGATCCCCAAAAATATAGCTCTTATCCTTTTTAATTAGAAATTTCAAGTCATGCACATCCTACATAAACAACATCTTCAAGTTGGGTTATTTTTTTTTTTCCCGAAAATTAAGTAAAACTGTGTTAAACTTCAACAAGGAAACCCAACAACCTGTTTTTCTCCCTGCAAAAACAACAGCAACAACTTTGAATCCTCAAGCGGCGGACTAACTCATCCACCAGTGGAGTCTGATCAACAATCTTGATTTTCGGTGTTCTGCACATTGACATCTTCCTCTGCCCCGCTGTAAAGAAAGAGAGAGAAGCATTGATCCATGTGTGGATGGACCCATTGTGTTCGAGGAGTCACACTTGCTCGGAGCAGGCGGAGCACGAGACAGTAAAACGTGCACATTATGAACCTACGCAAAACAATTTCCTGTTGTTATTTTCATCCTCATTTTAGCGACGCAACTAACGCGAGTGCTGACAAATGGGTGGTCCTTTTTTTGATTTTACCGTTCTATCACACTATAGACTTTTCACGTTATAGCGCTTTATTTATTTCATTTTGTAAAAATAATTCAGCAGAGGCAGGGGTATATAGAATATATATGTATATAAAAGATTAGTGTTTCAAGTGAGTCAGTGGAAATCGTTAAAAAGTTGGCCAGAACCAGATTTTTTAATGTTAGATCAATTAGCTAGCTACAACTGAGGAAATTGCTTGGGAAGTTCTAAAACGATGCTTTCTGAACCATGAATGATAATCTGGCTTTTGTTTAGGTCTGTGTAAAACAGGTTTAGTATATGGTCACCCCCAAACAATAAATTTTTTTTCGGCTTCTGAAATGTCCACCGAGGCCAATGAATGATTACGTTTGGTGTGGGTCAAGCACTGTTTGTCATGTTGAATATTTTCCACGTGTGAAGCATATCAGACAGCAGGCGCGACTTGATGGTTGAATACGCAATTTTGTAATTCAACATTTACAGATTCCCTCAGAGGTTTTGTGCTTTGCCTTGACAGAGGGAGAGAGAGAGAGAGAGAGAGAGAGTAGTAGATTGCTGACGCTTTCTGCATAGATGTGCACACTTGTATACAAATATATATACACTGGTATCACAAACACAAAAATGATCACACAGACACTTTTTTTTGGCTTCTTCATTAATAAAAAGCGTCCCCAGAAAATGGAACTTTCGCCCAGATTAGATTAAATCTAAACTTTGTCCTGTCTAGTGAGAGGAAATTTAATTTATGGACAGAAGAAAACACAATAAACTTCCAAAAAAAACAACAACCAACAACATACCATAGAAATACACAACAAATAACTTCAATACATAAAAGATGGAGAGAGCTCACTTGAAAAGTGAGTCCCCAGCTCTGGAGTGCAATAAAAAAAAGAGGTTACAGCACTGCAGGAGATTAGTTTGTTTTTCTTCATACCAGCATAAATTGACGTAACACATCACACTGACAAACATCCGTTAATAAGAGCAGACGAAGTCAATAGCTCGGGAAACCCTGTAGAGCAATAAAATGCTGCAGCATTGCAAAACACAAGTCTCTTATATGTCGCATCTTCAATCTAAGCAATTTAATTACAGCAGGGGAAATGAATCACTTCTCACAGTTTTGTAATTGCGGAATGACTGAACGCACAAATTCCTCCCCGATCTGTTGGATTCTTTCTTCATTCGCAGGGATACATTACCGGAAGTCCTGCGCCTCCTCCGGGGCCTGCCTCATCGCCTCCTCCGGCTACCAGCAGTTCTGCACCGGGAGGCTGAACTCGGTCTGCATCTCCTGCTGCAACACGCCGCTCTGCAATGGGCCGAAGAGGAAGCGCCCCGTCCCCTCGGCAGCGCCGCCCGGACCGCGGACGAGTCGGCCTCTTCGTCTCCTCCTGGCCGCTTCCCTGCTGCCACTCGTTCTCCTCCGGCTGACGTAGACGGCAGCGTCGAGTTTCCACTGCACAGTTTGTTTTCTCTTTCTAAACCTCCCTTTGTTGCTGTGGTGATTTGGTTTCACCTGTCGCCCTGCGAAGTTAATTTTTTGGTATTGCAGGGAGGGAATCAAATCAAATCAGAGGTTGTCCTTGCAGAATAAACTAGTTCGCCCCTTTTGCTGTAAATAACCTTCGCTCGTGACACAAAGAAGAAACTGGAAACGCAGTTTAATCGACATCCCACGTTTGGCTTTTGCTCATCTTAGCGTGACCTAAAAACACAGAATCAGCATGTTCATGTTGAGAGACACGTCACACGGCCCATTCAGTTTTGCGCTTTGCTTCTTTTTTGGCTATTTTCCATGAGTTGGAATAGTTTTTTTGGGAAAAATCCACTTCCTTGTGGACCTGGCTTTGTGCATGCTACACTGAGCTAACAGGCTGCTCGCTGTGTATTTGACGGACGGATATTCTCAATACGACTCCAAAAGCAGCCATATTTTAGCTTTGGGTTTGCTTGCAGTTTTTAGCATCGCAGCATCTAAAAGGTGACATATTATGCTCGTATTCAGGTTCATGCTTTTCATTCGGGTTACCACTTGAAAAAGGTTTACATGCTCTAATGTTAGGCAAAGGCGTCATCATTCTCATACTGCCCGTTCCTGCAGCTCCTCTTTTAGCAACCCACGTCCCGATAAACCCCAGTCAGCTCTGATTGGCCAGGAAATGCCACGCCCCTTCACCAGAGAAGTGGGAGAGAAATCTGAACCAGTCGTTCAGAGCCAGGCTGAATGGTTTAGCCAGCTCCGGAAAAACAAAAGGGTGGTCTTTTTTCACAGTTTGTGGGCTGGCAGACTCCACAGATACACACATTTATGTTCACAAAAAAAGAGATTTTTGCATAACATGTCACCTTTAAAAGACTGAATGAACTCGTATCCTGTCCCGTTTCTGACACATAGGTTCACCCAGGAGCCAGGACCAGTGATCACTGCTGTGACATTGTGATGGAGCAGACTTGGGGACACGATGCTGGCTTTTTAAATCTTCTCAGCGTCATGAATCTGATCGATATTTAACACCCCAACCACTGAGAATGACGCTGCAGAACTGGAAGCCAGAAGCATACCGAGCGTTACGAGTCATGTGTTGCCAGAGAAGGGACCGTCCAGTCTGCATCTCCCTATTTCCTTTGCTTTTTGTGAAGTGGAGCGCTTTTGTGAAGAACCTGCTCTGAGGTCGTTGTTACACGCTGTAAAAAGTGCTCGAAGATGATGAGTTTTCATGTTTTGGGCTTTCTTTGATTCGTGGCTTGACGCAGCCCCAACCATTGATGCTCTAGTTGATCAGACTTGACGATTTTATGTATTTTTAAATGGAATATAACAGAAGTGATCGTACAAACTACTTCTTTTCTTCCTATGTTATGGTGGTGAAGGCACTTTGACTATGGCACTTTGATTCAGATGAATGAGGTTCCTGAGGTCCTCTTGCAGCACATTCCCCTTCATATTTATGCATATTTCCCACTGCCATATAGTATTGATTGACATTTTATTGCAGGGAAGACTCTAAAAACGGCTTTGTGTTTTGCTAATTCATGAAATTGGTTGAATGAATTCTTCCATACAATCAGTCCATTAGAGATCATATAGAGACATTAATAATTCATATACTTTTTTAAAATAAGATATTGACCTATCTTAGAGCTAATCATGAAAAAAATGTGTTACATAGACATAGTGGAGAAGCTATAAGCACAAGTAAATTTTCTTCAGGGTGAAATCAGCCATATTTCCCTTAGGATTATACAGTATATCTTTAGGACTTATATTTGTCCAAATCATAGCTAGTGATGCATGTAGCCTCTGCTGGAAACTGTATTTATAAACTATGCCAATGAAAAATTATGGATCATATTTCCATGTTCAGCAGGGCATTTTCGGAAATTAAACCTAACCCATTTATTTGTATCCTAAAGTTGTATTTTAGTGCTTGCATATTTTTTTTTCAATCTGTACAGTATTATATTTATATGTAGTGAATGTTCTGTATAGACATCATTGACGCGGACATTCTCTCATTGTCATAAATTTATGTAACGTCTCGAGAAGAAGAGCAAATAAAAAAGAAATTACACCGAGGTTCCATCTGATGGTTTCAATTACACAACGACCTCGCATCATTATGATATTGTTTTAATATTAAAAAAGAATGGCGTTAAATAATAATAATAATATTTTTTTTTCAGACAGAGATGGATCATCTGATGAATGTACATGGCAGCGTTTTTGACTGGTCTTCTGTGAAGAGTATCACTGTATTCTGCTGACTTGTGATGTAAATAAATGTTGCCGGAAAAAATGGACCCGTCGTGAGCGGCTAGATTTCGTGTTCTCAGTCTGTTAGCAGGAACCCAAACCCACGCATCATTTATCAATCCAAAATAATAATAATAATGCACGATATCAGTATTTCAGTTTTGCATGTTGCTGCATTCAAACCCCAGTAAATATACATATCCCATTTTTGCAAACATGATCTGCATATTTGTGTAAAAAAAACTCCAGGTAATGTAAACAATTAATTGGAACCATCCCAATGAAGACTGTCTCCGTTTTCCCTGAGTAGTAATTTTACAAAATTAGCAACCAACTCATAAATTTAAAGGGGAACAATGGGAAATTTAAGGGGCCCTGAGTGACCAAACATGGAATTATTGCCATTTTAGCAGCTAACCCAAGTGTTTTAGTCAAATCAAGAAGTTGGAGCCTTCCTGCTACATCTTAACAATAGCATTCACCTCACCTCAACCATGATCCACAGCCGGTGGTCCCGGGGCTGGGGAGGTTATTTGGGCCTGGATGCGCTCTGCGTGAATTCTAACCTTCACATTGCCAGGCTAAGGACAGCTATGAACCGAGCGCTTTATTGTATTAGCTACCCCTCATTCAATTATTCATCTATTGATCATTTAGTGCATTGTGCCTCCTCTGCGGTTTCCAGATACGCATGCAGATTTTTTTTACCGTTTGTTTTCCAAAATTTTGCGTGTGTGCTATGATTCATGCATAATGGAGTAGAACGTCTTTCAGTAGTATACATTCACTGATTTCTGACCGTGCAGGTACGCGTTGTGTGCATTTTGAATTACTCAAACACTGTCGTCTCCAGCCTGCAACTGAAACCTGATAAGAATCCTCGTATGAAATGGAGGATTAAGGCTTTGTCAGGGAGAGCAGAGAGCACAGATTAGACATAATCCACTCTGTATTACACCCGTCTGCCAATGGCTGCTTTTGTCTCGCGCCAGATTCCATCTGAGGTCAGGTAATTGAGCAAAGATGAGGTATGAAGTTATGAGATATGCTGCAGCAGAAACACAGATACACTGTGAGCGCCATACCTGGTAACCTGCCATTGCGTGTATGAATATTTCGAACAATTTTTACAGACGGCATGTCACAGTCCAGCTGTGGTCAGCAATAGATGACTGACTTGTGTGCCTCTGTGGCATGGCGCAATTATTGTGCCACCTTAGTGAGCGCGCAGTCAGACTCTTCTGAGCACACAGTGGGACTCTCGAGCAGGAGATATTAATCTGACCACAAAGAAAAAATTGTCCTGTGCGCGCTCCACTCCGCCTAAACGCTCGCTCAATCTCTGATCTGTGTGCTCACAAGCACCCGCACGCTCGCGCAGTGTCCCTGCGCTCTCGACGTCTAGTGTGCCCTCGCAACTCTGCATTTTCGAGCGAGCGTCCAGGCAGAGTCGCGAGCGCAACTGTGTGCTCAGAAGAGTCTGACTGCGCGCTCACTAAGGTGGCACAATAATTGCGCCATACTGTGGAGGTTTCCATGAAACCGTTTTCAGTTCAGTGTGTTGGGGACACAATGGAGCAGCTCTAACTGGATGAATCTTGTGTTCAACAATGGAATCTAAAATGATTTTGCAAAGAGAAAGCAACAAAATACAGCGATATCAGACAACTTTAGAGTTAATAATGGCACGAATAGGAGCTGACGCTGAGTTATGTGTGTGTGTGTGACTATAGCAGCTCAAACTCTGGGTCTATTAGCAGCAAAAGCATCCTATATTGTGAGGGCACGACTGCATGACAGAGCATCATTAAGCCTGAATACAAGGGAGGAGGTGGTGGTGAATTTTGGACTTCGCCATCAAGGAGGGGAAGTGCCGACGGAAGATCTCCCGGGGGGGTTAAGAAGCGGCAAAAACAGGAGATTATTAAAAATAATAAGGCCCACCTCTGCCTCGCTCTAATGACGTGAACGCAGACACTGTCATATTCAGGGCTCGGGCAGTGGAAATACTCCAGTTGATGAGGGACCTTGACTCATTTGCTTTGTTTACTGTGTCGGCAAAGTGTATCAGAAATGAGGGGGAGGGGGGGGGGGGGGGGGGGGGGGATTGTTTCAGGTACAGATTGCAGGACTAACAGAAGACAGAAAGATCAACCCCCTCGCCCACCGAGAGTCAGTTACCCTCAGTCCAGCTATGGAGACACTGTAAATATGTATGGTAAACAGAATGAATCCCTTAAACAGATCTAACTGGTGTAAAGTCTCGTAACCCAGCCAAAAGCAATAGGCTGAATTTGTCATACTGATTAAATGAAAATGAAACATTACAGTGGGAAAGCATGTACTGCTTCACCTGTTATCCTGAATCTGAAGCAGTCGTCCACTGTAGTGCACTAACACAAATCTTCATACCGGTAAGTAGGGCCCGGAAAGGAAAGGAAACACAATTAACCCCCCACCAACCCAAAGTGACAGCGGTGTAAAGATCATATTAATCTGGAGCTGTGGGGAGGTTAACAAGCATCAGATTGGTGTTTAATGCATTGCACCTCTGCGAGGACCTGCAAAATAAAAGAGAAGTGGCTGGAAGAGCGGTTGTAAAAAAAAATATATCCCTTGTTATGCTGATTATTCGATTCCAGGGAGAATGTTTTATAGAGGGTTTGAGCCAGTGGTGTCAAAACAAATGATTTTGTATGAGATATTGGTGGTGGGCCTCCGTCGGTTTCTTGAAAACGAGAGCACTGGTGCCCTCTAGTATTCAAAACAGTGACGCACAGGAATATGACGCACTTGCAAAGGCTGGTAAAAATGACAGAGAATTAAAAATGAATATAGAAACATTGACCGTCGGCGTCAAGTTTTCCAAAGGCCTTGGCTATCTCGAAACTAGATGAAACAAATATGAGTAATGGGTTTTTTTTGGGGGGGGGGTTTCAATAGCAAATTATAATGAATATTAAACTATTCTGTTTGTTTTCCCGTCAGTATGAGATGCCGTTGCTGTTCAGTTCACTCTGTGAACACTGTACTTGTGTTTTGAGTCATTTGTCCGTAATGTGACAGATAAGTCCTCTGATCGCAGTTGAAACAAATTGTCTAACCTACACTTCTCGATAGAGAGATTCCATCATTAGACTCTGCGGCGAGGGAGCAACGAGGACTGTTTCTATCAGGGGCAGCAGAGCCGGGGGGCTTTTCTGCCTGGCGGAGAGACTCTGGTGTGAGTGATGAGTCTGCCCGCGGACGAAGGGACAATTGTTCTCCGGCCCTGAGATTGCCTTTAATGTGGTAAGGCGCTATATGGAGCAAGAATCGAGCCCTTCGGCTCCTTCCTGCTCATATATTGTCTTTATCAGTGGCCTTCCATGCAGTCGTGGAGGGTGAGGCCTATTTTGTCTTACCTCTGATGGCACCTAAATCACATCTAGTGGAGCAGGGTGAGACGAGGTCAGTTATGTTGTTATTTGGTTCAATGGAAAAAACAATTATGAAAAGACAAAAAAATACATACATTACATGTATGAAATAGAATTTAAATCATTTGTATTGGTTGTTAGTTATGTTATTTTCTATGCCATCCATAAACGCGTGCCCTGCTCACTTTATAAGACCACAACAGCAGTGAAACATTTGTCAGAAAACAACATAACATTTCACATTACATTCCACACAAATTCCAATCTAATTTCTATAAATTGAGACAACAAAAAAACAAATGCGGTGAAGATTTCTTTTTTTAAAAAGAAAAACAAAACAAGTCCATCGCTCAGGTGCAGTTTCAAAGCTCTCGAAGAGGAACTAAGAAAAGGTAAGACATGGTAGCCTGGGTTGCTGAAAGACTCCCAGGGGCTCTTGACGTGAAGTCCAACGCTAAGAATAAAGACTGTATAGTACTAAAGGAGACTGTCTGACAAAGCGGATGTAACATTAAACCTTTTCAGTTTTCAGACAACCAAAAGAAAGACTGAAATGCCAGTGGGTCAATTCTCTGGTTAACATCCATCTGGACATTCCAAGTCCCCCGCCCCCCTTTCTCCCCCCAATTTGTAGTCCACCGTGTGCATTAGGTTGTGGACTCCAAAATCCAGTCTTCATAATATAATCTGAAGGTCATTGGAATTGAACCCTCACTTGCAAAGGTTCAGAACCAACACGTAACAGTTTGAGCTATTTGATCAACTGTCCGTTCTCCATTTCCTTCAGTTATTGAGTGTTCACTTCATTCGTCATTGAATTCGAAATTTTCCAAACCGGCTGAGGATTGAACCAACAACCTCAAAACGCCAAGTCTTTGATCTACCTTGCCAAGCTACTCAGCCAGACATTCAAAATATTCTCTGAACTTCTACTTCTGCTGCTTCACAACAATCTCAAGCTCAAGCAACTCTGATGAAAGATGATATCTTTCGTTTGGGTGTTATAAGTAGAAGTTCCGAAGAAGTTAGGAAATGTCTGGCTTAGTAGCTTAGTGAGGTGGATATCAGATTTGAAGTTTTGAGCTTGTTGGTTCAATCCCCAGCTTGTTTAGAGAAATTTAAAGTCAATCACCCAAATTAAACAGTCAATATTCAAGATTTAACCCACACATCAAAGCTTCAGAACCAATACTTAACAGTTTGAGCATATTGATCAGATGTCCACCTTCTTTTCCTTCCTATATTGACTGTTGACTTTGGGTCAGTGGCTTCAAATCATTCTAAATAAGCTGGGGATTGAACCAACAACCTCAAAATATCAAGTCTGTGACTGACCTTGCCAAGCAACTCAGCCAGACATTCAAATATTTCTCAGCACTTCTACTTCTACTGCTTCACAAAAATCTCAAGCTCAAGCAACTCTGATGAAACATGATGTCTTTCATCTGGGTGTTGTGACTGCAGACACTGACATCAGAGTTGCTTGAGCTTGAGATTTTTGTGAAGCAGTTGAAGTAGAAGTTCCGAAAAGTTTCAGAATGTCAAGCTGAGTAGGTCAGTGATGTACATATCATATTTAAAGTTTTGAGATTGTTGGTTCAATCCCCAGCTTGTTTGGAGACATTTTAACTCAATGACCCGAAGTAAACAGTCAATATTCAATATTTAACCCACACATCAAAGCTGAGTGAAGATGTTGAACATGAAATATGTAGCAGTGTTTTCATTTACATAAATCCTACCAAACACAAACAAGTTGACTGAAAACTTTAGCAGTTTATCCTCTCGAAAACTGACAGAAAATTAAATGTGAAAAAATCGGCTATGTGACTGTTCAGTAGGACGGTGGTGCAGTGGAAAGATTTTAGACTCTTGTTCCAACGGTTGTCAGATCAAGTCTCCCCTCCTTTTGGGATTCAAACAAAACATACATTTAAATTTATTTCTGAGTGGAGATGTTGAACATGAACTTTGAAGCAGTTTTTTCATGTACATAAAATCCTACAAAACCCAACAAGTTGACTGAAAACTTTAGCAGTTTGTCCTCTAGAAAGCCGACAGCAACTTGGAAGTCAAGAAACTAAACCTCAGTGTTAGATGGTAGAGCAGTGGTAAGACTTTGGATTCTCCTGCAAGAGATTGATGGATCAAGTCCCCACTGTGACATTTTTGTGAAATCATTCAACAAGACAAAACATACACATCTTAGGTAAGTAATTCATAGTTGTTTACTAGTTCTGTGGTGTAGAGGTAAAGATAAAGGTATGGACATATTAAGGTCCATGGTTTGATTCCCCCCTTTAACAATTTTACAATTTGTCCTCTTAAATGTCTGCTGCTGCTTCATTGATGAGAAAAAACAAAATCAAATGTTTCCATTCTGTGGCGTAGAGGCAACGATACAGATATATACATACAAAGGTCCATGGTTCGACCCCTACATTTTACAATTTGCCCTCTTGTATGTCCGATGTTCATGAGAACAAACAGGACCAGATTCAGTGTGAAAGATGGCGGTAGAGCGGCAAGACGCGAGGCTCTGGTGCAAGAGACCAAGGGTTCAAAACTGAGAGTGATTCAAACATGAACGAACGAGATCCCGCAATTGAAACACGGACCTGGAATTTCCTCAAGGGCACGGCATTTCCTTCAATGGGTAGAGAAAAGGAGGAGAAAATAATCTATGCGGTGATTGTGAAGAGGTATTCACTTGTGAGATTCCCCACAAGACTCGGAGAAACGTTGGATACGCTGGTTAGCATGGTGACAGTGCGCTGTGAGATGAGGGGTGCAAAAAATAATAAAAAATGTAAAAATAAAATAAATAATTGAAACTACAAATATAAAACAAAATAATTCATGAATTAAATAATAATATAAACAAAAAATAAAATAAATAATTGAAACTACAAATATAAAACAAAATAATTCATGAATTAAATAATAATATGAACAAAGAAATTTAAAATAAAATATTATTAAAAAATACAAAAAAATGAAAAAGATCAGTAACAAAAACACCAACACCCCCAAAAAGCAATTTTTTGCCAAAATTGGAAAATCTATCCTATTGCATTGCAATGACTTGTCTTGAATGGGGATTGAACTGTCAACCTTTCCCTATGAAGGCAGCGCTTTTACCACCACACCATCAGGCTATATATAACAAATTGGTTTTACTTCTATTTAACAAATGACCTGACGTGGCCCAATTAAAAAAAAAAAATAGACCTAAAAGTACATTACAAGACATGGACAGACACTAATCTGCATATGCTTAAAGGCACAAATTAAAAAAATTAATGTCATTACAAGTCATTACTTTCTCAGGTACATTTTTTTCTTTTTTTTTAAAGATCTGTGTAAGGTTCAGGCATTTAGGTTGAGTATCATGCCGCTCAAATTATGGTAAAGATATCGATAAGGAAAATGAAAAGCAGGACAAGTGTATAACGGATCTTCTGAACAGGAGAATTTGAGGGATGGAGTGGACTCACTGGTAAAGACGGATGAACTGCGAATGAGGGTTGACGGTGACGGGGTCCGCAGATCATGTGCACTGCAAGATCAGACGAAAGAGAGAGGGTCACAGTGGAGAAATGATACACAGGTAAAGGTCTTAGAGACAAAAAAATAAGTGGCTAAAAGTTTACTGAAAAATGCCCCCCCAAAAAGAATAAGCAAAAATGTGTTTTTATGCTATGCTTTACTATGCCGTTTTTCCACATTTCATGCTATACTATAATATGCCGTTTGTTGCAGTTTCTATGCCATACTATACTATGCCGTTTTTATGGCATACTACATACTATGTTCTTTTTTTTCTGTTTTTATGCCATGCTATACTATGTCGTTGTTTCACATTTTATGCCATACTATATACTATGCCGTTTTTTTTAGTTTTTATGGCATACCTTACGATGCGGTTTTATGCCTTCCCACTTCTTACTGCACCAGACACAAGTGTATCCATTAACCGGTACATTTACTGTGTTACTGTACAGTTTCATGTATCTATACTTTACTTAAGGATATTTGATTTCTACTCTACTACATTTTTATCATTCATTGCATTACATGTTTATTTTTCTATATCATTTTGCCAAAATCCCTCAAAGGTCAGCTGGATTAGTCAACTGATCCAACAACAGCAGACAGGTAACACATTAATTCATAACAGTCTCAGTGTTGCTGCTAGCCTCGTGTATTCTTTTAATACTTTAAATATATTTAAAAGCAAATAATGACTTATTGTGCAAGTGTTTCTTTTATTTGAGTAAACTTCAGTCTGTGTGTTTGTATCTGACTTCCTCCACCACTGTCAACACAACTTGCCATCGCTGAACAACTAGCAGCAGGTGTGTTTAGCTCCTGATGCTAGTCAGGCTGAAGCACAAGTAGCAAACACATGGACCAGGTGTTCCCCTTCAAACACATGTGAACAGGGAAAAAGCAGCACCGACACATTCAAAGTTGAAGATGTACTCACCAAATATTTGTTCTGCGTTCACCAGCTCCATGCGGAAGTGACTACTGGCAAACAGGAAGTGGAGGATTCCAATAGAAGGTATAGAGGAAAAAAGGGGGCGGCTACTTGCAATGTACCAAGAATGAGTCCACAGGGGTGAAGTTTGTTTCTGAAACATAAACTATTTAACTGTCCAAACAACCAGAAACATACTTGAGTTTATTCTGCTATATTATCAAATTTGATAATTTTTCCGTTACACATTTCAAAGTCAGCTGTTAATCCCATTGACCACTAGGGGGAGCTAAGTGAGGATTAAATGTGATCACAGTGACTGGTTAACACACACACCATACACACAGTAGAAAACATAAGAAAGGCAAAATTATACAAATATGAGGAACAAATGTAAAGAATGCACCTATTCGTGAAAGTGTTTGGGGTTTAGACATTTAAAACTGTTTCCACCTAGGACTTGAGTTGAGAAAATTCCCAAATAATAAACTTACAAATAGAGAATTAATCACTGTCCAAAGATATTTCTAAGTTTTTAATAAGAGCCTTAAAAACAATTGTATGTCAGATCAATATGTATTACAAAATCTCGGGAGGAGCCTAACTACTTCACAGCAACATGTACATTACATTGGTGATTTCAAAGAAAAGAAATTTGTCAAAACATTCTCAAAATTTTAAACTTTCATTTGTGAACCAATGGAATGAACTGCAATCCATCTAATATGAATACTAACATGGACAAGGCAAAGAAAACAACAACAAAAAGGCCAACAACACTGCGGTGAACAAAGACGGAGGCTCATTTTTTCAAAAAAGTTTAATTCACATCAATTGAATTATTCAGTCATTGAAAAGGAGGCCCTTGCTTTGGTCTGGGCTTCACATCATTTCAATGTCTATTTTGTTTCTGGTCTTGCTGCTGTGATAGTCTATACAGACCATAACCCACTGACCTTCCTTAACTCTTTGAAGTGTTGAGTTTGCTTGAGTGTGAGATGTTTGTAAAGAAGTAGAAGTAGAAGTTCGGAAAAGGATGTAATTGTCCGGCTGAGTAGGTCAGCGAGGTGTATCACTGTTGTGACATCTTGAGGTTGTTGGTTCAATCCCCTGCTTGTTTAGAGAAATTTGAAGTCAAGGACCCAAAGGAAACAGTCAATATTCAAGATGGAACTCACAGTTTCATAGCTATCACTTAACAGTCTAAGTTGATTGATCTTAAGTCCACCTTCTATTTCCTTCCAACATAGACTGTATACTTTAGGTCATAGACTTCAAATGTCTCTTAACAAGCTGGGAATCGAACCAACAATCTCCAAACTACAAATCTGACATTTACCTCACTGAGATTCAAAATTATTTTTTCCCTTTAGTTCCACCTTACTAATGTGATTTGCTTCAAACAAAACATACATTTAAACTTATTTCTGAATAAGGTGTTGAATAGAAACTTTGTAACAGTGTTTTCATTTACATAAATCCTACAAAACACATACAAGTTGAATGAAAACGTAGCAGTGCCTCCTCTCGAAAGCCGACAGGAACTTAATTGTGAAGAACTGGTCCAAAGCTTCAAGGCGAGTAGCTCAGTAGGTAAAGCGATGGACTGAGGATACATGCACGTGGGTTCTAATCTTGCATCTGTTAGAGGAACTTTACTCTTAAGACCTAAACCTTTAAGTCTTCAGATCGATGCACACACTCATAGAGTGGGTGGGCAGCGCCACTCATCGGCCAGAGTAGCTCACCTGGTTAAACTGCTGCATGCAAATCCAGACATGAGTTTGATCACACAAGTTCGAGTCGCAAATGGAACGCATCTGAGAGAACACTATACTTCCCTGTCTAGACGACTAATGGTGCGGACGTGAAACTTAAATATTTTCACGAAATATTGTCCACATTCAAAGTGCGGGTTGATGTACAAGAAACGTTCACTAAAGTAAGCACGCGGGGTGGCGTGGTGGGTTCGTACACGGCCTCAAGTGCGGTCGTGTCCTATTTCAAAGTGGTATCGGATCCCGGTCGGTAAAGAGAGTGAGCTGCGGATGGAGAGGACAGTCGGGAGGGACCCCAGAAAAGATTGCGGAGGGTGAGTATATGATTGTGTGTATTAACATGATGTGGTACTGTGTGCAGATGAAGGTCATGAAGTCGGGGGCGGCCCCGAGAGGTTGCGGATGAAGAGTGATGATGCCGGGGAACGTCAGCCCCCCCCGCCCCTCGGGACAAAGATAAGTAGGGGGTTATACTAAACTTTTATCTCTAAACAACACTAAAATGAACTACAGTCCCCCTCTGCATTGTACAAAACAACAGTTAAGTATACGAAGTGATGAGTCACTTCGTATACTGAACTGTTGCTTTGTACAATTTTATGCACAAAGATCTGAAAAAAAAGCAGAGAAAAAAGTTAGTAAAAAGTTTCAAAGCAGACAACACAATTTTTTTAATACTCCTATAATAATACTTTTACTTTCCTTTGCATGGAGACATCTTGTGAAGAAAAAATAATTTTGGATTTATGCCAAGACAAACTTTTTCTTCACAAAGTTTCGACACAAAGGGAAGTAACAGAATATACTAAATAACAAAGTTACTCAACATACTTATACCTTAATCAAAAAGTGAAACTTTATACATTTTAACATTCATATTGGTCTGTGGTAGAACATGTACGCATGAATCATTTGGAGGTATCCTGACTGCACCATGTGACGCATTTTAACGTTAAATATACCGTCAGACTTGTTCCAGATTTCCATCTTGAGACCAGCTATGATGTTTTTGGTTTTTAAAGACTTTGGTTATAAAACTTTTAACGTTTGGATTTATTCTCATCGAATCCACAAACAATCAAGGAATTCTGGGACCTGCTTTGACTTTTTTGGAGTTAATATTTTATTTTGCTGGTGAATTGAGCACATACTTTGAGGCCCATGAACAATGCATACAATCAGAAAGTCAGAGTAGATCTTGAGAAGTATCTGTCCAAGTATCTCACTTGGTTAAACATCTGATTCGTGTGAATAAGTTGAACTCTTAGAGTTAAGTTCAAATCTTGCAGGTGATGGAAAAACTTTAGGTCTTCAGATCGATGCACAGTCATAGAGTGGGTGGGCAGCTCTTATAATTGGCTCACTGGTTGAACAGCTGCATGCAAATCCTGGCACATGAGTTTGATTCTTGCACGAGTGTTCAAGTCTTGCATGGGTCCAAATCGAATGCATCTGAGAGAACACTATCCTTCTCTGTCTAGACGACTAATGGTGCGGACGTGCAACTTTAATATTTTCAGGAAATATTCTAAGACCACATTCAAAGTGCTGGTTGATGTACAACAAACGTATGAACGTGATGGTGTATATTAACATGTGATATTGTGTGCAGATGAAGGTCATGAAGTCGGGGGCGGCCCCGAGAGGTTTGCGGATGAGGGGTGATGATGCCCCTCAAGACAAAGGTAAGTAGGGGATAAGAGAAGTAGGGGGTTATACTAAACATTTATGTGTAAACAACAACGCTAAAATTGAACTACAGTCCCCCTCTGCATTGTACAAAACAACAGTTAAGTATATGACGTGATGAGTCACATCAAATACTGACCTGTTGCTTTGTACATCTGGAAAAAAGCAGAGAAAAAAGTTAGTAAAAAGTTACAAACACAATCTTTTAGAAACTACTATTATAATACTTTCTTTCCTTTGCATGGAGACTTCTTTTGAAGAAAAAAAGAATTGTTGAATGTATGCCAAGACAAACTTTCTTCACAAAGTTTCGACACAAAGGGAAGTAACAGAATATACTAAACAACAAAGTTACACCTTGATCACAAAGTTCAACTATATACATTTTAAACATTCATATTGGTCTGTGGAAGAACACAGACCATTTTGATCATTTTGACTTACTGACTGTACCACATTTTTACGTTGAATATACTGTAAGACTTGGTGGTTTTAACAGCATCAGATTTCCATCTTGAGACACGCTATGATGTTTTTGGTTATTAAAAACTTTAGTTATATAAAACTTGTAATGTTGTGATTTATTATCCTGGAATCCACAAGCCATCAGTGAATTTTTTGAGCACATACTTTTTCCTACCTAGACCATAATAAGCAAATGTAAATTCCTCAGACCATCTCTAACACACAGTAAAGGCTTCCCGACAGGACTTGTGTTTTTTACGATCTGACTTGAAGACGTGCACTTTCTGCACGGAGGTCGAGCTCCTTGGTCCGGTTGAAGAGGACGGCGGAGGTGCTTGATGGTCCTGCGCAGGGTCAGGCTCACAGTGGAGGACAGCTGGAGTCAACGGTGGAGCGCCATCTGGAGGAGCAAAGGGGCTTCTGGTTAGTCTTTCGTTTCTTAAGTTCCTCCTGCTGAGGTGTGTGGCAGTGGGCGTGGTCTACCAGCCTGGCACACCTGATCCTGACCTGCTGCTTAAAGGCAGAGGCTCTCCTAAATTTATGATTTTTGGCAAGTTGCTTGGCCATGAAAATTTATTCTACTTGAATACGCGCTAACAAAAGCAGCATTTTTGTAGTGGGTGAACAGCTAGTGTGCCATATAATATTACTGTGGTAGTCATTCTATGAAATTGTCATGATTTCCACAATAAATTCTATCAATGTGTGTAACAAAGTTTTAATGGTGCTAACAAATTAAGTCTTGAAGAAAGCTGAAAATGCTGAGCCACTTTTAAAAAATTCACTACGCAGTGGTTTTTCAATTAATTACTTTTTACAACATGAGGATTTCATGTTGGATTAAAGCATAACACTTTTGCCTAATAATCACAATTTCAGCTGGAAAATGTACAATTGAGGCCCCTTTTTGTTCTTCGTCTGTCTTTGTGCTTGAGAATCAAGTGACTAGAAATGAGTCTGCTGTTAAAACAAACTGGTTGCCCCAAAAGACACAAAGAATGCTGGAGTTCACACCAAGTTCAGAATAATGAATATTAAGCAGCAGACAAGGACATGTTGAGTGTCCGCCTGCAGGCAACAGCTTCAATCCAGTAAGGGATGCAAGAACTTGCACAAAATGAGCTGTGTATAATGAAATGTTTCAACTGTCTAGTTAAAACATGACAATCAGAAATCATACAAAAGTCAAATACTGATTTCAGAGCCTAGATTTAAGGTTTCCGTGGCTGATATTCCTGCGTCAACCAAAACACAATGTAGGTAAATGGAATTTCATCTGAGGTTCTGAAAACAAAAACAGAACAAAAATCTACATAAAATAAATTCAAGGGTTATATGTTTTCGTAAAAACAAAGTACTCAGTTTTGGGAATAATCCACTTAATCTATAGTCTAACATTGCTGTACGTTACTGTGATGGCTGTATCCACAACCACAGATAAAACAAAAAAAAGGTCAAATTCACAGTCTCACCACACATATTTCAGATTACCGATAGGTTCAATGATTCACACACTAGCATCATTAGGAAAGGTTTTGATTTTTTCCTGGCAGTCATTTAAAATAACAAAAACAAACAGTAAAGTTTTCCTTAAGTTTCTTGTTCATTGTTATTTGACACTACACTTTTCTAAGTGAGGGGCACAAAATTGGTTTACACCGTTTTGTCAGTTTCTTGTAATATACAATTTTCTTTGTCTTTGAGTTACCGTGTCTGCTGCGTCAGTCCTTCCTTCCTGGTTTGGACAAATGGTTTGACTGAGGGTGGAGTCGACTTAAATGCAGAGGCCCAGTAATTGGACCGGACCAAGAGATGCATTTGTATGGGGGGAATGGGGTTTCTTTCACAAACAAAAGAAATGCAACGTCTAATTCGTGCAATGGATCCATCATAGAGAAACTCGTGGCCTATGCTGTTGCATAAACAAAACATGTTCATGAACGAGGCCGCTGATATCTA
Organism: Scophthalmus maximus; assembly: GCF_022379125.1. Taxonomy (NCBI): domain Eukaryota; kingdom Metazoa; phylum Chordata; class Actinopteri; order Pleuronectiformes; family Scophthalmidae; genus Scophthalmus; species Scophthalmus maximus. Next base: position 22,963,979 of record NC_061515.1, on the reverse strand, counting down.
CATTGAAATGTCCCCAAATGCTTGTGGAGGCTCCTTGATCCATGCTCCATGTGGAAGAGCCGACTGGCGAACAGGGAGTGGATGATTCCAATTGAGTGTATGGGGGGAGAAAGGGGGCGGGGACTAGGAATGTACTGAGTAGAATGTAGAAGTAAAAAACAAAACAAAACTTTAATGTCTGGCTGAGCAGCTCAGCAAGGTAGCTAACGGGCTTGGCATTTTGAGGTTGTTGGTTCAATCCCCAGCTGGTTTGGAGAATTATGAAGTCAATGACCCAAAGTAAACACTCAATACCTGGAGGAAATGGAAGGTGGACCTCTGATCAAATAGCGCAGACTGTTAAGTGTTGTGTCTGAAACTTTGAATTGTGGGTTCAATCTTGACTATTTACTTTGAGTCTTTGACTTCTTCTAAACAAGCTGGGGATTGACCCAACAATCAATGTCAAAACTTCAAATCTGATGTCTACCTCACTGTGCTACTCAGCCAGACTTCCAAATTATTATTTTTTACCCATTACTTCTACTTTTGTCTCTTTATTTGATTTCACTTCCTCCATCACTGTCCTTAACCTGCCATCACTGAAGAATTTGCACCAGGTGTGTTTCTCTTATGAAGCTATTGAGGCTGAAGCACAATCAGCAAACAAATCAATCAGGTTTTCCCCTTAAAACACACGTGAGCAGTGAAAAAGCAGCACCGACAGATTAAATACACAGACATTCTCATAAATGCGTTGATAATTTGAAGATGTAGTCACCAAATGTTTGTTTCTCGTGTGCGCCGACTCCTGGTGGCTCCTTGATCCATGCTCCATGTGGAAGAGACGACTGGCAAACAGGAAGTGGAGGATTCCAATTGAAGTTAAAGGGGAAGATGGGGGGCTGGACTTGGAATGTACTAAGTCAGGTTGAGTCCACAGGGGTGGCGTTTGTTCATGTAACATAAACTATTTAACTGTCCAAACAACCTGAAACATACTTTAATGTTTTTTTAATCTGCTATATTAACAGATCTAATAATTCAGTATAGAATATTTTCCAGTTTCTATTTGTGTCTAAAACAAGACAATACATATATATCGTCTGTTCATTTATTCCCAGTTTCATAATTTGACTGAGTGATGAACCAGTTTGAAGAAGGTTAAATCAAAAATCTGTTGGCACGTGTCCTCAATGTGTAATATTCCGATCAGTTACACATTTCAAAGCCACCTATTGAACCAGAATAGTCTTTAAAAGGTCTGAGCTTGTATTTAAATTTCTGTCAACCATCGAGTGTTTACCTGGACTTCAACATTCTCCAGAGCTCAAAACTTCAGAGTTGTTCTTTAACACCCTGAACTACTCAACCAGTCACACATCAGGTCTACTCGTCTGTTTTTATTTAATGAAGATAACATGTGAATTTAAGTGGGTCTTTTTCTCTTCTTGACGTTCTGATCAAATGAACCGTGTTTGATATTATCATAAGTTTTTAGTCTTCGCTCACGCACATGGTGAAGTGAACATTGTCTACAACCAATAGGTGAGCTCTTTCCAGAACCAAACAGGAAGCAGAAAAACGTAGGGGTCGGGGAAGAGATGCTGCAACATCGCATGGAGACTCCGGTGAATCCTCGAATATATTTGTCAGTTGTCTGTTTTGTCTTGTTTTGCTCTGTATCTTATGATGGGCCACGACGCCAAAGATGATTTTCTGTCACGACAGACAATAAAGTTTTCTGATTCTGGTAGAACAAAAATCTGAACTTGTGCATTGAAATTTTGACTTGTAAAATATATTCTTACACACTTAACCTGAATTTAAAGTCCCAGGAAAAAAACACAAAAAATATGAATTTTCTATGTGGAAATATTCACTCGGAGAATAATCACACACCTGGGTTCTGTCTTCTGAATTCAGTGAATATATTTTTGTACTCCAAATTGAGGTTACATGTGTATGAATATTTTTTACATGTGAAAGTTTAAACGCAAGTTCAGGTTTTTGTTCTACAAATCCACATCAAGTCTACAAGCGCTTGCATTTTGCCACACAGTTACCTCCAAAATGATCTCACGTGAAATATTAAGAGTTGAATTTGAGTAGGACATAACTAGCATTTCAGTCCATAATAAGAACATTTTGAAGAAGCAGGACTAAACTGGTTAAATATCAATAAGTTTCAAGTCAATGGCAACTGGATGTGCTTTAGCGTCTACTGACAATCGTGAGTATCTAAAGTTAATTTGTCTTGACTCATGTCAAGTAAAACACTTTAACAATTAGATTTAACATTGACATCCTATGCTTTAACAAGAAATGTTAATATCACAAGTTCACAAATATTGGTGTAAATCTGGTCAAAAGGGACATTGTTTGTTCCTAAATGTGGCAACATATTGCTGTTTATTTCAGCTTGTGCCACTTTACAATCGGTGCCCCATATGAAGCATGTACAATCAGCAAACAAATCAATCACGTTTCCACTTAAGACATGTGAGCAGTGAAAAAGCAGCACCGACAAATTAAATACACAGACATTCTAATAAATGTGTTGATAGTTTTAGGATGTAGTCACCAAGTGTTTATGCTGGCTCCTTGAGCCACGTGGAAGAGACGACTGGAAAACAGGAAGTGGCTGATTCCAATTGAATTCATCTGGGTGAGAAAGGGGACGGGGACTTGGAATGTACTGAGTAAGATCGAGTCCACAGGGGTGGAGTTTGTTCATGTAACATTAAATATTTAACTGTCCAAACTACCTGTAACATACTTGAGGATGTCTGCTTTTAAAATCTGCTATGCTATCAGATATATGAGGATGATTCAGTATGAGAAGATTTTCTTCTTCCGGTTACACATGTTTTCTCGTCCAAGACAAGACACAATACAGCAGCAAGTTATGAATCTATTGTCTGTTCGTTTATTAACAGTTTCTTAATTTGACGGAGTGATGGGCCAGTTTGAAGGAGGTTAAATCCAAAACCTGTTGACACGTCCTCCACGTGTATTTCAGCCACTGAGTGTTTACCTGGACTTCAACATTCTCCAGAGCACACACACGAGGTCTATTTCCTTGAATATGTAGCTCTTAAATCTGATTGTTACACATATAAATCCTTCACCTCAATATTTTCAAATGATGGTTCTCAAACACCCTGAGCTACTCGGTCAGCGATTCTTTCTTTCGATCTCTTTTGAGCCTTCACTTTGGGCTTCAAGGAAGACCACGGATTGAATTAACGCTCCATTTATCTATTAAAAAACATGTCTAACTTGGTTGTAGTAACCGTCCCCCTCCACTGGGGTGCAGCGTTGCGCCTTCGAAGCTGCTGACTCTGCACTAGAAGAAAATCCTCACCGAACCCGGAAGCTGTCCGCAATCGGCCGAGAGCAGAGCGCTGTTCATTCAAGACCGCTGCCGCTGAAAAGCCAGTTATTCGTGGAGAGAATCCGTTTATATCGGGCGCTAATACCTGTAGATAGATTAACGGAGAGTGAGCATGGCTGGTCGGCTGCCGGCTTGTGTTGTCGACTGTGGCACAGGGTAAGTGATGGACAAAAAAAAAATCTAATGCTAAGTTAGCATTAGCCTGGCTTCCATTGACCACATACGCGGCTGTCAAAGTTGAGCTAACGCCCTGCTGCTTGTGTGTCTCTCCTGCCCGGACGGTGCCGACGTTGACCAGCTGCATCCGCTGTCTTCGTCACCCTCGTCGTGTCTGCTAACACAGTATTCGTGTGGGGAAAAAAATGCAGTGCGCGGAAGTCCCTCACCGTTGTTTTCTGTATTCGCAACACTGCGAATCCAGGAAGTAACGTTAGCTTCCTGCAGCTAGCCGCAGCTAGCTGCAACGATAACGTTACTTCCTGGACGATGCTCGTAGCAGCAATTCTTGTAATCCAGATTGTTTTAGTCTCCTTCGCGTCTCTGATTTTTTTTTAGCAAACACTTAAACCAAAGGAGAACGAACTGTAACTAAGCATTCATGCTCTTTTGTTGTTGTTGTTGTTGTTGCTGTTCCCCCTTTTCAGGTACACAAAGCTTGGTTATGCAGGGAACACAGAACCACAGTTCATCATACCCTCATGTAAGTCAATTAGTTATGGACCAAAACAGGAATTTTGTTTCTGTCTGTTTACTTTTTGAAACTGGAACTCGCTTTAGTGTAATGCGGTTTTAACAATTATATGATCGTTGAAATCATATTAATAGATTACCTGTTAATATTGTGTACTGTTTTTATTTAGATCTCAATTTGGACAGTAAAGTAGAGCTGCAACAATATGTTTATTAACTAATCAGTGGACAGAAACACAACATGCCCGGACTATGGACACCTTGGTCTGCCGGGAATTATTTGGGAAAAAACCAAAACAATTTATTGATTCATTAAAATAAATAACCTGCAGTAGTAACACTTAGTTGCAGCCCGATTAACAAAACACCCATTGAATTGGGACACTTCCCTTTTTGATTTGCAACAATACGGACAGTTTCAGGTCAACTTCCTTTTACCATACACGGTCTAGTGAGATGCGCACCGGCTAGACAACTTGTCACTGATGCAAGCGTCCCATGGAAATAGCCATAAAGTAGAATTCTGTGTGATGGAATATGTTATCAAATCAGAAATTAAGCTACAGAAAAATAGGTTGTTTAATAGATAACCCCAAAAAATAAGTTATGTGATTTTGTGTGTTTTGGGACTAACTGTAAATACTCACTGGAGAAAGTATAACATGTATTAAACAGCAGAAAATAGCCCCCAACAAATGCACTGTTTGAGAAACGTCTACTACTGTGTCAAGTCAAGTTTATTGAAAAAGAACATTTAAAATAAATAGAGTTGTCCGATGAGTGCTGTACAGGAGAAGTGCATGAATTAAATTAAATAGAATGAAAAGAAATAAAAACAAAGACTAAAAAAAGTGGAGAAAAAAACAACTCGAGGACAGAAAGATTTTCGTTCTTTTGTTTAACCTTTAATATGATTACGGGAGTGGAGCGCATAATTGTTAATGGTAAACTGTTCCAGAGCTTCGGGCTTGCTACAGAAAACGCACCGTTGCCATTTTCATGGGACTCTGTCGGGACAGGATTAGGGTTAAGTGTCTTTGCCCAAGGACACATCGGCATGCAAAGTGGGGATCAAACCGCAGACCTTCGGGTTAGCGAACGACCGTCTATTACACCTGAGCCACAGCTGCCCTGCGATGAGGATGTTCTTTTCTTTGTTGCCTAACCCAAGCTCAGGATCATACTATTACATTAGTGGTCCAAATCACATGTCCAACAGTGTCTTTTCAGCTTAACACTCATTCTCGATCCTCTTCAGGTATCGCAATCAAAGAATCCGCCAAGGTCGGGGACCAGGCTCAGCGCCGGATGATGAAAGGCGTCGATGACCTGGACTTCTTCATCGGGGACGAAGCCATCGACAAACCATCATACGCGACAAAGGTAGGCACTGAGAGCTGAACTGAGTTTCAGGTGTGGGTTTTCCTGCGTGTGTGTGATGAAGGGCCTCGGCGGTCCATCGGTGCTTACTCAGTTTTTTTCTTTTTCCTGCTCCCAGTGGCCCATTCGTCACGGGATAGTGGAAGACTGGGACCTGATGGAGCGATTCATGGAGCAGATCATCTTCAAGTATCTGCGGGCAGAACCTGAAGACCATTACTTCCTTTTGGTAAGACCAGCATTTCACGTTTTTTATCTTTCTAACCAAAAGAAGATATTTGATTTCATTTTATAATCTATTTCAAAAGGTTTTACAGAAATAGGGAAAATTGCAGGACTGCGTTTGTCAACACTGTATATTGTGTGGTGTAACTGAAGTAAAGTCAAGTACAACCTCTCCTAAGTTATGAAACGTAGACGTGGTGCTTTATATTCACATAATTTATCTGTCTGTGTCTCTATCTCTCTCTACAGACAGAGCCTCCCCTCAACACACCAGAAAACCGAGAGTACACAGCGGAGATCATGTTTGAGTCGTTCAACGTCCCAGGTCTCTACATCGCTGTTCAGGTAAGTTTCATACCGGCACCGCAAAGAGGCCGAAGTGTCCAACAACTGAGCAGTATCCATTTATCTGTCACTATGGCCAGTTCAAACGAGTGCCTAAAGCTACAGCTCTCACAACCAATCCTTACACAACTGAAAGCAGACTCGTGGGCAGTGGTTAGAATTAGATTTGGCTGAATTTGAGTCAGAGGTTGTTTTTTCCCCACTTCCTCTTTTCTAAGTTTCACAGTCTGTTTGATTGTTTCCACTTTAATGTAAACGCTGCACTCTTGTGTTAAACGCTGCACTCTTGTGTTCCCTGAAATCTAGAGCATGAATCATGCATAAATGTTGAACCCTTTGTAACCTGAGGCCCTGAATTATGCAATTCTTTTGGTGAAAGTTGGCTTTTATTCTTATGCCTCAGTAATTGTGGATCCTTGCTACTCTGCTTAACGCCGGTGTCTTCAGGACTGCGTTATTGCCACTTAAAGGAGACGTATTATGCTCATAATCATAGCTGGCCCCCACTCTGTTGTGATTGGTCAACCGCTTCCAGCGCGGTGCAGGAAATTCTCTCGCTCTCGCTTTACCCGTCCTTGTCGGGAGCGTGCTAGCTAGTCACTCGACATGCCTTCCGCATGTCCGTAATATGTTGATGTTGCCGTATTACGGAAGTATCGGGCCGTTTCACGACAGGTGCTCCCTTTACCTGGGCTATTTCATTTTGTAGATCTTTTACATACATACAAAAAAACTGAAAAAGCATTATATGTCTTTGTGTTTCCTGCACCAGGCTGTCCTGGCGCTGGCTGCCTCCTGGACGTCCAGACAGGTCGGAGAGCGGACACTTACAGGGACAGTGATTGACAGCGGAGACGGAGTCACACACGTCATCCCAGTGGTAGGTCTTATTGTTATTATTATTATTTATTTTTTTTCCTTTTTTTCCACCATCCTCCTCCCCAACCATTAACTCGTGGATATGTGTGCGTTCCAGGCCGAAGGCTACGTCATCGGCAGCTGCATCAAGCACATCCCCATCGCTGGCCGAGACATCACCTACTTCATCCAACAGCTACTGAGGGAACGAGAAGTGGGGATACCGCCGGAGCAGTCTCTGGAGACAGCTAAGGCTGTCAAGGTCGGTGTTAATGTCTGCGTTTCTTTTTAACTGTATTTGTTTGAAATCATAGGAGATGGCTCTGAATGCTGCCAGTAACTGATGCTTAATAGGAAAGTGACAAAGCAGGTTTATTCTGAACCACTCCTTGTTTTAAACCCTGAAAATAATGCTCCACCCAAAAGTAAACAGTATGTCTTCTTTTTATTATTTAACTTTTATATTTGGAAGCATAAGGGTTTTATAAATATGTAAATAAGATCCTGTAGGGAGTGAGTTCCTATTACATGTCCTCTGCTCCTGTCCTAAACGTCACAAGTCATTTGTTTCAAGTTGGAAACTTCTTCGCTCTTCACCTGTTTCTCTTGTATTAGGAATATAGCCTGATGATAATCGGGTATCACAATAGGTAATTGGGCATGTCATTATCAAAGACATTTTATCAATAATATGAAATCTAGATGCTCTGCCCACGGAAAAATTGTTGGCAACTGCTTTGCTTTGCAGTCAGGAAAGCACCAAAAAAAGAAAGGACGAAATCAGCAGAAACAAGAACTCAAATGTGTCAAAAGTTTGCAGAAAACAGAAACCGCTGCTGTCAGCATTAGCCTGAGCACAGGCACACTGCAGCCTGTTCTCCCTCTGTCAACAGCAGTGAGCTCCAAGCAACAATATTTTAATACTCATAGATCTGGCTCTTAATTGTGAGCCAGATATGTGTGAAAGGTATGTCGAAGACAGGAAGTTCATGAACACCACATAAACCTGACTGGAAGCTATCCAATCCACACAGCATCAGCTCAGTCGGTTAGGTCAAGTTTTATTATTCTTGCATGAGTTTCTGTACTGAAATCTACAAAGAGACGGAGCCATAAAAGGAAGTGGAAGTGATGCTGCTCTCCTCTCACTGTCATGCACCCCTGAGTTTGTCCACTAGATGTCAGCACAGCTACAGAAACTCTTCGCTCACTTGAAAGTTCCCATGAGATGAAAAAAAACATTTAGAGCGGCTACTTACTGTCGACTGTGCCTACCAAGTGGTCCTCCATTGCTCCATAACATTCTTATTTCATAATAACAGTTGAACTACGTTGTTTATTTTCTTCTTTTTTTTCCAGGAGCGATTCAGCTACGTTTGCCCTGACCTTGTTAAGGAGTTCAGCAAGTACGACACAGACGGCTCCAAGTGGATCAAACAGTACACGGGCGTCAACGCCATCAGCAAGAAAGAGTTCTCCATCGATGTCGGCTACGAGCGCTTCCTGGGGCCGGAGATCTTCTTCCATCCTGAGGTGCGATGGATCGTTTTGAAGATGTTGTGTTCACACTGCTGCTGCTGCTGATGAGGAAATGTTAGATTTCTGCCCCTTTGAATGAAAACTGGTCAATGCCACTCTAATCCGTTTGCTCTTGTCCAGTTCGCCAACCCAGATTTCACCCAGCCAATCTCGGAGGTGGTGGACGAGGTCATCCAGAACTGTCCCATCGACGTCAGGCGTCCACTGTACAAGGTACAGAAATCCTCCCCGCATCTGCCCACGGCGACGCGACGTAACACACAAGGTTGTTTGCTTTTTTTTGTTAATGTGCACTTTTGTCGCAGAACATCGTGCTCTCTGGAGGCTCCACCATGTTCAGGGACTTTGGCAGGCGCATGCAGAGGGACCTCAAGAGGACCGTGGACGCGCGGCTGAAAATGAGCGAGGAGCTGAGCGGCGGCAAGTTGAAGGTGAGACGGCGACAAAAAAGTTTGGGAATCTCTGGGGGAAAAAAATGTCTGACTGTTCGTCCACAAGCCATGGTATTTTTTATTGTTATTTCACGTACTGTTATATTGACTGCGCGGATATGTGGAAAAGAAACAGGCTCCGGCTTTTCTCTCTGATGCACGAATCTCTTTGTTCCGCAGCCCAAGCCCATTGACGTGCAAGTCGTCACCCATCACATGCAGAGATACGCAGTCTGGTTCGGAGGTTCAATGCTGGCGTCAACTGTGAGTATCAAAACAGTGTTTTTTTCTAGCCTCTCTAACAACACATCACTCCTCCTGTAGCTCTGTAATATTTATTTTTGATAGATAGGAACCTTTGAAGGTTTCTTAACTTGAGTTTTCACTTGAATATAACCGATCAGAAATAAATGCAGAAGTTTTTCTTCCCCATGTGCCCCAGACTTTGATCAACTTTTTGACAGCCTCATGTATTGCACTACAAATTGGAGCACGACGATTCATCATTTGGCCGACAGAAATCGGCCGATATGAGCCTTTCACAGACATACAGTTATCGGGATTTATGTTTGGTGATATGGGCTGAAAACTTTTATTCTACCAGATAAAAAACCCTGAAAAGATGTGTATTCATGTTTTGAATTTTACGTTTGTATGTCTTCATATATTTGGTTGTACTCAGGTTTTATTTTTATCCATAATTATTTATAATAGATTAAATTTTAAAATATTAAGCCCAATTACATTTCTTTGTCGAAGGTGCTTGATAATGACATCTTAGAACACACACACACACACACACACACACACACATTTATAGCGTATATATACATTTATACACACACACACATATATACCGTATATATACATTTATATACACACACACACATACATCCGGTATATATACATCCATATATATATACATATATATATATACACACACACACACACACACACACACACACACACACACACACACACACACACACACACACACACACATACATATCAGTTTACATACACATATATAGATTCATATCCACCAATATATTGGTAATGGAAATTTGTATACTCCCTAAAAAAATTTGGAGTCCTCAGACCCCAAGTCAGGCTCTGCTACACACTCACGCTTTGTTTTTCGTTGAAGATAAATTAAGCATAATTTCTTGTCTCCGGCAGCCCGAGTTTTACCAAGTGTGCCACACTAAGAAAGACTACGAGGAGATCGGGCCGAGCATCTGCCGCCACAACCCCGTGTTCGGAGTCATGTCCTAGGCCGATGGGAGACGAACCCGGGAGGAAGCGTCGCGAGACCTCACACGCCGTGGAAGTCCCACGAGCCTTTTGCACGGACGCTCCGACAGGCCTGTTCATTCGGAAATCGAGCGACAGTGGACCAAACAAAACTGCCAAAAGTGTGGCGACATCCTCGCAAAATTAGAGGAACGAGGTGACTCGGCCCCAAAAGGATACTCGAATTTAAAAAAAAAAAAAAAAAAAGTTTACCGCAAGTAGGTTAATAATAGGTGATAAATCTTTTCATTTCTGTGTGCCTCGTTTATGTACTTATTCTCTCCTCACAGGGTTGTAATATGTAATTAATCAACATGAGTCCTGTATAAATGCACTTCTGTGTGTATAAGGGTTTGGGTTCTCGCTATATGTTATATGAAAGCAGGTCATGCTTAGATAGATCACTTCCACAAACGTCATTGAATAAAACCACCTTTTTGATCATTAAGTTATCAAATGGGTGCAAACATAAAAACATACTGTTATAAAACAAAAAAACAGACCATTCCTGATTTTCTTTCTTCTTTGTTTTTTTTTTTGTGGGTGTCTTTCCCTCAGTACCTGGAAGAAATATTTATTTGAAGATAAAAAAAAATTATGAACCTGTTCAAATAGATATTCCCCCCCAGTGTTCACTGAGACAACATTTCCTCTTTCAGGATTTTGACTTAATTGTCACCACTTTTCCTTTGACCTCTTTATTTGTATTAATCACCTCTTCAACAACAAAAGTAAAAAAAAAAAAAAAAAGTTGTGTTAATATATGAACATGCAGTTTGAAAGACTGTTGGTGGACCGTCACTGTTGCCTAGATCTCAGTTCTACTGGATAGCCTTGTACTGTACCAAAATCTGGATTTCAATGCTGGCATTCCAATAAATGCCAAGGCGATATTTCTACAGTTGTAATTTCTTTTCTTTTTTTTCTCAAGCTACAAGAATTAACTGAGTATCTTTGGATGGGAAGGAATAACATATCCTCTGCTGTGGCGTCTATTTTTGTGGGAGCAACACTGTAACTGTATCCCTTCCAACTGACCGACGCATGATGCAAACATTTATTTTCATTCAGCTACTACATGCGCCCGATTGGTCCGCGTGGAAGGGGAAACACTGGACCAGAGTAAATCCGAATGTATTTGAACATGAAAGCAAAGACGGACGGTGTAAAGAAAGAGGGAGACCGACTTTTAACAAGAAGAAAGCCCCAGAGAGATCAACAGACGGAGACATGTCCCGTGCGGAAAAGAAGACGCTGCTCCTCTTCTTGGCTTTGTTCTTTGGGGCTGTGGGATTTCTGCTCGTGCTGTTCTGCTGCGGGACGGAGTACTGGCTGCTGGCTGTCGAGTCCTGCCGCCGGCCGGAGGACAGGCATGGGGTAGGTGGCCTGTTGGAGGGGGGGGCAATATTTAAATACTTAAGACAACAATTCAAAGAAAGGCATTAGAAAACAGTGTCATTTAGATTAAATAAAAGAATAAAATTATGATTTTAGAAAAAATGGTTAGGAATATATACAATAAAGACAATATTGTTTTGGTGGATGAGCAGTGCAGCAGTTGCGGCCCCTGTTGGAAATAACAAAACTTTGAGGATTAAGTCACAATATCACAAGCAAAAACAGTTTTAATCAAGAAATCCTATTTTGAGGCATAGGTGACATTTGGATAAAAGATAACATTTTGAGAAATATCAAGAGTGAAAAGTATAGTATTTTTATTCATATATCATATTATAGGAGAAAACAAAGAACATGAATATTTAGAAAATATTTCAGGAAAAATACAATATTTCACAAAATAAAGTCTTAATATTATGCGGGCGAGTTTGATTGGATTATTATGCCTAAGTATTCCCTGAGAGCACATACTGTAGCAATAGTTTTCAATTTTTATATTACAAGAAAAAAAAGTTGCGTATACGTATACTCTTAAAAAATATTTTCAAATCCTTTCAAAAAGGACACTTTTCCCCCCTTCCAACATAATTATGACCTTTTGTTTTTGTTTGGATTCAGAAGGCGGGAGACGGGGTGAGGCTCTTTCACCAAGGTCTCTTTTGGCGGTGCTCCTTCGCGGTCACTTCCCATGAGTACTCCACGTGGGACCTTTGGATCTGTGAGAGCCTTCGCTAAACTGTCATGCTTCCGAGATTATCAGCGAAAATTCGATTTGCAAAGAATTTTTTTTTATTTTTAAATTTTCAGCAAATCAGCCCTCATCAAAGATTTGCCAGGCCGCTTTCCTCTTCCCGTTTCCTGTTCACGAGCCAGCGAGAACACGGGCGGACACACACCGTTTACCCGAAGAGCTCTTTGAGCATCACTCTGCCATTGGTTGGTATTCATTTAAACATTTTTTTTTGAATGATGATTTTTCATGAATTGCAAGCTCTCGCCTTCCCGTCAGTTTTCAGGACCTTCTGGAGCATCTTTCTCGTCTCGGGTGTGGCCGCTGTCGTCACTGGTGCGTTTGTCCTCATCTGCGCCTGCCCACTGACCAATCACAAACTTTTTAAAGTGGGTGGGGCCCTTCAGCTTTGTGGCGGTAAGGATACACACACACACACACACACACAAACCCACACACACACACACAAAATAGTGAAACTTACAGGACTCAACTTGTCATTATAGTAAATGATATTAAAGTTATTAAATAAAAGTTGTAAAGCAAAAAATATATATATTAAATTATATATCATACTATATTAAAACATATGTGAATGTTTTCAATCAATCAAACCAGGAACTTGACATGGGAATTTCTGTTTATTGGTGAGATTACATGAGACACCAAAAAATGTATAACTTTGTTATTAAAAAACTGTGGAAGCAGAGGCTTACCTTTTTTGATAGCAAATGATGTTTGAGGAATATAAGGAAACTTCCAACATCAGCAAACATGTTGTTACATGAGACAGAAGGTATAACTGTCATGCACAGCCATATGCAAAACGATCTGATCTATCTCCGAGCTGTGTGAGCAACATGTTGAGATCAAAAGATCCCGCTGAGACGGCATTCTCGAGTCTCTCCTCTGATTGACTCATACCGCGGTAAAACACAATTAACACTTGGATTTCAAAGTAACTCAACTTGAACAAATTTGCCGTCAGATTTCTATGGGAATACGGTGCAGTGTTGACCAGAAATTAAACGTGTAACTAAAAGTTTTAGTCTTTATTTTCAATGTGCATTGTCCGGTAGACTCCACTTGTTGACAGCATTGCCTTCAGCTGTTTGAATCTGCTCATGCACAAGGTGTTGCTTGTATAAGTGGCCAAGACCCATGAATGGCACCTGGAAATGTATTTATTTTCCACTTTACTTCTCCTAACAGAAGCTTAATTGTTTCATGAGATAATGTTTTTTCTTTTGGGGGGGACGGGGGACGGGGGGGTTTGTTGATATTAAATTTCGTGATGCCATCACAAGCAAATCCGAGACATGCCATCATGAATTTCTTTCAAAAGTCTACATAGGCAGCGATTTAAAGTAGTTCGGACAGCCGAAGTTACCAAGACGCAGCACAGTAGGAGACCGTACAGTGCCAATGAAGATTGACTCGATTCTGTGGTTTACCATATACTGACTAGTTAGACATCAGAATATAAAATGAAATATAACGTGCCAACACTAGCGGCTGCATGTTGTCATGAGCTCCTAAGCTTCGCACTAATGTCATGTGGACATGACGGGAATGAGGAGTCCAGCTGTGTCCGTGGTATGAAACACGTGGCTCAGAAGTTTTTCGCAGCCAAGCGCTGAAAAAGGCTGCAGATCACGTCTTCACTTTCTCAAACCCCAAATTATTAACTAGACTGTTTCAATATGTTGGTTCAAGTTCTGTTGGCCTGAACAATGTTTTGCCGCACAATATACTGTTTATATATATATATATATATAATCCTCTATTTTTCAAGACAGCTACATGTGTAATCCAAAGCAACTACATTATGTCATTTGTTTGTGTGGAAAGTACTAATTTATTTTAGGTTCAATTTTGAAATGGCTCGTGGGCAAACTTTTCTTCATGAATAGTTAGTGTCTATATTTTTTTTATTGGATGTAATTGACCTTAAACAGCCTGCTCGAGCTCATGTTTGATAGGTGCGTGCGTGTGCGTGAGTGAGAGAGTCACTCTTTCCTGTGTTTTCTGTACAATCTTCAAAAGATTGCAGTTCACCTCTTGGCTGCATCGTTTCCCCTCTCCCCAAAGCTTTTGCTTTCACTCAGGATTATAGTTTTAGAGAGTTTAGATTCCGCAGGGGACCGCCGGGTGTCGACTTTTGAAGCGGCCTTCCAGGACGACCCATCACCCGTAATCAATATCTTCTGCCTCAGCAGATCCAGACGCCTGCTGCGTCGTGACTGCCAAACCGCTTGGACGTCATCGCTGTCTCTGAGCATAAATCACACGTCCTGCTCAATATCCGCACGTAGAAAACATTACTCGCGAGCCAAGATCTGCTCAATCACAGTTCAAGTCCCAGATGTGAAATCTAAGGGTTGTCAATATGTGACGATTGGAAAGTGTGTCGTGTATAAAATGTGAGATTCAGCTGCTGAAAAAACAAATTAGTAGTAGTACGCTCTGGAAATGAGTGAAAAGTTCATTTTGGCCAGCCGCTGGACCTCAGTGCAGAAACAGCCTTTCTCTTATTTAACACAAACAAAACAGCTGCAACAGCATTTTCCCCTGTCATCTCGAGTACGTCAGAAATTATTATTTTTCATTAGCAGTGAGAAAAAAAATCCTGCAGAGAAAACATCACCTGCTGTGGAATTGGTTCAGTAAAAAACACAAAACACAAGAACTGCTGTGCAACAGTGTGAGGAAAGAGAGACAAGCAGAAAAAAGCAACTTTGAACAAAAACTGCGGGATATTTAACAAATAGAAGAAAAAAATACCATTTCTTGAGCAGCTTAGAAGCAAACGCTAAGGAAATATACTATCATTATGATAATATTGTAACCATGACTTTGTTTCAAGATAAAAAAGCAGGTACATGACGTGACTAAACATAAGATATGAAAATATTTGATTATACATTTCGAATATGTGAAAATTAATAAGTGAAACATATGAATCCAACGTCTTTTGAATCATTTTAAACCAGGTACGTGTTAAATCTTCCAGGCAACATTGTAAAACTAAGATTCCAAAGTGCAGAGAGTGCAAGTTGGTGTTATGCCAAGGCCTTTAGAAATATCCAGGTCAAGGGAGTGACCTTGAAGTTAGTTTCAACTTTTCAACTGAGCACATGCATTGACTTGACAACATGCTGCAGAAATCCAGGGAACACGTGAAGAGCAAATCAAATTCAACCGCTGTATGTTCTCATGTAACAGGCGGTGACTGGGATTTGATGTTTAATAGGGAAAACAAATCTTCATCTTTTTGTTCGTTTGGTCCACCCGGCACAGCTAACGCGGCGACATATACAGTATGCTGACATCAGCAATTCTGATGGTCATTATGGCAAATTAATTAATAAATGCCATTAAAATCCGCCCCTGAGGAATTATGTACCAATTTGGGCTTAATCCCAAATCCCTGCCGTACCAGTTATACCCCCGTTCTCTCCGTGTGCCCGTCAGGCCTGTGTCTGCTGGCGGTGGTGCTGATGTATCTGATGTGGGTCCAGGTCCTGGACACTCTGGAGCAGTTTGCCCTCCGCCGCAGTCTCTCCAGCTGCCCCTCCTTCCATCTCCACGTCCAGCACGGCCCCTCCTTCCTCCTGGCTCCGGCGGCCATCTTCTTCTGCCTGCTGGCCGGCCTGCTCTCCGTCCTGGCTGGGCGGATGATTCAGCGGGACGAGACGAAAGAGGAAATTCCTGAACGTGAAACGTCCCTCTAAACTGTAGACGATCCACTCTTAATATCATCTTTTTTAAATTTACAGCAGGACCAAAGTAGGTGGAGTTAAGAACCACCGCTGACGGAAACTGATCGCCGCACATCGTCAGATTGACAGGGGTCACTCAGTGATGACCAGGGATCAAGACCAAATCCACAAATGTGGATCTTTCCGTTCGGTGAAGATAATTGGAATCCTTAATTGGAAATCGGTCACTATAAATGATTTTTTTCTAATCTATTTAACAGATCCCATTATGATTAAAGCCCCTGATGCACTCCCTCTTGATTTTATTATAATTGATACATCAGTTTTGACAAAAACAAAAATGGAGAGACTGGGAGTGAGCCGGGCCTGCCTGTCACTGGGACGTCAGGGTTGATGCTCTGACACACTGGGTCACAGGGGTGGAGATAATAATAAATGAGACTGTCATAATCCATTTGCTGTCAGGAGGCCACTTCAGGGGCATCACTGTAA